>NC_061106.1:29421076-29616801 GCF_015104395.2 Macrobrachium nipponense
ATAGAATGGCCAGTGGTATTTTTCATAAAGAGAATAGATACAAAGGTCTTTTTCATCTACGTGAATAAACCAGTTTTTAAAAAGTATCATATTATTAAAAGAATGCTAAACAATGACACTTGAATATTCCTGGGACTTTGACCATCTAACTGACCCATCCGCTTGACAAACATTACGTGGGAGAGAAGAGAGATTCCCTTTTATGCTTCACCATTAATAATTCTGAAAATACAAAATAAAGTAAAGATCTGGAAATCATAAAAAGTCAGTGAACTGAAGAAGCCATTTATAGATTAAATCGCAGACGGTAATTTTCGAAGAAATTCAACTTAAGATTGTCACAAAGAAAAATTCAAATAGAATAAAACCAAAAGACCTAGTAAACATCGAAGGGATATTGTACAACTAAGTTGACAAATTGCGTCCACTTCCCTCAACTCATAAATGACAAATTAAGAAGCAAAACAAATTACAAACATAAGATACAAAAAATATATATAAATAACGATACTTACGATAAACGAAGGAATTCGTGGAAGTTAAAGATAACGAGAAAGCGATAGACTGATTTCAAAAGTATTTTATCAGCGAGTTGTCACGTGAAACCAGTGTACACTCTGCCTACCTCCTTGCGTTTCTTGTTCGAATGATCAAATGTAATATTATTCAGCAACTGACTTATGCATTTAAAACAAAAACCGTTATTGATTTCATTATTGATATTAGGTTGGTTGTTATTATGTTGTGGAGCAAGATGCTACGTGTTTCCTATAACCTTCTGTTACTTCTTTTTAATGAACACCATATTCTTTGGAAGCTTGAATTTTAAGTTAGTGGCTCCTGTGAGACTTGCTCCACATGAATAGGTTTCATCTACTGAATAATGGCAATAATAATTAGTAATAGCAGTGCTGTCTCAGTTAGAATACAAGACTATTTATTAAAGGGTATAAATCTTCATACCTTTATCGTTGCTCGTGGTGATTGACAGCTGGCTATTATGGTTTGCAGAGTACGTCCGAAAATATCGTGGATGACAGATTACACCAAAATATATAGAATAAAATTAATATGAGCCTAGAAAAGGAAAAAGATGTGTGGATCAAGTTTTTGGTATGAAACAGTATAAATGTTAAGATAATGAGGGCGATTAAAAGTTTTATGATAACAAAAAACTTAGAATATTAGACGTAGAATAACTTTTGTTCAAAAAATCCGCCTGAGACACTGCAGTATTTTCAGGACTGGGTAATACAACAATTCAAAGAGAGGATAGCAATGTCGCATAAGAAAATGAAATGTAATTAGAGATTGGAATGATTGATGTGTGACACAGCACTGGTTCGGGACGACCGAGTTTCAAATTGTCTAAAATAGGAGAAAGTCGAGTGTAAATGAAAGTAAATGGACACCTGGAAAACCGAGTAATAAATGTAAATATGAATTCTGGAAGAATGGCAGCAGTTGATTTCTGTAGGGATTTGGAAGCAAAAAGCAAATAGAAAGGCTAGTGGTAGGATGAGAGAAGCAGTTAGTCATGAAACTGGTCAAGCAAGCAATGTAGCCGGTTGTGTGCGAAAAGGCGAAGAGACAGGAGTATCTCATTCACTAAATCTTCTTCCAATTATAAATTAGTTTTTGAATAAATCCATATTGTTTTACTGAAGATTGCTGCTTCTGAGATTTTTCTTTCGCACTGGCAGGGAGTTGCCGTGGCTGATGCAATGTCCGGATTCCGTCGTGTGTCGTTACGCTCTGGCGTTTCTTGCTCATAAGTGACTCATAGCCCGGGAGATAACCGATCACCCTGTTTTCCTATTAGCGTTGGAACAGGGAACTGCTTGATCGTACATCATAGGACTTTTTTGCACTCTTTTCTGTGACAAATCCTTTTTGTTTTGAACTTAAGATGGAAGTTCCGATGGTCTTTGGGTAACTGGAAATGAATGGATTTGATCTCGCCGAGGCTATTCAGTCTAATGCACTGGAAGGATATTTTGCGTGTTGCCTCCGTTGTATGCGATAATGGTTTCGTCAAAAGTTCTCAATGAAGAATATAGGTTGTAACGGTTTTGATTAAATCTGGAGGTATCGAAACAATGGATTTGTTTTCACAATGCTATCTCTGTAGCCTAGAAAAGGAATGTACGAGTCTGAGAATGCCTGCTCCCTGTATAATGTAGAAATATGTTATTGGAACCTATCTGTATTGGAATTTGTGGTCTTGAATTTTTGGACAATGAGTTTAAATGATTGAAAATGTAAACTACGAAAGTACTTGTTCCAAGTCCCCGGTTTTACTCGCCTTCTTACTTCGATTTTATGATTTTTCTTTGTATATATGTAGTTTTTACTGCTCGATAATTATTTAACATGATGATGATACAGAGTATTATCTGAAATATGGTGGCATAGCTTGCAAAATATTTTTTTATATTAAACGTCCTACCTTAAAAACGCACACACATTTGCAGCATGAAGCCTTTTTTCATAACATGGGCGACTTCAGAAAAATAAAAATCAGACAATAAAGACAGTGGTCACAGCCATATTCATGCTTTAACTTACACACACACACACACACACACATTATATATATATATAATATATATATATATATATATATATATATATATATGCGTGTGTGCGTGTGCGTGTGAGCGCGCGTATGTGTCGGAAAGCCGGCACCGGCAGTCAACCGCAGTCTGCGACTGCAGGATATACGGCATTTGCCTACGTCACATACCAACGACGAAAAATACAAAATTACGTTGTCTGCAAATCGTACACGCGGGAAAAAAAAATAAGTAAAGGAAAGGCGAGTTTGCACTTTCGAAGGGTGCATGCTTTCACTTGCGTGACCTCCTTACAGTGTTGCATATCATCAACAGATTCACAGTTCTCCGGCACGTCATTGCGTTATAACGATATATATGTTTTATTTTGTAAAAGTTTAAATCACATTTAGTTTCGTCAAAAATCCAATTGATTTTCCACGATTATTTGTTTCCTCCTTGCTATAAGATGTTGCTTCAAGTGGAAATTTACTTCAGAATTTTATTCAGAAAATTTCTCGGGAAAAATAAAATACCCTTGTAACATTGAGAGTAGCTCGAATCTTCAGTTAGATCCGTTTCTTTTTGAAGTTACAAAGTTCATAATGACGGAGGTATAAAAAAGAGAAAAGATAATTTAGGGCAAAACCAGAGATATTTTATGTGAAGAAAACCTTTGATGAAAAATAATCATAAATTATACACGTGACTGTTAAGACCTCAAGTAAATAAGTAGACCAAGTCTTATAAAAAGCATTGACAAATCGATGCTCAGTGGTTTACTTTAGATTACTAATGTCTTCAACTAATTATGCATGGATGCTTGTGTGTCCGGCATTGCCAATTATTATTATCCACAGGTTTTTTTTTGCTAACAACAGGAAATCTAGCCCGATGCATGCTAAGGATTTCATCTGGACCTTTAAACGCCATATCAACTTGGTTGACCATTTTAACTTCTTGTATATTCACAACTGAACTCCTGCCATCTACTAAAATTACTGGTAACTGACTTCGTGATTATCTCCTGCTACTACAAATAGCCGACTCATAGCAAGGCGCGATTCGGCTTACTACGCGCGTGGTGTGATTGCCTCACCGTCCAATCGGACTTTAGTAAATTGGAAGCAGAGAAAAGAAAAGAAGAGCTCCGCTTAAGTCCCAGGAGATCTAATGTGTTTGACTTATTATTGCTGAAACTATCAGCATTTTGTAAATTTTCCATAATTATCTAGTTAGTATGTAAGAAATAACATTCCTAGAGGAAAGTTTACTCCTAACCGCCAGTGTTGTAAAGGATAAAAAGAATTACTAATGTGATCAATGGCATCTATCTCACGAAATAGCGGCATGACGGGAACCAACGCATCAGTCGACGATCAGCTGATCCATCGACAACAAACATGGCCGGGATGGCGGAGCACCCCGAAAATACCACGCTTCTCCAGTGGTTTGCTAATCTTTTAGGCGCTCCTGAACCGGCACTTCGACTCTTGATATCTATTTTAATAGGTAAGAGTAGAATAGCCCGCAGTATTTGTGATTACAAACACGAAAAAATATCACTTAAATTGGAGGTATTTTGGCGGGGAAGTAGTACTAGGTAGCTAGAGGCTGCCGTGACAGTTGAGTCTTGTAAACTGGGATGCAACACATCGCCTCACAACGTGTCCCTAGCGCACTTGACAAGTTTATCACCCTGCTTGTTTTATCACGTATCACTTGAGATTCTTTTAATGGGCAATGACATTACGAAAGGACCAATAGAAAAAATAGTTAAACCGCAGATAATCCATGTTGCGCTTCTGCCGTAGATTGTTAGGCCTAACGCATCGAAGACCTGTGCCGTAGCTGTAGGTACTAATTGAAGGTCAAACTAGTCGCAGGTTATTTTATGTTTGTTTACACTTTTTTTTCTATAAAACTCATAATTGTTATGGTTGTGGCTCTCACTTTTAGATATATTAGAGACCATGAGACTGGAAATTTTGATTAGGGGAGCTTTATTGCACCTGGACCCTTCAAATTTAGCCAACATAAGAGTGCCGTAGATCAGAGTGATGTACTGAGAAGCAGCCTTATCTGACCTGACTGACATGTGGGCTGTGGGTCAATACCCTCCTTCCCAGACATTCGTGTCCTGGAGTGATGACAAGTACTGTAGTTAGCTAGCTAGTATAGCTATATAGGTAATGGTATTTTCAGAAATACTAGCTAATACCTAGCTAGTATTTCCCCTTGAACATCCTGAAATTGTAGTACTGGGTATATAACATTACCATAGAGGTGCTAGGGTCATTATTTTCTCCTATGAATTGCTAACCCATCGCCTCCTATGGGCTATAAAAGATAGAAACCAATTATTTTTCATTACTAGTATTTGAATTGTAGGTAAAGTTTTGTGCATTCTTAAGCATTTTTGGACTAATTTTATGAGCTGTTTTTATGCCTTTCTGTTTCCACCACAGTAACTGGAACAACTTTTCTTCTGTTAATTACCTACTGCAAATGTATTAAGATATATTATACAGAATTTCAATAGGTATGCCTTATATTTTTTGTCATATTCATCCACAATGCTTCCCTCTGTTATCTTCATAATGACAACTACCTAGCTATTTAGCTATTTAAGGAAGTTTGAGTCATTGTATTTTGCTAGTATATCTTTCAAACCAATCTATTGATTGGTATGGTACTTTCAAACAGTTTCTCACACATTCCCCCCTTTTTTTTATGTAAATTCCATGCCTAAATAGATTTTAAAGTCATTTTACTCTTGAATTTTAGGACATAGCCAAACGTAGGATGAAATGAAATAACGACTTACATTGTTATACAGAATTTGATGGTTTCCAAAATCTTTGTAGTTGATGAATGAAATGTGTGAAGTGACGAGTTTATCATTTGTGCATCCAGTAACTACAGAGAAGATTGTCTTGTTTTTTATTTTAAATTATTTTTTTATTGTGTGTGGGGAACAGTGAATTGAGAATAACCATGAAATAATTTTTCATCTCAAAATTATGCAAACAAGATAAAAACAATCATGTTCATGAAGAAAGTGACATACACTATGGGGTGTAATGTTATACAGGAAGAGTAGGTAGGAAAAAGAATGATGAAGTCAAAGAGGAAAGATGGGGGGTAGTGAGAAATTTACTACATATATGTAGATACTCCGTACAAGTTCAGTAGTACCCAATCTTGTAGGTCCAAAAGTGTTAATCAGTTTGCTGGTTACCACATCAAATTCAAGAGTAAAGTGCCTGAAAAAGCTGAATTTGCAAATTGAATTTATCACTAAAAATTAGGGAAGGGTGTGAAACACACTGTTCCAAAGGAACATGCCGATTCATAAATTAATTTGAAAGATATTAGCAAAATACGATGATTCAAACTTCCTGAAACACATAGTAGGTACATCTTAATACAAAATATGATGTATCAACGGATTAAAGTTTGATATCAGTATTGTCGATTGTTGTTTGGTCAAGTGTCACTGATTACGGATAGTATTTTTTTCTATAAAGTTTTGCTGGAGAGTATTTTTTTAAGAGGTGACAGATGATTGTGCCCCCATAATGGTTATAAAACATCATCATCTGTTGGGTTAATTAGCATCCATGTATTCAACACTGAAATGATTTATGTTTTTGAAAGTCTGGTTAGCTTGGGGATTTAAGACCTGACATCATAGGTTAGGTTTGACGGTGTCCATGTAAATACCATCTCCATATTCATTTCCCACAGAAGTTCCTTACTTGTGTTAGATATGGTGCGATGGCGGAGGGGATATTGAGTTAACAAAGTGTTAAGAAAAAAATTAATAGTCAAGATAATTCTAAATACGACATCTAAAGCTGTCAGATAAGCTACATTTCAATGCTTACTTCAGTTATGAGCAACCTATAGATTTTTGACATCTCATCACCCTTGTTTACTTTTAGAGGCTTGCTTTTGGTCGATCCAGTGTCCTCGTTTTTTTTGTTAGTTGTCTGCAGTAATTTGCTTTTGTTTCATGTCTGTATATTTGAAAGTATGATTTCTTCAGTTTCTCTGTAAGTATCTCACTAATTCTTTTAGTTAATTTTTAAATACTCTGGGTACCATGCACTGACAGTTTTGTTTTCTGGTGCTCTATATTTGTTGCATCTTGCTCCATTAGTCTTTATATTTGTTTCATCACAAACTCATTACTTAAAATAAACTATGTGCATCAGCTCCATCACCAGATATGATGAAAAAAAAAAAAAAAAAAAAAAAAAAAAAAAAACTTCCCCCCGCTGAGTATGCATCCAACATTCCCCTTTTGCTGTGTGGTCATTCTTTGTGTATCTTGATATTCCAGATATTTGCACTTTTTTTCCCCCCCCTAAAATTTTGTGATGTACAATTTTCATTTTCATCACAATTACCATTCTTTCATGCATCATTCTTCATGTTACTTAAGTGTGGTTTCTACTTTGCTGTCCTTAGATAGTTCTGTAAGTGCTTGCTTTTGCTTCTCCAGTAACTGTAACACCTTATCAACATGGTTCATAAGTTTATGTGGTATAGGTATTTTTGCTAATGCTGTAAGTCTATTACAACTCAAAATCTATTTCATACCCAAGTTTATATGCTTTCAGGTTTTGGTTCAAATGTACTGTACTTTACATTTGACATTATCTGGTCATAATTAAGGGTTTCAGTAATTTGTTTATTGTTTGTGCAACATTTTAATATAGTTGCTTTAATTTCACTAAGTATATATTTTCACATACCGTAAGTAACTTACCAAGTACGCAATTACATAGCTACATACAGGTTTTCAACCACGGTAGTCTAAAAATTACAAATTTGCTGTAGCACCTCAATTGTTTTAGTGTAGGTGACAAATCTTGCCCACTTTCAAGGAAGAAGAGGGACAACATAGCAAAGAGCTCATCTCGTTTGCCCGACTAACATCGGGTGTTCTCTGCAGCCTTTCTTCATTGGTTTCTTGGGAATATTTTCAGGAAATTGGTGAAGCATTCAAATTTTGTTGTGGTCTTCAGTCACTAATTGTTTAGTTAGCTTCTAGTTAACATAATACTAGTTTTTTCTAGATAATTATGTCAGTCTCTGGTTCTATTTGCTTTTGCAGTGAGGGATGTAAGACTAGGTTAACTAAGTCATCATAGGACTCTTATTCTAAATGTGTTCAATATAGCGGGCAAGAGTGTAATAGGGAGAATACTTGCAGTGAATGTCACGACAGGGATGATAAGAAATGGAAAGTGTTAAAATTTCACTTAGACAAGCTTGAGAGGGAGAAAAAGAGAAAGGCAGCCTCTGGAGCTGAAAATAGGGCTAATTTAGAATCTGCTACTTTGACTAGGCTATAGTCAAACCAAAATGTCATGGCGGGTGACAGGAGGACTCATCAAAATGCCTCATATATGAATCTAAAAGTGTAGGACTTTTCCTCTTGTTGACAAATGTTTTGGAGTAGAGTATGTCCATGTATCCCACCTCCTGGCAATGTGGATTTAGCTATGTAATTACTTGGTAAGTTACTTATTTGAAAATGTTAATTTTCATGATAGAATGAAAGTTTCATATATACTTACCAAGTAATTACAGAATCGGAGCCTGCCCTCCTCCTCTCACATGGACAAAAGGGCACAAATGAATTGAGCACTTTGTTTTGTTATGTTGTTACTCTTCTTCCCTGAAAGTGGGCAGGGTTTGTTACCTTCACTAAAACAATTGAAGCACTATATGCTGCTAGGTAAAAACTGCCATTAACCTAAACTTTGTGATTTGTGGCGCCGATATCCAGTTAATGGTGCTGATAACCGGTTAATAGCGCCACCTATTAGGTATGTTATGGCCCCATAAATCACTGTTTGTTCATGAAACTTACCTGTCAGATATATATATAGCTGTATTTCTGACGTCCAACAGAATTTCAAAACTCGCGGCACACGTAGTGGGGCGGCCAGGTGGTAGTACCCATTCCCGCCGCTGGGAGGCGGATATCAGGAACCATTCCCATTTTCTATTCATATTTTTTCTGTCGCCGGTGCTGCAAACAACTGTTTACAGTACCTCCGTCTAGGATTTTTTGATTATCTCGCTTAATATTATCTGGATTGACTTTTGGTATCGACTTCTGGATTGTTGGATTGGCACGCGTAATAGTGGATTGGTTTTTGATTTTGGATTGGCTTTTCTGTGTACATGATGTCGGGATCAAGTACTGGAAGTTTCAGAGTGTGTGTGAGGAGTGAATGTAAGGTGAGGCTTCTTAAACCTTCAGTTGATCCTCACACAGTTTGTATGGATTGCAGGGGGCATGTTTGCTTGGTTGATGATCGGTGCAATGAATGTAAGGATTTGGATGATGATAAATGGAAGATGTATGAGACCTATCGACGTAAATTGGAGCGCGATAGAGTCAGGAGGTCTTCCTCCAAGGGCAGTTCTACTAAAGGTAAGGATAGTAACATTTCTCCTCCTCTAACACCAGTAGATTTTGCTCAACCTAATCCTGTTTTGTTGCCTTCGGGGCCCCAGTGCTGTGTCTGGAGAAGGTAACACCCTTTCTCTGATTCTGGAGTCTATTCGTGCTCTCGAATCTAAAGTTTTGGCCCTAGAAACCGGCCCTGTGAAAGTTTGTGTTAGTGCCCCTAGTGTTGTGGAGGGGGCGTCAGATCGGCCCCATAATGCCTCTAGGCCTAGACCTCTATCGGACTCCCAGGACTCAGGGAGTGGGTATGTCGAAAAGCCGCAAGAGGGTTACGGGGGCTCCCACCGATCTGGCGTCCCTTCGGCAGGCCTTGTTGCTAAATCCCAGGCTGCCAAGGAGCGCGCACGAGCGCGTGTCCTGAAAGATTGCTTTTCGTCCTCCGAAGCGTCCTCCCCGCACAAGGGGTGGAGCGCTCGGAGAGACTCGCGTCCGTTGAAAAGGACCTTTCGCTTTGAGGACGCTTCACGTCCTTTGTCTCCTCTTTCGTCAGAGGACGCTTATGACGCCTTTCCTCCTCAGAAGAGAGGAAGGCTTTCTACCGACGAGAACGTTGGTTTTCCACGCACAGGCGTGTTCACCTGAGAGGCAGATAGCTGTACCTGCTAGAAGGAAGGAGGCGCCCCTCGTCCCCTCCCCTCGCCTTCTCGCAGGCTCAGTCCTGCCCCTTCTTATGCTCCTTTGTCACCTACGAAGGATATCCTAGTGTCCCTTCAGGACCAGATTACGTCGCTGATGGCTCAGAGGACTCGCCCAGCAGCAGTCGAGCCTAAGCGTAGGAAGGACGTTCGGCTGCCCGTCAAGAGGACGAAGCAGCCTCATTCTCTCTCGTCTCGCTCGTCTCTCTCTCCTCCTCCGGATCGTCACCGTTCTCGTTCTCCGAGTAGATCTTTCGCTCTCTCAGGAGAGGACGCTCGCCAGGACGCTCGGCGTTCGAAGCAAGGACGCTTTGCGCTCTCGGCAGGGAGCTGTTGAGGACGCTCGTCAGGACGCTCGGCGTTCTAAACAGGACGCTTTGCGCTCTCTACAAGACGCTTTTGAGGACGCTCGGCAGGACGCTCGGCAGGACGCTCGGCGTTCGAAGCAGGACGCTTTGAGTTATCGACAGGACGCCTTTGAGGACGCTCCGCAGGACGCTCGCCGTTTGAAGCAGGACGCTTTTAGAGCGAGGCAGGACGCTTTTGAGGACGCTCGGCAGGACGCTTGCTTGGCTAAGCAGGACGCTTTTGGCGCCTCTCGTCAGGAAGCTCGCGCTTCCTCTCGTAGGGACGTGTCTGTTAAGACAGTTCCCGTTGCTTCTAAGGACGCTCCTCTTTCACAAGATGTCCGTCCCTCTAAGGATCGACGTAAGGGAGATTCCGTACCTGTAGCGGGTACTTCCAACCAACGGAAGTCATTGTTCAGGATTGAGACTGCTGGACGTACTCCCTCTCCTGATGGGCGTTCTCCAGTCCCTCTTAGGGAGGAAGGGGAACTTAGTAGTCCAGGGAGTTCCGTCGAAGAAGAACAGCCGGTACCTTCAGCTGTCTCGGACTACAAGGTTCTTGTTAGGCTGTTACGTTCAGCCTTCGGGGAGAAGTTCCAGCCGGCAGCCCCTAGGTCTCCTCCCTCTCAACTTTCGTCTTCCAAGACCGTTAAAGACCCCTGAATTCGTCGAGATGAAGACATCGCTGTCGACCAAGAGGGCGTTTAAGAAGCTTCAAGACTTTATGTCTAGAAGGAAGGATCAGGGCAAGACCACTTTCGCCCATCCACCCTCTAGACTCGCCGGGAAAGGAGGAATTTGGTATGAGACCAAGGAGGACGTGGGAGTAAAGGTTCCTTCGTCCGCTCTGGGTGACTTCTCCAGTTTAGTGGACGCTCAGAGGAGGTCTCTCTTATCGTCTGCTAAGGTGTCCTGGACTCCTGTGGAGACTGACCACCACTTGAAGGGACTGCTTCGTACCCTAAATGTTTTTAATTTCCTAGACTGGTGTCTGGGAGTTTTAGACCTTCAGTCTAAAGAAGTCCTGATTCTCTCAGTCTGGGGGAGCTGTCCAGCGTTGTTGTCATGTATGGACAGGCCGTCAGGGATGGTTTCGGAGGAGCTAGTTTCTAATTTTGGAACTGCTTTCCTGAAGAAAAGAGCACTGCTTTGCAATTTTACGCTAAGTCGGTATCTCCCGCTCAGAAAGCGGAATTGCTCTTTGCGCCTCTTTCGGACCATCTCTTCCCCCAGGCTATGGTAAAGGATCTTGCAAAGAGGTTTTGCAAGAAAAGGCGACCCAGGACCTCTTGGTACAGTCTTCAAGACGTCCAGCAGTTCCTTCCACTTCGACATTCAGCAAACCCCCGAAGAAAGTCAAACCCTTTCGCGGGGCACCCCCCTCGAGAGCAGCTCCTCGAGGGAGAGGTTTTTCGAGAGGAAGAGCTTCATTCAAACCCAAAACCAGCAAATGAAGATCTCGTCCTTCAGACGCCAGTCGGGGCCAGACTGGAATTCTTTGCGGAGGCTTGGAGGCAGAGAGGGGCGGATCCTTGGACTCTCAAGATAGTAGAGCGGGGGTACAAGATCCCCTTTTTACATCCTCCTCCTTTAACATCAACTCCCAGAGACCTCTCTCCATCTTATCAGGGAGAGAAGAAAAGTATTCTTTTCGATCTGTTAGACCAGATGGTCGAAAAAAGAGCGGTGGAACAAGTCTTGGATCTAGAGTCACCGGGCTTCTACAACAGGATTTTCCTAGTGCCGAAGCAGCCGTCAGGTTGGCGCCCGGTTCTGGATGTGAGCAGGCTCAATCTTTTTGTAGAAAAGATCAAGTTCAAAATGGAGACGCCTCAGTCGGTGCTGGGAGCCTTGAGACCTGGCGACTGGATGGTGTCTCTGGACCTGCAGGACGCGTACTTCCACGTCCCAGTCCACCCTCTTTCAAGGAAGTACCTGAGATTCGTCTTGGACAACAAGGTTTGGCAATTCAGAGCCCTTTGTTTCGGTCTCAGCACGGCCCCGATGGTTTTCACAATGATTATGAGGAATGTAGCGAAGTGGCTCCATTCGTCAGGGATCAGGATATCTCTATACCTCGACGATTGGCTGATCAGAGCGTCGTCGAGGCAGAAGTGTCTGAAGGACCTTCAGTTTACGTTAGCCCTAGCAAAGTCTCTGGGTCTTTTGGTCAACTCCGAAAAGTCGCATCTGACCCCGACACAGTCCATCGTGTATCTGGGGATTCAGATGGATTCAGTGGCTTTTCGGGCGTTTCCATCCCAGGAACGTCAGCGACTGGGGTTAGAGAAAGTCGCAGCCTTCCTAGAGAGAGAAGCTTGTTCGGTGAGGGAGTGGATGAGTCTGCTGGGCACCATTTCCTCGCTAGAAAAGTTTGTCTCGCTGGGAAGACTGCACCTCAGGCCTCTTCAATTTTTCCTTGCGGAAGAATGGACGTCGAAAGAGGACCTGAATGCGATCCTAAGGATCTCCAACAAGGTAAAAGTCCACTTAAGATGGTGGCTCGACCCTCAGAAGTTACGAGAGGGCTTCTCCTTAAATCTTCTGAGCCCCGACCTTGTGTTGTTCTCAGACGCTTCCATTTCCGGTTGGGGAGCAACACTAGGGGGGGGAGGAAGTGTCAGGCTCCTGGAGAGGGGAACAGGTAGCCTGGCACATCAATGTAAAAGGAACTGGCAGCGATATTCCTGTTGCTGCAGTTCTTCGAAGACAAACTGTCAAGCAAGGTTGTTCAAGTCAACTCAGACAGTACCACAGCTCTTGCGTATCTAAAGAATCAGGGAGGAACTCGCTCCAGATCCCTTTTTCTCCTGGCGAAGGAAGTTCTGCTATGGGCAGACGCAAGGCGCATCAAGATCCTGACAAGATTCGTTGGCAGGGGTTCAGAATGTCAGGGCGGACCTTCTCAGTCGCCGAAATCAGATTCTACCAACAGAATGGACCTTGCACCAGGAAGTCTGTCAACAATTATGGAGATTGTGGGGACGTCCTCTAGTAGACCTGTTCGCTACATCAAGGACGAAGAGGCTTCCTCTGTATTGCTCCCCAGTTCTGGATCCAGGGGCAATTGCAGTGGACGCGTTGCTCTGGAGCTGGACGGACCTGGATCTTTACGCCTTTCCCCCATTCAAGATCATGGGGGACATAATGAGGAAGTTCGCAGCTTCAGAAGGGACAAGGTTGACTCTGATTGCCCCAATGTGGCCAGCAAGAGAGTGGTTCACAGAGGTCATGACATTCCTTGTGGACTTCCCAAGAACGTTGCCCTGGAGGAGAGATCTACTCAGACAGCCTCACTTCAAAAGGTTTCACCAAAACCTCTCCGCTCTGGCTCTGACTGCGTTCAGACTATCGAAAAGTTGGCCAGAGCGAGAGGCTTTTCAAAGGCAGCTGCGAGAGCAATCGCTAATGCTCGAAGAGCCTCTTCAAGAGCTGTCTACCAATCTAAGTGGTCCTCCTTCAGGGCATACGTGAAGTATATCTTAGTTTTACCAGACCACTGAGCTGATTAACAGCTCTCCAAGGGCTGGCCCGAAGGATTAGATATTTTTACGTGGCTAGGAACCAATTGGTTACCTAGCAACGGGACCTACAGCTTATTGTGGGATCCGAACCACACTAAATCGAGAAATGAACTTCTATCACCAGAAATAAATTTCTCTGATTCCGCGTTGACCGAGCTGGGAATCGAACCTGGGACCGCCGGATTGGCAGCCCAGCTCGAAAACCACTCGTCCAGCGTGGAACTCCTTCAGGGCATGGTGCAAGAAGGAAGGAATTTCCTCTTCCACGACCTCTGTGAATCAGATAGCAGATTTCTTACTCTATCTAAGAAATGTGCAGAAATTGGCAGTTCCTACAATCAAGGGTTATAGGAGTATGTTGTCTGCCGTTTTTCGCCACAGAGGACTGGACCTCTCCGACAATAAGGATCTGCACGATCTCTTAAGGTCGTTCGAAACCGCCAAGATCCCACAGGCAAGACCGCCCTCATGGAATCTAGATGTGGTGTTGAAACATCTCATGCTAAGTCCCTTTGAGCCTCTCCATGAAGCTTCTCTAAGGGACTTGACGAGAAAAACGCTTTTCCTAGCTTCTCTGGCGACGGCGAAGAGAGTTAGTGAAATCCAAGCGTTCAGTAGCCTAGTGGGTTTCAAGGGAGACAGCGCTGTCTGCTCGTTGAACCCTTCTTTCTTGGCTAAGAACGAGAACCCGTCTAATCCTTGGCCAAAGAGCTTTGAAATCAAAGGAATATCGAGTCTCGTGGGTCAAGAACCAGAGAGAGCCCTGTGCCCTGTCAGGGCTCTCAAGTTCTATGTGAATAGGACTAAAGAGATAAGAGGTCCCTCAGGTAATCTCTGGTGCTCGGTGAAGAGACCAGATTTGCCGTTGTCGAAGAATGCTGTTGCTTTCTTCTTGAGGGACGTCATTAAAGAGGCTCATTCATCTTGCCAGAAGACTGATATGAGCCTCTTTAAAGTGAAAGCTCACGAGGTCAGAGCCGTAGCTACTTCTCTTGCCTTCCAAAGGAACATGTCTATCAGAGATATTCTTGATAGCACCTTCTGGAGGAGCAATTCCGTATTCGCCTCACATTACCTCCGGGATGTGAGAACGATTTACGAGAACTGTAGTTCTTTGGGGCCTTACATTTCGGCAGACACAGTTTTGGGGGCTGAAGGTGGCTCTCTCCCTATCCCTTAGCTTAGTTAGGTTAGTTTATTGTGTTTTTGGTTGATGGTGAGATCTTCTGTGGAAATCTCCCATTCCTTAGTGTTAATGTCAGGGTTTTTTTGGTTAGTTGGTCAGGTGGTGGTCGGTTGCTGTGTTACTGCCATATGTTTGGCTAGATGGTCTTGTCACATTGTGGTCACGTCCCCGTTGACAGAGCATCCCACAGAGTGCTCCAGCACTACAGGTCCAAACTGGCTGGGCAACTCTGATAAAAGCATAAGCAGGCTTTAAGTGACAGTAATCACATAGTCTACTTTGCTATCAGGTAAGGAACCAATAAGTTAATCTTTTATTTTAATTTAAGTTTCCTAAAAATCCTAGTCTGTCTCTACCCACCATCCGAAGGTGTGATTCAGCTATATATATATCTGACAGGTAAGTTTCATGAACAAAATGTTATTGTTATAATACAATTAAGTTTGTTCATACTTACCTGGCAGATATATATAATTAGAGTGCCCACCCTCCTCCCCTCAGGAGACAAGGGTCATGAATAAATATGAATAGAAAATGGGAATGGTTCCTGATATCCGCCTCCCAGCGGCGGGAATGGGTACTACCACCTGGCCGCCCCACTACGTGTGCCGCGAGTTTTGAAATTCTGTCGGACGTCAGAAATACAGCTATATATATATCTGCCAGGTAAGTATGAACAAACTTAATTGTATTATAACAATAACATATTTTATATCCGCTTTTATGGTGCTAGGAAAGCATCAGAAAACCAGATCGCCAATAACCGAGTTCGCAGATAACCAGGGACTGCCTGTATATGAAACTTGTGGTAATTTTATCATGAAAATAGAATTTTTTGAGTTTTTGCATAATTTAGTTACCCTTACTAGCTTTTCTGTTTATGTAATGCTTTATCTTTCATATATAGTACTCGCAGTCCCTGGATATTGGCAGACTCGGTTAATGGCGATCCTGTGTCATGGCGCTTGTTTAGTGCCCTAAAATATGCCAAGTTTCAGTTATCGGTTCCATAAGGTGCCGATAATAGAGTTATGGTGCCATTAACAGAAACTTGGTGCCGTAGGCACCATAGATCGTCAAATTTCGGTTAATGGCTCTTTTCGCATACGAACACCCGCCTGAGAACGGAACCACCACTGATATCCGGGGACTGCCTCTATTCTGTGAATTTTGGATGACCTTTGCACACTTGTAATTACTATGACGTTATTTTGGCTCTTATTGTTATCATTAGCAACATTATTTTGTCACAGAATAATGCATTATATTACTCTTGCAATTTATAGAAATTCCTCAACTTAGGTATATTGATGTCCCTGGCAAACAGTGCTATAGTTTTCTGAGGTTATGTATTGAATATGCAAGGGTTAATCCCAGGCTAACTTTTCATTTACAGTAACAATACTGTAGCAGGATATGCTGTGTCAGAAATATGGGTTTGTGCATTGCTAACATCTAATGCTTCAGAGAAGCTTGCTTTGATTTCATTCAGATATTCCTCAGTGTCATCCTGTATGAATTCTGAGTTTCCTCCATTTCTTCATGGATGAGCTGGTTATATTCTACTCTAGTACAAATGGATAGAACACATTGTTCAGGTGGTTTGACAGTGTTTTCTGTGTATGTTGAGGTTCACGCAGATATGCCTCACATAATGCACCCACCTCAGTTGGTGCCATCAATTTGTTTAGTGCCAGTCCTTTGCAGGAGATTGTGCAGTTGTATTAGTGCCCCACCAGCACTTCATCTCTTTCAAGAGAACTTGCAGGATGTCTGTTGCTAACATACATGGATATTATGTGTTCTAGATCTACTTGCACTTCTCTTCAAACTTCTTGCCTGGTACCAAAACCTCATCAGTATGGCACCCAGTGGTCCTCCTGTTGCTCATGCAACTGCTTGTTTGTGGGTGATGATAACTCTTCCAAGGATTCCCTTGCTCTGCTATGCACGAGATTCAGGTCATGAGGTTTTAAACCGAGAGGCTTACATCATTTAAATGCAGTTCCTTTTTGTCTTCAAAACATTCCCATGGTGTGTGTCCTTTTGGCTAGCTCAGCTTTGAAGTGTAGGTTTCCATGACTGGTCTATTGGTGATATTCTTCATCATCGAGATGTGGGCACTTAGCTACACTTGTCTTCCATTTCTGTTCACATGAATGCTTCTGCCTGTTTGCACAACTTGTCTGTAGAGAAAGTTGCACATTTGACTCTAGTCATGTTCATAGTTCACCTACTTGACATCACACCTTTACTACCCTAAGACAGATCTGGCTTATGTACACAGCTGACTTGTTTGGCTAATGCTACAACTGTGGGTAATCGAATACTGGTGCCCTAGACTTGTCTATTTCTTGTCAGGTCTGAATTGTTTCTGCTTTTGATCCATGCCCCTTACATTTGTTGGGTCATTTCTTATTCAAAAGAGATTTTAGTCATTCTTGCCACTAGAAGACTAGATTTGATGTGCATATGAAGGAGATACATGACTCAAGTATTGGAGAAGTGGGATCAGCTACTCTGCAACAAGATGAAGCTTCATTTAAATAAGCTGTTAGTTTAAATTGCAACTCTTCTAACCTAGGATGCTAAACTTTAACCAAGCATGAAGGTGGGAGAAACCTCCAGTGGGATTTGAGCTTCCTACAAAATATTAGCATGATGGGTAATTATAGATTGTTGCAAGCTGGATGAAAATCAAAGGCTCCATCTTTGGATATGATAAGTCCATTCCACCCACATTACTTTTTCACTTCAAGATACCTGATATCTTCATTTTTACAAATAGACAGAAAGTTCCACCCAAGCTAAATGATCTCTTCCTTAAGTTGACCAAACGCATATCTTCCTCACTTCTTAGACCATTGTTTATTCAAACATTGCTGTAATTGAAACTGATGTGTAATATAGAGGAGTTTATTAAGGTGGGTCTTGGAACCACTAATAGACTTGTGGAAGTTGTGACCAATGATTTAGAAGACCGTACAAGGCTGAAAAGGCTATTGGCATTCTTAGCCTGTGCCTCAGTTATGAAGACAAGTAATGTTTGGAGGGGCTTTGCAAAATTATTTGTCCTCTGATTGAGAGAATTTTCATTCTCATTAGTGTCCTAAGTCCTGTGGTAAGTGGAGATATAGGGACTACTACAGGTATCCTTCTTCCTTATAAAATAGGGTTTGAGATACTTGTTAGTCTCCTTGGATTTCTGAACTAGTCTTAGATGTTTAGTAATTATTGGGGGGTGAGTGTATCTTGCTAAAGTATTTACTTAGGCTAATGTAAATTAATTGATTTAAAGAAAAAAATATTATAATAAAAAAAATCTCAAACCTATTTTTATACACAAAATTTGCCCGTATCTCAGCCCCTTCAAGCAGCAGCTTGCTCAGACTTTGCAGACAGGGATTAGTTTTGAGCCACTTACAGGTGCTCAGGGTATTCGATGCATACTTTAGAGGTTAAAAGGAAAACTCATCTGGGACTGGTGTAAAGATTGTTGGTACTGCAGATCAGGCTAACGTAATCTACTTGGTTTGTATGTGGAAAACTAGTTTGAAGAATTTTTTTTCTGAGAAAAGTGTTTTGATGTTGTATTCTCCAAGACTGTGATCTTGCTCTTTTCTGTTTTCATGGATGCTAGTTATTAGCTTGAGTAAAAGTGCTGCAGATAAGTATGATTCAATGAAGGTCTTGTTAAAGTTGTGTTAATTCCAGGATGTGTTATGCTTTATTGTTTAGTTTTAGGTTCTGTGGCAGTGTTCTGTTACCTTGGCTTATTGTGTACAAATAGTAGTGATGGTTGCTTGCAAGCTTTTGTAGTCAAGATTGGGTTTGCTTATTCCAGGTACAATACTTTAAATATGTTATATTAAGTTTACTAGTTGTAATTGTTATATGCTATACAATAGTTCTGTAGTATAGCATTACAACATGGCATTTCTTGCTTTGTTTCTTATGTTAATGAGTCCTTCATTGTACTGAAGTAAGGACCCAATTGAGAGACTGGTTTAATTTTCACAAACTAACAGTTATTTTAACATTTTAATTTTTAGAGCTGTAATTGCCTTTTTTTTTTTTGCTTCCAGGTTATCCATTAGTTTTGATACATCGTTACACACTCTACTGCAAGAGTCCAAGTTTACAACATCTATATTTTATTGTTTGTGGCGTTAGCATTGCTCTGTTTAATTATGGTAAGTCAAGTTTCAGGTTAAGCTGTGCTGTTCTCTTCTGATGTTTTGAAAAATTTTAGTAATTATACCACTTCATTTACAAACCCCCAAAAGTGGCATTTTGTTGGTAACAGGCCCAAACTGTTAAATTTACAAGTACAGAACTAGTGTTATAAAAGTTTTGTGTCTTTTTATAATATATATTTCAACTACATTGCTTTTATTGTATGATTGTCAGAATGGTTTGCCTAAAATGTCAAAAATAGTTCAATATTTTTCATCATTGGTCGAGAGCAAAACAAGCAAATTTTAGGAAAGTCTATGAGAACTATGTTGTGTACAATAATGATTTTATACTCTGGGTAAATTCATAATTACCATATTTTATCTCCAAACTCAGTGTAGGGTTAATTAATGGACCATTTTTGTCACTGATATGAATAATTACTTGCTGTTTGTTATTTATGTATTTTCATCACAGGTCAGAATGTCGTTCACTCGGCCATTTGTGTTACGGCAGCTTGGTTACTGTTATTGGTCATGGGAGGAACGCTTAAGTCTGTCATTGTTTCATTCGTATTCAACATGAGCTACTTACTAATTGGTAAGTAACTTTATCTTCTGGAAAATGTGGTAGTGAAAATACCTTTACTGTACATATTTAGACTGCTCTGTATTTGGAATGCCAGATTTTCTAAGATATTAACCATACCAACATTTTAAGAGCTATTTGTTACTGAAAAGAACTGTTTTTTAATAAGTGGCACCTTAACTTACTATATTTATTTCTATAATGAATGCATAAGTTCATGAAAAATATATACTTTATACTTTCTTTGCTTTTTATATTTGCCAGTAAGATGTATAGCTTTTTTTTGTGTGTTAAGTTCTAATTGCAGTTTACTGTATACTTAAATTTACCAGAGAATATGGGTCAGCAGGAAGTGCAGTGGTTCATAGCCCATCTTAAAACAGATTTACAAAGATGTTTGTAATTTTTATATCATATATATATACGTATATATATAATATATATATATATATATATATATATATATATATATATATATATATACGTATATAAGTTTTTTGTATTTTATATAAAGTATCTTCTAGGCATAAGTGGATAGAACTACTGCAGTTTGCTCTGATTTTTTTTTGTTAGGTCTTACATATTGTATAATCTTGTACTGCATGTGCTTTTAGAAGCAATCCATTTTGCTTATATATCTGAAATTTAATGATAAGTGAATTAATATTTAAAATTGATTATTACAAAATACTTAATACAAAATACCAGTTTGGGTAAACTATTACGTAATTCCTTTATATGGAATTGCTGTGCAAGTTGGCTGAAGGATATCATGTAGGTTAAACCTTCATTACTTATTGGGAACGGGGAGACTTCCCCTACACTGTCCATGAAGTTGAGGTGCCACTCAAGTTGTAATCAGGTGTTGTATCTGAGAAAGGTATGAAATTTTTTTATTCATTTGATTACATTGTTGATACTAGCATTTCTGAACTTGGATGATGTGTACTGTATTTTTCCTTCTTCCAGAATCATTTATTTTTTTTTTTTTCCATTTAATTTGTTTTAGGCTACTACATGACAGGAACGGATACTTACGACATTAAATGGAGTATGCCTCATTGTGTGTTAACGTTGCGCCTTATTGCTTTGACTTACGATGTTTATGATGGAAAAAAAGATCCTGTAAGTACATGATTTTTAATTATACAACTTCCCCAGTAATTATATAGCTAAGAGTTTCACTCACCGGCAGTTAAAATCCTGAAATTTGAGGGTCGTGCTGACTATCTATTTGTTTTGGTTAGGTAACAGTGCCTTGCCCACTTTCAGGGCAAGAGAGAGAAACAACACAGCAAAGAGGTCAGTTTGTTTCTGCTGGCTGATGGCTATGGTTGCTGTTTGCAGTTACTCCTGAAATTTTTTTGGACTTTCCTTTTGTATTGGCAATTGGTGAAGTACTCTATTCTTGTATTAGCCGTTTTGGTAAATCATTTAGATAGCGTTAGGTTCTTTGATAAGAACTAGCTTTTTTTTTTTTTTGCCTTTTGTTCTTTCCCTGGTAACCGTCAGGCCTTAGTGTTTTCGACAATGTCGGACACAGGTTCTGCTAGCTTTAGGTATTGCGCTAGAGGTTGCAAGACTAGAGTAACCAATGAATCGCATGATAATCACATTTTATGACTAATTTTAGAGGGCAGATATGTTCATTTGATAATACTTGTAATGAATGTGTTAATTAGGACAAAAGGAAGAGGAAGAGTTTGGAATCTCACTTAAAGAAATTAGAGAGAGACAGGAAGAGAAAGGCTTTGATTAGGGCCAATTCAAAATCAGCTAGCCAGGATTCTTATGATGTGAATTCACATCTGAGTATTCCTGTTATATCTTTATCTCCCACGCCCACTTCTCTTGCTACCCCACCTTCTCTGTTTGCAGGCTCCCACAATTCTGATCCCAACCCCACCATCTGTCTAGAGGAAAAGATTGATATGCATTTGCTCTATTAGTACAGACTATGGAGCAGCTTGGTGTGTCTGTGAAGGTCCTTATGGACAAGGCAAAAAGTGATAGTGTTGTGTCACTGGAGGAGGTGGCTGTTCGTCCCACCGACGCTCCTAGGCATAGGTCACTGTCACACTCCCCAGGGAGGTCGGTGGGGTCTGCCCACGAGAGTTGCCCCCTCAGTTCAACCTGTTGTTTCAACCTGTTGTTGCTTCCCAGGTTGCAGTAGCGAGCCATTGGAAAGGTCTCTACTTGTATGTGCATAATTTGTCGAGTTCGGAGGACTCCTCTCCACGACGCCAGTTGCATTTGGGGAGCAAGTCTCAACTGTTGAAGAGGCACTTCAGATTCAGCTCCAGTGGTTCCTACTAAGAAGCTTAGAGAACCATGCCCTTCTTGCAGCCATTAGGAAGAATTATCCATGCTTCCCACCTTCCCGCAATGTGGGAATCAGCTATATAATTACTGGGGAAGTTGTATAATTAAAAAAGACATTTTTATAATAAATGAAGTTTTGATTATACTTACCCAATAATTATATAATGGGAGCCCCCCCTCCGTCCCGTAGTGTGGATTTCTGTTGATGAGCATAAACAAACTGAGCTCTTTGCCATGTTGTTCCTCTATCTTGCTCAGAAAGTGGGCGGGGCACTTTTACCTAACCAAAACAAATAGATAGCGCGACCCACAAATTTTGAGATTTTAACTGCCAGTGAGTGAAACTCCTAGCTATTTAGTTACTGGGTAAGTATAATTAAAACTTTATTTTATCATGAAAATGTCATTTTAATGTTTTTGATGGTAATGATATTTGATACTATCATAGTTTACCTAAACCACTGACAAGGATTGACTAGCTCATAAAATGTAATATAGTTGAACCTGATCATATAAGTCATAACAAATGGTAACAGGCAACCAGAATTCCATATTTCATCATCATTCATAATTTATCAAGTTTCTTCTCCTTTGATAACTGAGCACTTGATCTTTTGCATTCGTGCTTGGTACAGTAAATATATTTTTTCCTGTTATTCAACCCTTTTGCTTATGACCCTTATAAATGGAGACTTTTAGAAGTGGCAGTGGCTCAAGCGATAAGAGGAGAAATGGTATATGACCTTTTTTTTATTATTTATTTATTTCAAGAAGAATTGCTCCTACAATTTTCAAGGTACACTGCTCAGTTTCAGTTTTATTTCATTTGGAAGCTGAATGATTGCACCATACACTAGCATTAAAAAAAGTCCCCAAAATAAGTAGGTGAAATAAAGAGTAAAATGTACGAGAAATGGAAAAGTGTTGCTCTTTCCCCTAAAAAATTTGCCAAAAAGCACTGTATGATGAAGTATTTATTTGTTATCCATAACACACACAGATAAATTATAGCAAGGAAGATATGAAAAAGTTAATGACACAGTAGCATTGAGTTTTTTTGTAAAAGGAGGGGCACTCAGTCAAGTGTTCCAAGAGATTAATGGTGCACTTATAGAATAAAAAATCTCAAGCTATATAAAATAAATATGTTTCTCTCTCTCTCTCTCTCTCTCTCTCTCTCTCTCTCTCTCTCTCTCTCTCTCTCTCTCTCTCTCTCTCTCAAAACAAACAGTCATGTTATATAAATAAAGGTATAAGCCATGAAGGAAAAATAAACAACGGAGTTTCTGCAAGATCTTTCGACTGAATGTCCTTTACTCAGCAGACAAACTGACTTACATGAGAAATTGAGGGTACAGGAAAGGTCGTATAACTGACAGATAGGGATTATAAGGAGATTAGTACCTAGAATCCGACACACCTGGAGAATGAGTAACCTTACTCATTCTCCAGGTGTGTTGGATTCTAGGTACTAATCTTATAATCCCTATCTGTCAGTTATACAACCTTTCCTGTACCCTCAATTTCTCATGTAAGTCAGTTTGTCTGCTGAATAAAGGACGTTCAGTCGAAATATCTTGCAGAAACTCCTTTGTTTATTTTTCCTTCGTGGCATATACCTTTATTTATGGATTTTTACGTTCCAAACTTTTGTGATTCAGTTATACTGTTATGTTATATATGTGTAAAAAATTATTTCTCTAAAAAAAATTAAGAAAAGGTAAAAGATAAACTTGGAATGAAAATCTAAAACTATGCTAAATAATAGACTTTCATGTTATACATATGTATAAAAAATATGAGGAACACTTGCCAAATATTATCCACCTTGTGTTTGCTGGTTTGTGCAGTGGGTTGTATATGACATTTGTGTGTCATTAAAATGCAAAGGATTTAAATTTGCATGATAATAAAGCAGTCATCAGTAAGCAAAAGGGTTAAATATAATTTGATTGTAAATATTTTTAGGCATAACATCATCACCAAGTAAAACTTTTCCATTACTATTGACCTGTCTTCTCTTTTAAGTAAAACTTGATAATTACTCAATGCTTTATGGATATGTGTATGGTACGTATTCTTATTGTGTGATTTTGCTTTCCCCTTTAAGGAAAAACTATCAGGAGATCAGCAGAAAACTGCCTTGTCTTTCACGCCAACATTGGTTGAAATAGCAGCTCATACGTATTTTCCTGCATCCTTCATGGTAGGACCACAGTTTTCGATGAGGCGTTACCTGGATTTTGTAAAGGTAAAAACTCAGAATGGAAGACAAAGTTTTTTTATGAAGATTGTATTTTGTTTTTACAGGCAGTCCCTGGCTTACAACGGGGGTGGTTTCCGTTCTTGAGACGCATTGTAAGCCGAAAAATGTCATGAGCCGGAAAATTGTAAAAAATCCCAAGAAAACCTTACTTTTAATGCTTTGGGTATATTAAAATTAAAAACTATGTAAACTACATTCTTATTGGATTTTTCATTAAAAAAAAAAAAAACTTCAAGTGTTGATTATTTTGCATTTTTGGAGTCATATTTCTTCCGTTAGATTGGCATCGTAGGAGTCGTAACCCTGGAACATGCGCGTAAACCTGAATATAATTTCTGATAAATATAATTGAAAATCATTGTAACCTCGGAATGTTGTAAGCCAAACTCGTTGTAAGCCGGGGACTGCCTGTATTTTTCTAGCTTAGTATTTGTGTAAGTTTTTGCTAATACTTAGTCTTTGTACTGGGCGTTATTTATGAATACAGTTATACCCTGAACTTACGGGATTCGAGTTGCGCCAATTCACAAAAGCGCAAACTTTTCATTGGAACCCAGCTAATTATCATACACAAGTTCTTCACAATAACACAAACATTAGCGAATCCTCCAGAATCACTGCAAAACCCTGCAAAAGTGTTTATGTTTAATTTAGTATGTAAATTTTCAACTTTTAAAGCTTTTCTGTATAAAATCTTTATTAATAATGTGTTATTTTTTTATTTTTGTACATGCATAAATATGATACAAAGGTAATTACAGCACCTACAAGTAGTGCATATACATAATTTTACAATATGCAATACCCATTCAGCACATACAGTTAATGTACTTTCAGAAGATGTAATCCCATTCTGACTTTTTAAGGGTGATACCCCTCCAGAGTTTTACCTCACATGATGTACGTATCTCTCTCTCTCTCTCTCTCTCTCTCTCTCTCTCTCTCTCTCTCTCTCTCTCTCTCTCTCTCTCTCTCTCATAGTTACCCCTCACACTAGTACATGATTTTAAATTTATTGAATTTTACCTTCACCCTCTGCAAACATTACATGTTCACATGTTTTCTTTATTTCATTGAATTGTGTACTTTCATTATAACAGACTTATGAAGTTTCCCTAGGGATGCAAAGAAAACTTCTTTTATTCTGAATGAAAAAGATAATGGCATCCCATGAATTAGGGGTAATGTACGTACGAAAGTGGATACATATGTACATAGTAGTTACTGTAACTATTTTTACGCCAGCCAGTATTTCTGTTTTAAGGGTAATGTATTAAACTAACTTTTAAATCAAATTACAGTAACTTTTAATTTCATTTAAAAGTTAGCTTAATACTTAGGGAGCATGATTAGGGTCATATTTAGTATTCAAACTCCAGAAGTAAGCATTTTATTAGCATTTTTAGTGACCGTGCCAAACTTATGCGAGGAGGTCTGGAACCTAACCTCCCGTAAGTTCGGGGTATTACTGTAGGTACTATAGTACTCTAGTATTGAATAACTATTTAGTGACTAGTTGCACATTTAGGCTGTAAACAACTATTATTCAGAAGATAAACCTCTGTTCATAGAATGGGTATGATTTAGAGCAAGACGAGAATGAATGATTTACTATAAGTAGAGTTTATCTTGGCAACTTAAATGCATCTTTGGAAGTTGGGTGGATGGTTTAAGAATGACTACTGTATTTACGTAATTTATTTAGATAGGTATGTCTCAGAGTATTAAAAGCTTCCCATAAAGTGTTACATCAAAATATTTTGTTTTAAATGACATTGGACTGTACCTTATGAACTATAGAAATCAATGACTGTCATGATAATTGTTTATGTTGGATCCCTAAAAGTCTTCATATTTGGATACATTATATTTCTTTTTGTGTGAGATATAAATTTAGCTTGCTAAGTTCTTCCCATTAAGTTCATTAATTTAGGTCAAAAGAACAGATTACAATTTTCATCTTTGCTGATATGAGTGAAAATGATGGCTAGCTCATATTCACTATTAAGTTAGTCTGACAGAGGTGAGCTTGGTGTTTCAGTTAGGTCTGCTTGCTTGTTGGTGTTCTTGTTTTTATAAGGTAAGATTTTGATTAAGTACATTTAAAAATGCCATATGATGTGAATTTTTAAGCATAGGTAGAGAAGTAGCCTGTCCCTCTTGTATGTTTGTACAATAGCACAGGCAAATAAACAGTGAATCTGATTGAGGGCTTGGCACTAATTCATCTGTGTATGTGCACATTTAGAGAACTTTTGTTTAGAAATATTTCATGAAAAATGTGAAACAAATGCAGTTCACTTCGTAGTCAATGGTACCTACATCACATATCCAGGCAATGTAACTAGTTAATGTTTATAATATTTCTTTTAGATAAATGATAACCACCTGGATTCAACATAAATACTTATTTGTGTATGGAGACATGATTATTTAGATATGTAATTTTTAATGTTATATAATGTATGTATTTCATGTACTGACTGACACTGACCTAGTTAGCAAACATATGAAATGAGGATTTTTTTTTTATTGGGCAGTTCAACTAGAAAACTAAGTTAAAATTCTTGACTCCCTTAGAGCTATGCAGATGGGTTTTTCTGAAATAGAATGTAAAATCTGGTAGTGACTTACAGTTCCTCAAATTTTAATGTTAACTGTTGATGTTGATATGTATCTCGGTATACAGGCAGTTCACAAAGTGTGTATCAAAAAAGTTTTATCAGTTCAAAGACAAGAAAAAATTAAGAAAATATTTTTCAGTAGGTTTTAGAGGTTTTATTTGCTGCCAGAAATGACTACTGAAGATCTGGTGATAGTACAGCATTTACAGTTTTTGCTGTTTTATTGGCCTTTATTTCATACACACAGGGATCTGATCTGATAGATTTCAACATTGGCACAAGCTTACATAATTTGATGAAGGAAGCAATTTGCTGTGTATAGAAATGTTAAATATTAGTTTTTAAATTCTTCTATAGGTCCCCTAGTCACTGAAAATAAATTCCTATGGTGGCATATTTGTAACCTTTATTGGACACAGTTATGCTTTGAAAATGTGTAATTGGATGAAATGGCAGCAAATCCTGTGCTTGAGGGAGATATGGAATTATTATAAACTGCCAAGTGTGAGCCTCTGTACCTTATATGTTGTATGGTATGTTGTGTATGATGTTCAGGAGTACACGTACACAAAATATTTGAATAAACACCGCATGTGAGTACAAGTTAAGGCAATAGGAAGAGTCCAAAAAGAAAGGAGTTAGAAGTTCTGTACATTAAGTATGATTGTTTTATAGTAAGCGTACGTGTTAGGTATTACTAGATTACATAATTAATTAATTGTAAAGGATTAGTTTATCCAGACCTCTGAGCGTAATAAAATGTAGTACTATAAAACTCTATACAGTACTATGTTAGTAAACTAATGTTTGTTTATTTTTGATACAGGGATCCCTAGTTGGTTGTGAATTACCTCCTTGTTTGGTTCCTGGATTGTTACGAGGCAGTTTGGGTCTGTTCTACTTGGTTGTATACCAAGTGGGCATTGGCTTTGTACCTGATGAGTTCATCAATTCAACCGAATATTATGTAAGATTATGGTATATTAAGGTCTTATAATTCACATAATGTCTTTAATGTACATGTTTTATCAGTTGACTGGGGAAATATAATTTGAAGTGTTGTTTTCCTACTATTTTTTTAGAATTTTATTGAAGCTACTTTGTTGCAGGCTTTACCCTTGTGGCAGAGACATCTTGTGGTGGGTGTATGGGCAAAAATAACTCTCTACAAGTATATATCTTGTTGGCTGATTGCGGAAGGAGTTTGCATTATGTCAGGTTAGTATTGTTTGTTTTATTATGTACTTGAATAAATAATGTTTTTTACAGAAAGCAGTTTCAGGTGCAATGCAGATGTCACATTTGTTGGATTAGCTAACTAGTTATCAATTGTGGTGTAGTTATAGGGAGGTGGTTTTGATATTTCAAGTATGAAGGGAAGGCTACAGTGGTGTTTTCATTACCATTGCCATTTTGTATCACTGTAAAGGTGTCAAGCACTTTTTAACATTTTGCAGTGAACAGAATAATAAGCTATAAGAAAAGTGTACTATAATTTTGAATAACACACCTTTTATTGATGTGTATAGATAAAATTATTAGAATTATCATTGAACAATTGGAATTAATAGTAAATGACAGTATTTAAAAAAAAAAAAAAAAAAAATTTCTTGTTCATGCTTTTGCAAAGTACAGTATATATACAGTGAAAGAGGATGATTATTAGTTCAATGTAGGGTTGCTGCTTCTTACCAAAAATTTGTTTTATTATTGCTGACAAGGATAGAAAACATAGGCACCTTGTACTTTGGTGCTTTAAGTGCTTTGAATTACAGAATTGATAAAATGTGCGGGGGCGAATCATGTATATGTGAATGATGAAAGTTCTAAATCATAACACATTGTTAGAATATTCTGTTAATTTTTTTTTAGTGTCCTGATATCAGCCAGTACTTCCTGTAAATGTGTTATAATGCAAATAAAACTGGGAGATGAAATTTAATCAATAATATCAGTTTGGAATAAATGCTAAATGGTAAATTAGGTAATGCAAACTTTGACATATGGTATAGTGTACTGTACGTGGAATCTAATAAGGAAATAAAAGTTCAACTTGGAATAGATAACAACAGGAACCACAGATTAATGTGTTTTCAAGCTTGTAGTATGACTATCTATCTTTAGAAAGTGCTAACACTACAAGTTATTATCCCTCGTGTTAATTTTTTTCTTGGCAACTAATTGTCTGAACTTTTAATGATATTTATTCGGAAAAAGTAATGAATGCAACAGCGAGTACTTTGCTTCTTTACCCCTGGTCTGATACATTTTTAGGTTATAATGTAGTAGTATATACTTCTGCACTTAATAAATAGTCATAGAAGCAGCATGGGTTATTTGCATTGATGTTTGGTTTGGCAAAACAGAATTTTTGTACATGAACTTTCCTGTCAGATATATACTTAGCTATAGTCTCCGACGTTCCCGACAGAATTTCAAATCTCGCGGCACACGCAACAGGTAGGTCAGGTGGTCTACCTTACCCGCCGCTGGGTGGCGGGTGTACGAACCATTCCCCCTTTCCTGTCAGATTTTCTCTGTCGGCCGGAACGACAACAGTTTATTGTCGTTTCCTTTCGATAGACTTTTCGATTCTCGCTTGCCTGGAGATTGATTTGGACCTTTTTGGTGACGTATTCGCTCTGTTTGGCTTGGCATACGCTGTTTGTGGACCGACTTTGACATTCTGTAACCAAAACTCCGGTTTTGTTTAGAGTATGTTTGACTGAGGGATGTAAGGTGAGGTTGCCGAAGGCTTCGGTTGACCCTCACACGATCTGTGTGAAATGCAGGGGGAATGAGTGTACTTTTAGTAACCCTTGTCAAGAATGCGAGGTTCTGAATGAGGATGAATACAAGGCTCGTTCTTCTTATATTAGAAAGCTTGAACGAGATAGAGTTCGTAAGGCTTCCTCTAGGAGTTCGAGTAGGTCGAGAGTGAGTGAGAATGAAACTAACATTAATGTAGTTTTAGAACCTTCCTCCCAGGTCTCAGCCCCTGCTCCCCGCACCGAAGCTGTAGATTCGTCTTCAGAGGCGGCGGCCTCAAAGGCTTCCTTTCAGTCTAAGGAAGACAAGACTCTTCGACTAGAACAAGGTAAGAGTGTTAGTGATGGTGATAAGTGCAGTGTCCCCAGTGATGTGGAGGGTGCGTCTGACCGGCTCCTTAGTGCCTCCAGGCCTAGACCTCTTCCAGACTCCCAGTTTCAGTGGAGGAGGAGTCGAAAGCCGCAGGAGGGCTAGGGAGAGCCCCCACCGGTCAGGCGTCCCCTCGGCAGATCCTGAAGTTCGCTCCTAGGCTGCCTCGGAACGTGTCAAGAAGGAGATCCTTCGCCTTCTCCGAAACGCGGTTGGAACTCTAAGGATGCGTCACGCCCGTTGAAGAGGGCTTCGGAGGCTCCCTTCAGTCATTTAGCGTCCATCCCAGAAGACTTTACTGAAGAAGCTTCCTTGCAAGTGAAGAGACCCAGGAGATCCTGTGATCGCCCTTCTTCTCCCGCTCCCCGCTCTGAGTTTGCTTCGGAGGAAGATCCTGTAGATTCACCAACTTGAGTGCTGGCGGGCCTCCAGGCTCAGATCTCGGCCCTGGCGGACTCCTTAGCCTCGAGATCTCGTAGAAGGAAGGATGTGTCTCTCCCTATCAAGAGATCTAGGCGCTTTTCTTCGAAGGAACGCTCTCCTCGTAGTCTGCGATCTCCTCCTTTTGGGGAAGCTTCTGCTGAGTGTAGGAATTCACGAGAGTGGCACCACTCTCCTGGCTCTCTCTCCGAGGCGTCGAGGCACCAAACTTCGGACAGGCGCTCTTTGGATTACGAAGGTTTTTCTCCAGATCGGATTCCTGCCTCTGGTATACGCTCCGCTCTGTCTCTTCCGCCTTCCTCTAGAGTACGTTCAAGAGAAGAGAGGCGCTCAGGTCAGAGAAGGCTCATTTTGTCGTCTCCGTCTCGTCGTTCCTCTCCTCGTCTTCTCCGAGAACCTAGAGAGCGCCCCTCTGCGATTAGGCGCGCTTCTCCTTCCTACTACTCTCCTCGAACTTCGGACCCAGTGACTAGTAGGCGCTTTTCTCCTGTAAGTCGCTCCTCTCCTGTAAGACGTCAAGAGTCTAGTAGGAGCCCTGCGCCTGGTAGGCGTCCTTCTCTTGGTAGCAGTTCTCCTGTGGAGAGGCCCCTTGAGCCTCGACTGCTTCGTTCTCCTAGTAGGCGCTCGTCGATCTCGAAGCTCCCTACTCCTGACCGTTCTCCTCTTGCTAGGAGTCAAGAACGTCTCAAGCGCCCTGCTTCTGTTAGGCGCTCGGAGCCTTACAGCCGTTCTCCGCTTGGTAGGTGCCAAGAGCCTCTCAAGCGCCCTTCTCCGGTTAGGCACTCGGCGCCTAGCAGCCGCTCTCCGCTTCGTAGGCACCAAGAACCTCTGTCAAGCGCCCTGCTCCTGACAGGCGCTCGGCGCATAGCAGCGTTTCTCCGCTTGGTAGGCGCCAGGATCCTCTCATGCGCCCTGTTCCTGATAGGTGCTCGGCGCCTAGCAGCCGCTCTCCTCACGATAGGCGCCAGGATTCTGGTAGGCTCTCTCCCTCTCGTAAGTGCCCTGTTAATAGACGTGGTCTTTCAAGGGACGGGAGTCCTACCCCTTCTGCAGTTAAGATTTCATCTTCCTTGAGGAAGGAGTGCGAGTTTAGACAAGACTTTTCGGAAAGGTGCCCTTCGGTTTTGACTCGTCGCTCTCCTGTGCGCCGCTCTCCTGGGGATTCAACTCCTCCTTCGAGACGATTGTCTCCAACCTCACACTATACCCCCGCAAGGAACTCCTCTAAGGATCCTCCTCGCTCTCCTCTTCAAGAAGGCCAGGAAGGTTCTGATGAAGAAACGAGTACATCGGCAGCAGTTTCTTCTTACAAGAAGCTCACAGAGCTTCTTCAGGAGTTCGGGGATTCCCTGAGCCCTGCTGCTCCTCCTCCGCACTCGTTCTCCACGGCGAAGACAACGAAAGGGTCTTCGTGTGTGAGAATGAAACCGACCCTCTCAATGAAGAAAGCGCTCAGGAGTTTCGGATCCTGGATGCGCACCAAAGAGGTAGCGGGAAAAACTATGTTCGCCTTCCCTCCGTCGAAGCTATCCGGACGGACTGGATTTTGGTATGAGACAGGAGAGCCCTTGGGGCTGGGTCTCCCGTCCTCAGCCGATGCAGACTTTTCGGCGTTGGTAGATGCCACAAGAAGGTAAGCGCTGAACTCGGCCAAAACAATGTGGGACATGAATGAGATGGACCACATTCTGAAGGGCATTTTCAGAGTGTTGGAAGTTTTCAACTTTCTCGATTGGTCTCTCGGAGTCCTAGCCAAGAAGACACAAGGACCAGAGTATTTTTCTCCGGAAGACTTGCATTGTGTGTTATCCTGTATGGATAAATCAGTGAGGGACGGAGCCAGCGAAATCGCTTCACTGTTTGGGGCAGGCGTCTTGAAGAAAAGATCAGTCTTTTGCTCCTTTTTGACGAAGTCTGTCTCCCACGCGCAGAGATCTTCTTTGCTGTTTTCTCCTCTCTCCGCACAGCTGTTTCCTAAACATCTCATTTAGGACATTTCGAAGGCTCTCTCTGCCAAGGCTACGCAGGACCTTCTGGCCCAGTCTGCAAGGAAGCCCTGCCTTCCCGACTAAGACAAAAAAGGTGAAATCTACCTCTCAGGAACCCTTTCGAGGGACTTCTACCTCAAGATCCACCTCGTTCAGAGGTCGCAAACCTAATAGAAGAGGGAGGACTTTTGTGAAATCAATCAAACCTCCCAAGTAAGACTCAAGTCCTTCAGACAACGGTAGGCGCCAGGCTTTTACAGTTTGCAGAAGTCTGGGCCCAGAAAGGCGCAAATTCTTGGACCCTTTCGATCGTGAAGAAGGGGTACCTCATCCCGTTCACTGCGAGGCTTCCCTTGACGAATACCCCGAGGGAGTTGACAGAGCCAGATACAGGGACCCCATCATGAATCTGGCCCTCCAACTAGCAGTAGATCAGATGCTGGAAAAGGAGGCGATCGAACTAGTGGCAGATCATCATTCAGCAGGCTTTTACAACCGCCTTTTCCTAGTTCCGAAATCCTCAGGGGGATGGAGACCGGTGTTGGACGTAAGTGCCCTGAACTTCTTCGTAGGAAAGAAGAAGTTTACGATGGAGATCACTGCTTCGGTGCTAGCAGCACTTCGTCCAGGGGACTGGATGGTGTCCTTGGACTTGCAGGACGCTTACTTCCACGTACCAATCCATCCTTCCTCGAGGAAGTATCTCAGATTCATGATGGGGGGAAGAATTTTCCAATTCAGGGCCCTGTGCTTTGGCCTCAAGATGCCCGTCTTTACGGGCATCTTGAGAAATGTAGCGCAATGGCTTCATCTCGAAGGGGTGAGGATATCCCTGTACCTCGACGATTGGCTTTTAAGGGCCAATTCCAAAGATCGTTGTCTGAAGGACTTAAAGAAAACCCTGGAATTGACGAGTTCGTTGAGGCTCCTGGTCAATCTCCAGAAGTCAAGCTTAATTCCCGATCAAGAGTGTGTTTATCTGGGGATCCAGATGAACTCTCGAAGTTTTCGGGCTTTTCCGTCTCAGGAAAGGATAGCCCGGGGACTCAAGAAAGTAACAACCTTCTTAGGGAAAGAAGTATGCACAGTGAGGGAGTGGATGAGTCTGCTGGGGACGCTCTCCTCACTGGAGCAATTGTTTCCCTAGGAAGGTTGCACCTGAGACCGCTCCAATTCTTTCTTCATCAGAACTGGAGTCGTCGTTCTCAGGATTTGATGTTCTCCCTGTCCATTTCGCACCAAGTCAAGGAGGAACTAGCATGGTGGGCAGATCCCAACAAGTTTACGCAGGGACTGTCTCTACAATCCCAGAACCCCAACCTGGTGTTGTTCTCCGATGCGTCGGAAACAGGTTGGGGTGCGACTCTGGGAACCAAGGAGGTGTCAGGGACCTGGGTGGGGGACCAGGTATCCTGGCACATCAACAGAAAAGAGCTGATGGCCGTGTGGTTGGCTCTGAAAGCGTTCGAGTCCAACGTAAGAGGAGCAATTGTGCAGATAAACTCGGACAACACCACGGCTCTGGCATACATCAGGAAACGGGGGGACGCATTCCTTCTCCCTGTATGAAACAGCAAGAGACCTTCTTCTGTGGGCCGAAGAAAGGAGGATCAAGCTTCTCACCAGATTCGTACAGGGAGAGAGGAATGTAAGAGCAGATCTCCTCAGCAGGAAAGATCAGGTCCTTCCCACAGAGTGGACTCTGCACCAAGATGTATGCCAGAGCCTTTGGAAGTTGTGGGGCAGGCCGCACTTAAACCTATTTGCCACTTCAAAGAACAAGAGACTGGATCTTTATTGCTCGCCCATCTCGGATCCAGGGGCAATAGGGATAGACGCTCTTCTTCTCGATTGGAAAGGACTCGACGTTTACGCGTTTCCCCCCTTCAAGATTCTGGGGATAACTTTAAAAAAGTTCGCAGAGTCAGATTCCATGAGGATGACATTGATCGCTCCCTTTTGGCCAGCCCAAGAATGGTTCACAGAGGTGCTGGAATGGTTAGTGGACCTTCCAAGATCGCTCCCTCTAAGGAGCAATCTACTCAGACAGCCCCACTTCGACAGGTACCACAAAAACCTCCCCGCTCTCAGTCTGACTGGCTTCAGACTGTCTAGAGACTGGTCAGAGGAAAAGGCTTTTCGTCAACAGCTGCTAAGGCATTCGCTAGAGCTAGGAGGTCTTCCACCTTACGAGTATACCAGTCAAAGTGGGACGTCTTCAGAAGGTGGTGCAAGAGAAATAATGTTTCCTCTTCCAGTATCTCTGTGACCCAGATTGCGGATTTCTTTCTATTCCCGAGACAAGAATGCTGTCTAGTCGTTTCAACTATTAAAGGATATCGCAGTATGTTGGCGACTGTCTTTAGACACAGAGGCCTCAATTTATCGGAGAATAAGGACCTGCATGACCTTATTAGGTCATTTGATACAGTGAAGAAACAGTCTCCTAATACTCTAAACTGGAATTTAGACGTGGTTCTTCAATTCCTTGGATCATCTAGATTTGAACCCCCTAGTTCAGCCTCGTTCAAAGACCTGACTAAGAAGACACTGTTCCTGATGGCTCTAGCTTCCGCCAAGAGGGTGAGTGAGCTTCAAGCGATTGAAGGAAATGTGGGATTTAAGGAGGACTCTATGGTTTGCTCTTTCCTCCCTGGGTTTCTCGCAAAGAATGAAAACCTATCAAATCCATGGCCCAGGAACTTCGAGATTCGTGGGTTATCTTCGCTTGTAGGAGAAGAATCCGAGAGAACTCTTTGTCCAGTGAGAATGGTAAAATATTACCTTAAAAGAAAAGAGCAACTGAAGGCCAATCAAGAGGTCCTTTGGTGCTCCTTAAAGGACCCTACTCGACCCTTATTGAAGAACACGCTGTCCTTCTTCTTAAGAAAACTCATTAAAGAAGCGCACGGTTCTTGTAAGGAAGACCATTTTAAGCTTCTTAAAGTGAAAGCCCACGAAGTAAGAGCCATAGCGACTTCTCTTGCTTTCAACAAGAATATATCCGTGCGGAACCTGATGGAGGCAACTTTATGGAGGTGTCACTCGGTTTTCGTAAACCACTACTTTCGTGATGTGAGGATCACTTATGAAAAATGCTTCGCCTTGGGCCCGTACGTATCGGTGGATTCGGTGCTGGGGCAGGGAGCTGGAACTCATCCTTTTTAGTTGTATATATTTTTTCCCTTATGTCTTGTGTTTGTTGTTGTTGGTTGTCTTAAAGAGGATGCAGGGAGGTATCTCTTTATGTCTTAATACTAACCTTTAGTAGTTTGGTTAGGTGGTCTGATGAGTGTGGCTCCTTGCAGTAGTAGTGGTTAGGACCTGTTAAGCTAGCGGACGAGTTCCCTTTAACAGGATCCGACTTGGATTCTACCACACAAAGGGATCAGATATCCCAGTGGTAGATCCGAGAGTCTTTCAGCAACAGGTCACATCCTAGCTGTAGCTCTCCAGGCAATGCAGACTCAGAGACAGTATCAATGAAGTCTTCTGCCTGAACAGGTAAGAACCAAGGTTTTTTATTTCCTACAACACCAGTTGTTTCCTTTCTTTCCGTATTACGTGTAGTTTAGCTGTCTCTTACCCTCCACCAAGGGTGCCAATCAGCTAAGTATATATCTGACAGGAAAGTTCATGTACAAAAATGATATTGTTAAACTACAATAAAGTTTTGTACATACTTACCTGGCAGATATATACGTCTAATGGCCCGCCCAGCCTCCCCTCAGGAGACAGGTGGAAGAGAAAATCTGACAGGAAAGGGGGATTGGTTCGTACACCCGCCACCCAGCGGCAGGTAAGGTAGACCACCTGACCTACCTGTCGCGTGTGCCGCGAGATTTGAAATTCTGTCGGGAACGTCGGAGACTATAGCTAAGTATATAACTGCCAGGTAAGTATGTACAAAACTTTATTGTAGTTTAACAATATCATTTTTTTTTTTTTTTTTTTTTTTTTTTTTTTTTTTTTTTTTTTTTTTTTTTGTGATCATGGTAAAACTGGTCAGTGATTTGATTTTTGCAGTTAAGTAGATTATGTATATGCATGCTTGTAGGCATGGGTGGTGTTTCTTCAGAATTGTTTGAAAATCATTAGAATTAAATCAGAGGATTATTTTTATTGCCTTGATTGATTCAGGCATATATAAAAGAGACAGCATTGCAAATGTATTTTTGCTTAAGGTATGGGGTAAAAGAGATTATGGTTTGCTACTGTTATTAGTACAATGAGGGAACAGTGATAGAATTTTGCCCGTTATAAAATGATATGAAAAGTATTAGTGGGGAATGGTATAGTATTGATTTCCTGAGTATGGTAAAGTATATTTTGGCGTCTCATATGGGATTTTTCACAAAATTAGAAGGAAAAGTATAAGCCTGCATAACAATATTGTCAGGGAAGGAGATCTGAAAATGAATTATCAGAAATAAGCCCATTTTCATATCTGTAAGTTTTGTATTTTTCATTGACATCCTCTTTCTAAAGTGACCTTCTTCAAATTTGCAAAAGTCAAAATGAAGGGGGTGTGCTGATCCCCGAGTTTTGAGGAATTATTGAATTTTAGTTATTAATGCTAAAAAAAAGTTTTAGATTGGCTTGTTGACAATTTTGTTCATTGCGTGTGTGACAGTGAACCATAAATTTGTGAATACGACTTGTATGAATAGTTCAGGATAGGGTCTAGTAAGTTATACACTGTTTTGGACTGTTTTGTGCATAAATAAACATCTAGAAATGTTATTAATTTTGTGATAAAATTGTAAAACTCAATTTTTTCACAAATTTAAACTAGGTAAATTGAACAAAATACAAGAACTGAAAGGCGGACTCATGCCAATGGACAATTTACAAAAAGAAATAAACTTTAAAACAACCTATTCGATTTCTCCAATATTGATATCCACATGAATTGCAATATTTCATATGTCCAGGATCGCATTCATCACTGAAATCTATGGAGGGATTAAACACATGTCAAAGTGTAATAAAGGCAATTATCCCTATGTTTGCATCTGTAAATTGTCACTTCGACCAGTCTGAGTGACTTCATAGATTATGGTCAGTTACTTGAAAACACACCGGACCTACGCATATAGAAACCCGTTGTTTCTATATCATGATGTTAGCAGTCACTACTGTACCCTAGTCTAAGATTCTGACATCTAAAACTAAGAAGCGAAAAGTCTAGAATGTGCCTATAAAAGAAATCACTATCATTATCCAGTTAGAAGCTACTACATTGGGAAAGTTGATAATAGTATACTATAGTATAAATGACGTTGAAAATATGAATCAGAGCTGCTTAATAGTACGTATAATAGTTTGGTTCAAATGATTTAGTAATGCAGGATGCAGGTTCATACTACATCCTTGTACTACATCACATACTTTGTTACATTTGCGAAGCATTTTTCAGGATGTCGGAGATTGGAGGTAGCAGTTCTTATTACTCATTTGGTAAAATGTCAATAATGGGTCTATTTTCTCACTTGGATAAAGCAACTTTACTGTTCAACAATGAAACTTCTAGCCTTTCAAGTGTATCTGCTTTTGAATCTGGAGACAGCAATTATGTATTTTTTATGTAAGGGAGCTCTTCCAGTACAGTATAGTAATTAGGAAACTTGTGACTAGTTTAATTAACTGATAGCACTAGTCCCAGCAAGCCTCTATAGCCATGGGTAGTATGATAACAAATTGAAAAGTTTGCATTAATGGAATATGTTCTGTACATTGATTACTTTTTCTTATCTTATATTCTGTATATGCCTCAGGGTTTTTTGTCATGAAGTATGTTGAATGCCTGTCTTATTAGCTCCAATTTAAAATATAGCTGCCATAAATGACGTGCTTGTTATACGTGGTGTTTGAAAATTATGGATTGTGTGAATGCCTGCTTTGGTGTAACCTTTCTTTATTTCAAGTTTTTCCTAAGCAGTGCAACTTTGTTGAGGAAAACGTGTTATTTAGCTTTTTTTTTATAATTATATTAAGATGTTGCATCTACTTTTATAGCTTTGAATGGCTTTAGATGTCATTTTAGGTAATGGTGTGGAGGCGATTGGAAAATATTCGGCAGTAACTGATAACCTTCTGATTGTGAGGTATAAATTTTTCTGTGAAAATGTCTAATTATAGACATTAGACTTTGTGCTTATCAGTAGTAACATTTGTGTGTGTGTTTGTGATAAATATGGGCAAATGTACAATGGCCTTACAAATTGCAAACCTCTTATTTTTACTTATGCAAGCATACCTGGTCATAGGTTGTCAAGCAAAGTGGTGAATTGCTGTTTAAATTGACAAGGTATTAAATATCTTCAATGTATGACAAATCAGAAAATGAAAGGAGAATGTAAAAAATCAATTTTACATATTAAATATGAAATGAAATGTCAAGGTTAACAAATACAAAGAACTAATATGCATTATGTATTAAAAGGTAAATGCATATAGAAAAGTTAACTTTGATGGTATAGTATCAACAGTAACGAATAATTATATGTGCAAACTCTTCACAGCATATACAGTTCCTGACATTATTATTCAAGTTCAGTTTCTATGGTTAGGCAGCAATGTTGTCAGAAGTCAAGGGCCCTCTAGTGTTCCAGATACTTTTTCAGTAGAAGATGAACATTGGTATGTTTACTCTTCTAATTGCATTTCATTTTCTGTCCGGAAGTTTACCATCCTTATCATTCTTCAAGTAGGTGGTGTAATCATTATTGTTATATTTATTGTTTATCCAGAGAGATGCTACAATATTTGTTACATTAAATGTTTTTGCTCACCCAGTAAGAAGTTACTAGTTCATTCTATCTTTGTTTTATTTTGCCTTTTGTTCATGAACTTACCTGTCAGATATATATATAGCTGTATTCTCCAACGTCCGACAGAATTTCAAAACTCTCCCGGCACACGCAGTGGGCGCCATGTGGTTAGTACCCATTCCCGCCGCTGGGAGGCGGATATCAGGAATCATTTCCCATTTTCTATTCAGATTTTTCCTCTGTCGCGGTAGTGAAAACACCTGTTTCCACTACCTCCGCCTAGGATTTTGAAACTTCATTAGCCGCTTAAGTATCCTACTTATTTTTTGAATGATTGACTTGGATTTGTGGCTAGGCATACGCTATCATAAATTAATTAAAATTTTTTCATTGCATATGATGTCGAATCTAGGTAGCCTAGTTTCAGATTTTGTTGTCTGCAACGGGTAAGGGGAGGCTACCGAAACCTTCGGTAGACACTCGTTTAGTATACATGACGTTACATGTTTTCTTGTTGAGAGATCAATGTAATTAGTGTAATGTTGACTGATTCCGAAAGAGACGTATGATTCGTATGTACGCAAATTAGAGCGTGATAGAATCAGGAGGTCTTCCTCCACAGTAACAGAAGTTAGGATAATGAACCTACTAACCTCCAGTAGACTTTTTTTATTTTGCCTAACCCTGTGGTATGGCTTACGGGCCTAGAGGAAGTTCTGTGAGAAGTAATGCCCTTTCTATTATTGTGGATTACATCAGTAAGCTTGAAAAAGTGCTCGCTCTCCAATCAGTGTTGTGAGTGTAGTGATGTTGATTTTGCCCCTAGTGTTGTGGAGGGGGCGTCAGATCGGTCCTATAACGCCTCTAGGTCTAAACCTCTGTCGGACTCCCAGGACCAGGGAGGGGGCAAGTTGAAAACCGAAGGATGGGTTACGGGAACCCCCCCACCACCGATCTGGCGTCCTTCGGCAGGATAAGGCTGCCAAAGATCGTGCACGTGCACGAATCATGAAAGATTGCTTCTCGTCCTCTCGAGGCGTCCTCCCCGCAAGGTTGGAGCTCTCGGAAGGACTCGCGCCCTCTAAGAAGCTTTAGAGAAGAGGACGCTTCACGTCCTCTCTCTCGTCAGGAGGGAACGTCAGATCCGCCCCATAACGCCTCTAGGCCTGGACCTCTGTCGGACTCCCAGGACTAGGGAGAGGGCATGTCGAAAGCCGAAGGAGGGTTACGGGGAAAACCCACATCGATCTGGCGTCCCTTCGGCTTGACTTAATATCGATAAGCGTGACAAAGACGCAAAATGTCGCACAGGCGGCTGTCGTCTTGGTCAAGAGATTAAAAATGTCCTTAAGGCAGGACCCTCACAAGGACGCCTTTCGAGACATTAACGCTCTATCGAGAGGAAGACTTCGTTTGCACTTCCTCCATCTAGACTGAAAGGGAGAGCTGGGATCTGGTACGAAACAGGAGAAGAAGCAGGATTGAAAGCACCGTCTTCTTCTCAAGGAGATTTCGCCAATTTGGTGGACGCTCCAAGGAGGTCTTATTTGTCATCGGCTAAGGTTTCCTCCTCCCCTCATGGCGTTATGTATACGTTATGTGACGTTCGCTTTACTACGAAACGGGATATTGTTCAATCTCATAAGATTGACGGTCCGGCAAGCTGATTTGCATAGTCAAACAGCTCGCCAAGACGCATCTTACTCGTCCCTAAGGGACGCTCTGTCAGCGGACAGAGATGACACTGGACAGACTATCCTAGTTTTCGACAGGAGAAGGGCAAAGAATTCCTCATACCCAAGAACACACAGGCGTCCTTTTAAATGCCCTTCTGCAGTGTCGATGAGCGTGACAAAGACGCAAGATGTCGCACAGCCGGCCGTCGTTTTTGTCAAGAGTGGCGAACGTCCTGAAGACTCGTCCTGATGACGATCACCGTACTTATGCTTAGGACGCTCGCGTTTCATGAGCGGCTCTCCCCTCGCCAGGAAGCCTCTCAGTTTACTCGTGTTGACGCACGTCATTCACTATGACGCTTCCCTTAATGTTCGTCGCTCTTCTATTCCGGACGCTCTTCAAGACGCTCAAAGAATGCAATCAGGACGTTCGGCAAGCACCTCGCGACGATGCTTTCGGAACGCTCCGGCGTTCCTTTTTTGAGCGCGTGTCTGGATATGTTCATTTGCATTACTAAGACGCAAAATGTTGCACAGGCGGCCACCGTCTTTGTTAGAAGGTAACGAAAGTCTTTAAGGCCGTCTTGGAGACGATAGCCTTACGTCTTCCATAGGGCTCTCACACTTCAGGAGCAGTGTGCGGCTCTCCAGGACGCTTTTCGGGTGGCCTTTCAGAAGACGCTCGACGTCATAAACATTGATAAGCTTTTTGGAAGACGCTCGATGTCTTAACACATCTGGACGCTCGCCAGGACGCTAGCGAGGACGCTCGCCAGGACGCTAGCGAGGACGCTTTTGAAGACGCTCGGCATCCTACACGTCATGACGCTCGGTAGAGCACTTGCCAGGACGTTCTTCAGCACGATAGGCGTCCTACGCATCAAGACGTTCGGCAGGATTCCTGCAAGAACGCTCTTCAAGAGGGCGTCGTCGAAGTAGAGGAAGGAGTTTGGTCTCGTCAAGATGTCTACTTCTCTTTCTACGAAGGGAGCGTTCAAGAGAATCCATCACTTGATGAATTCCAGGAAAACTGTAAGCAGATTTCGGTGTCATAAAACGCCTCGTCTGCTTTCGGGATTGCGCTGCCGAAGGGGAACATTAAGGTCCTTCCTGTCGTAAGCCCAGTCTCTAATCAGGAATCCTGCCCCTTCCTCGATTTCTGCGGGAATCGGGAAGGCTATATGCTCGAATTCCTGGATTACTTTCCGTCATGCAATTGGGTTAGTTCTCATTGACAAAGTTCTTAATAACATTTTATCGCATAAGCGGATAAGTAACAAAATTTCGAAAGAGCTCTCATTCATTAGTCAGAGGCTCATCCAGGAAAAAGACTTATAGACTACGTCCATGAAGTCTTATGTCAAATATCATAAGAAGCTTGAACTTCCTTTTCGATCTTCGGTTCTCACTTGAGGATTTCCATTTGAATAATATTATTCCTTTTCTTGGCAAAGAGAATGAAGACAGTCGATTTCCATTCTCTCTCTCTTCCTCGTCGAGGAAAGAATGTAGTAGAGAATTATATGTTCAAAGTGACTGCAATACTTAGGTATTTTAACTTCGCGTCATATTACTAACTAATGTAAAAGTTCAAGTCCATATACGCATTATCGTGGTTACCTCTACAGATGGCAACCGAAAGGACTGTTATTTTAAGTGTATTTAATCGGTACTTCCTGCAAACTTCCAGGAGTTTCCGGTGTAAGGACAATGCTTGAAGGTATTGTTACAACAACACCAACTCAGCTTCTGCATGTAGCGAATTATGTTTCGCTTAAATATGCCTGCTTGAGAATTTTCTTATGATCGATAATAGTAACGAACCTATTCCTTCGTAGAAGAGAGTAGCTGGTAACTCAGGCAGAATAGTGCGAAACGAGAGGTTGCTGTAATTGTGGATGACGCAGTATATTTAATCGGTACTCCCGGCAACTTTCCAGGAGTTTCCGATTTAACATTTGGTTAATTAAGCGTAATGTTACGACAACACAAAATCAGCTTCTGTATTAGCGAATTCTGTTTCGCTTAGATATGCCAACTTGAGAGTTTCTGTTCAAATAATGGAAAATCTATTCCTTGATGAATAGAATAGCTGGCAACTCGGCATAAAGACTGCGAGAAGGTGAACATAAGCTGCTGCCTGTAACTGTCACAGTGTCTCACACTGTCACCAACTCAGTGTTAGGTAGCTCGTTGTACTGCTCAGTCGGTTACGTCTCTCTCTCCCGCGGGATTGATTTACGAACCGTATCTCTGCCCTACAATCATGACTTTCGCCTCGGGTTGAGGGGATTTCTGGTAATCATGAATAAACGACTTCCTTTTGCTAAGAAATTTTCAACAGAGATATCTCTTAGACATGTTCGGCGCTGCTTACCGCACTGTAACAGAATTCTGTACGAGTCTACCGCAGCATAGCACTATAATAATGCTCTCCTGCTTATGCAAAGCGCAGCCTTATTAGGGAAGGAAGCATGCTTAGTGAGGGAATGGATGAGTCTGCTGGGGACCATTTCCTCGCTGGAGAAGCTTGTTTCCCTGAATAGACTGCAATTCAGACCTCTACAGTTTTTCCTACAGGAGAACTGAAATAACATCAAAGACCTAGAGGATCACCTCAGGTGATAATGAGAGGGAGCCAGGCATCCGGACAGAGGTCCTGGCACATAATCTAAAAGAATTGGAAGCAATTTGGTTGGCTCTCCAGTTCCTCGAAGAGTGAGGTTTTGGTCGAGTGGTCCAAATCATCTCAGATAATTCCGCAGCTCTCTCATATCCCAAGAAAAGAGAGATGGTTATCGGCATAGGCACGGAACGTAACGATCCTTAAGAGGTTCGTTACACGATTGCACTTCCGTGCGGATCTTCTCGATCGACGGCAGCAACTACTGACGTTTGACTTTTGAGTAATCCTCGCTTAGAAGTATGTCGAGAGTTGTGGAGACTTTGGGGACGTCCTTTCGTAGATTTTGCAATATTGAAGACGAAGAAGCTTCCTCTACGTTGCGCCCTTATTCTCGATCCGAGAGCGGTAGCAATAGACGCCATCCTATAGTATGGAATGGGGATAGTTGGTTAGCCCTTTTCCCCTATTCAAAGCTTAGGAAATGTAATAAGATAATCGCTGGCGTCAGAGGGAGTGAGAAAGACGCTGATCGCCCCATGTTGGCCTTCGAGAGGCTGGATTCACAGAGGTCACGTCCTTCAGAGAGCACTTTCCAAGGACCCTTCCCGAGAGAATCGGTCTTACTCTAACAGCCCTCAACTTCGCGGAGGTACCTAAAATCTCTCCGATCTGAGTCTGAATGCGTTCAGACTGTCAAGAAGCGAGAGGATCTTCAAGATTAATTGCAAGTCTCATTGCCAAAGCAAAGCAGTAGCTGCATATTTTGCAGTGTACCAATCGGAGTGGGCCGTTTCTGGACATAGGGCAGGAAGAATGACTGTTCCTCTACCTCTGACCTCTGTGAATGACTTTTACCGCCTTCCCATTCCGTCTGAAGTATGGGATAAGCTAACAGTCCCAACGATTGTAGAATACGGAAATATGTTGTTGACGGCCTCTAGGCTCAGAGATTCGGATCTGTCAAACAACAAAGCCCTTCACGATCTTTGAGGTCTGCGGAAATCTTGATGGAACTTAGACGTAGTCTGAAGTTCTTGATGTCAAAGCATTTCGAACCTCTCCTTTCTGTAAACTTAATACACGTGACCAGAAAGGCTAATTTTCTAACCACTCTAGCTACGGAAATGAGGGTTAGTGAGGTTTTAGCCATCATCAGAGGTTTTGGCTTTGAGGACATAATTCGGTGTCCTCTAAGCCTTCCGTTCTTGCTAAGAACGAAAACCCGTCTAACCCTTGGCCCAGAGGCCTGGAGATCAAGGGGATGGCACAAATTATTGGGCAAGAGCCACAGAGAGTCCTGTGCCCTGTCGGGGCTCTCAAGTTTTATCTTGATAAAACTAAAGAAAGTCAAGGTCATTCGGACAATCTGCGGTGTTCCGTAAAAAGACCAGACTTGCCCATGTCGAAGAACGCCCTGGCGTTATTTTTAAGGAGTCTTTCTAAGAGCTCATTCGTCATGTTTGAACAAAGATTTGAAACCTTTTAAAGTAAATGCTCACGAGGTGAGGGCGCGGCCTCGGAAGCATTTCAACGAGCATGACACTCAGTAATACCTGAGTGCCACGTTTGAGCGAAGCAACTCTGTGTTCGCTTCACACTCCCGACGGGATGTGAAGACGACATATGAGATCTGCGAGTCGCTAGGACCATACATATCCGTAGAAATATTATTGGAGGCAGGAAGCAGCACGAATCCTATCCTATAGAAAAAGGGATAGGTGTGCCTTTTAACTTTGAAGGGTTGGTCGCTTGAGGCGCTTTCCCTTTCGTTAGCCTAGAAGTTATGGGACTAACTTCGATAGGTTAGGTCAGGTGGTGGTTTTAGCTTCGTTGCCTCACAGTATGGTCAATATGGTCTAGTCACATTGTGGTCACGCCCCCCGTTGACAAGATCATCTAGAGCGCACCAACTACAGGTCACTACCTTGTTGGCAACTCTAGTAAAGCAAAAGCAGACTTCGGTGACAGTAATCAAGAAGTCAGCTATGCTAACAGGTAAGGAATCAAGATGTCAATCATCTGCACTTGAGGTGTTTCCTAAATCCTTCTATTCTGTCCCTTCCCACCTCCAATGGTGGGATTCAGCTATATATATATCTGACAGGTAAGTTTCATGAACAAAATGTTATTGTTATGATACAATAAAGTTTGTTCATACTTACCTGGCAGATATATATAATTAAAGTACCCACCCACCTCCCCTCAGGGGACAGTGGTATGAAAAATCTGAATAGAAAATGGGAATGATTCCTGATATCCGCCTCCCAGCGGCGGGAATGGGTACTAACCACCTGGCCGCCCACTGCGTGTGCCGGGAGTTTTTTTGAAATTCTGTCGGACGTCGGAGAATACAGCTATATATATATCTGCCAGGTAAGTATGAACAAACTTTATTGTATCATAACAATAACATTTTTGTTTGTATTTTTTAATGAGATATGTCTCATAGAAGTGATGATACTCAGATTATTACTGTATACTCAAATTCTGCATAATTTAACATTGTTTCGTCAGAGTACAGTGTTCCCCCAGTATTCGTGGGGGATGGGTACCAGACCCCCAGCAAATAGTTAGAACCCACGAATAGTTAAAACCCCTATACAAACACTTAAAACTGTCTATTTTGTTAGTTAGAACTCAAGGAAAAAACCAGTAAGATTTTTATACCTTTTTTTTTAATAGTTTTATCACAAAAAGTGCATTTTATAATAAAATTGTTGAGAAATTACAGTAATTTGTGGATATTTCTCATAGAAAAATACCGTGAATAGGCGAATTTCCGGCGAATGAGACCTGTAGAGGAATCCATGAATATGTGAGTCTGCAAATTAGGGGGGTTGACTGTACCTTTGTTAATATGAAGATAATATGTCTTGTTTTGGGAAATTATATTTGTTCATATACGAAACAAACCTTCGGTCTTAACATTAGGATTTACTAGCGCCAAGCTGGAAACCAGTAGAATTAAAGAATTAAAATTAAACTTGTGTGATCCAGGGACTATTGGCATCTATACCCGGTCACGGGGCATGCATTACCCAGAATGCCCTCGGCGTCCCGTGATCTACCAGTTATCTTTCTACCGCCTTTAAGATAGGATGTGTTTACTGTCTATCTGTTTAAAGCCGGTTTTAGTTTGCCCGTTTTTATCCATTTCACTTTCATTTTTCTTGTTAATTCTCTTTCCCTGAGTGTGCTCAGTGTGGCTGTGAGCTGTAAGAGTGTGTAAGTGGTGAGATGGAGGTTTTTGCTTCACTATCAGGATCTTCTTCCGTTTCGAAGACAAGACAAAGGAAATGCCCTGGAGTCAGTGGCTTTCCATGTTCAAGATTCCTAACTTCGGTGTCGACGGATCCTCATCCAACGTGTAGTAGGTGCAGAGAAAATGTATGTACAATTACTAATCCTTGTTCTGTTTGTCGCGGTTGGTTGGTGGAACTGTAGAGGACATTTTATGAGAAAGGCCAGTACAAAAGAAAGGAGTCGACGCCATCTTTGGATGACCAAGCGTTGCCGGCTTCTTTTGTATCGGCAATACAACAGACTGCTCCAAATATTTCACCACCTGCTTTTGATTTGTCCCATATCCCTTCGGTTTTTCCTAGCAGTTCGTTATCGGAAACTCCAGGAGGGATTTTTGTTAATTTTATGCATAATATTTATGCTCCGTTGTTCCCGGCAGGGAGGGGGAGAGCATCGCCATCTTTGTTCCAGGGGCCGGCTCCTGACGCGAACAGGATGGAAGGTACGTGGGCGGCGCTAGGCCTACCAGGCGCACCAACCTTGGAAGGTTTGCTGTCGAATTATATGGCGTCATGATTCCAGCAGAGTCCGGCAGCACTGAATATTCCTCATCCCCCGGGCTTGCACTTTATGGGAAATAATGCTGCGGCTACGCCAACAACTTCTATGTTTACAGCGATGCAGAACGTTGGAGGTAGTTTTGCCTTAAATGCAGGGATCCCAGCAGCAGCCGCCCAGTCTCTCCCTACAAGATTGGTGACGTCACAACCAACGTCACACACCAACGCGATGACGTCACACCCTACTGCTTCTTGGTCTACTTCGCTGCCTCCGGACCCAAATATGATTTTTGACTCGGTGGTACACACCGTAATGAAGAAATTACAGAATCTAGAGAAGAAAATTAATAAGAAAGCCAAAAAGAAAAGGCGTGATTTGTCGTTTTCTTCGTCTTCTTCCTCTAGCTCGGCGATCATCGCTGAGTTTGATGACGTCACGGCGTGTACCGGTCAGGTGTTGGAGGATACGGGATTTCGTGACTGATCCTCGGGCCAAGAAAAGAAGAGTGAATTCTTCTTCATCTTCGGGCTAGGACTCACATTCCAGTCAGCAAGAAAGGGAAGAAGTCAGTGGCTGGTAAGCTCAAAGCTAGCGGTGGAAGCCATTTACAAGAGTCCGAACAAGCGAGTGAGGCTACGGTCGCTGGGCTAGCGGCCGATGCGGAGTTGCCAGTAGAGACTATAAAGAGTCTTAGAAAGACTACAATGCTGTTGGCGAAATCGACGTTGGGGCGAAAAGTGCAGCAAAGGATAGAGTACAGATACCGGTTTCGCCTGTAAGACCGTTTAAAATACGGAGAAAGGATGAAAAGGCTCCTATTAAAAGATCAATGAATAGAGAGTTGGCAACCTTGTCTGATACGTTGGTAGAAGGTGTTGTTCGCCTGAATGAAGGATCAAGGCCGAATTCTCCAACGACCGTTGGAGACGATATCAATCGTCATGGAGAGGAAGTTAGCTCGGTTTCGAGAGAGCCTTCATCATGGAGGTATAGGCGAGATTCTCGCTCTAGATCCGTGAGCAGGGAAGGAGTGAGGCGGTCTCGTTCTCCTGCTGACTGTTCGGGATCAAGCCGTCGGCGGCCATCAGAGATCAAAGAGGCTGCGGCCGTAGGGGCAGACGGCCACGAAGCACCCGGGCGTTTGTCAGGGGATAGGAGTGAGATGAGTCTCCTGTGGCTGAGCACAGTAAGCTAGAACCAGAGGAAGGAGAAAACCAAGAGTTTCTGGCTTCGTATGCCGAGGTGATTGATTTGATTCATCAATTCAGTAACCTTTGGGGAAAACGGAAACACATGCCAGTATGCTTCCTCCGGGGATTGATATGGCGTTTGGGTTGCAAAAGGATACCAAGGTGCCGTATGAATTGCCTTGTTCAAGTTATGCGGAGTCCGTTTTACAACACGTAAACGCACGGATTGTGGGAAGGGATAATTCCTTAAGATCAAATAGATCGTTTAAGTTTATCCCTCCTCCAATGATGAAACATGACAGATTGTTTTGTAAATGAACAAATAGGAAATATTATACGACGCCGGTAAGGTTAAGGCCTGGATTAACCTTAGATCAAGTTAAAATGGATGCCCTTCGATGACTTGCCAAGAGGCTGGCACGTTAGAAGCAATAGTTTCTTCTGTCTTTCAGACTGCTTCCTGGCTGGATCTTGGTCAACAGCAGTGGCGAAGATTGCATCCCCAGAAGTGATGAGAAAAGTAGTGGATGAATCAATGTTCATTAGATTACTACAATCAGGTGCCAAAGCAATTGCATACTTGACAAATTTAAGTGCCAATGTTTGGGCAGATATCCTGTTAATGAGGAGGGATGCAACTTTGGCTAGACTAAGCAGCACTGTTGATTTGGATTCCCTGCTAGCAATGAGGAATGGGGATATCTTAAGAGTCGCAATTGCTGTTACCAGTGGCCATACTGGAAGAGTCTATAGATAGAAGAAGGATGGACACTTAACGATAGATTGGTACAGCAGGCAGCTAGAAAAACATCTTAACAGTCAAGCTACGTCTATGGAGGTAAGGCAGCAGCAAATACCTCGGAAGAAGCCAGTGAAACATAACATCCCTAATAGAGCAACAAGACCCTCTTCCCCAAAGAAGTTATTTCATCGGCCCTTTCACAATAGAAACAACAGAGGAAGGGGGATTAGGGGAAGAGGGAGAGGCTCAAGACGATAGGATGGGCGCCTCTCATCACTCAGCCACACCAGTGGGGGGTTGCCTGATAAATCACTGGAAGGTGTGCCAGGAACTGGGAGCAGAGCAGTGGGTGGTGGATGTTCTCAGGGTCGGGTATTTGATTCCGTTCGAAATATCCCCACCCCTGACAGAACAGCCATTACCTCACCTCGCTTATGCTCAAGAACCTCAGAAGGTTTTTTTCTGCAAGAGGAAGTGAAGAAGATGATGGAAAAAGGGGCTGTGGAACAAGTATCCATTCCGTCAAAGGGGTTTTACAGCAGGATTTTCCTTGTACCCAAAACCAATGGGGACTGGAGGACAGTAATAGACCTGTCAACATTGAATCTGTTTGTAAGAAAAACCAGATTCAAAAGGGAAACTCCAAAGACGGTTCTACAAGCAGTCAAGATAAGGACTTTATGCTGACAATCGACTTGAAGGACGCATACTTTCAGATCCGAGTCCATCAGTCTTCCAGGAAATTTCTACGCTTCAGTCTTGCAGAGAAAGTTTTCGAGTTGAAAGTCCTGTGCTTCGGACTGACAACATCTCCTCAAGTTTTTACAAGTGTTCACTCTCATGCCGACATGGGCGCATGCTCGGGATCAGGCTAATAAGATATCTAGACGATTGGCTGGTGATAGCAAAAGTCCAGAGAGAAATTACTCAGGGACAGGGCAACCCTTCTACAGTTTTGTCACAGCTTAGGTATTGTGATAAATCAGGAGAAGTTGCAGTTGGATCCAAGTCAACGGCTAGTTTATCTGGGAATGGTTATAGACACAGTAAAAGCCAAAGTATTCCCGACAGACCAGAGAGTAGAGAAATGCAAACAAGTGGTGAATGCTTTTCTGGAAAAACAAACACAGCCAGCGAAACAGTGGCAGGTAATACTGGGAGATCTAACTTCCTTGGAGAAGCTAGTACCACAAGGGAGGCTACACCTTCGATCTCTGCAATGGAGGATGAAGGAGTTTTGGTCACCAATAGTAGATCACCCTTACAAGCAGATTCCCTTGTCAGCAGAAGTGAGGAAAGACTTGCTGTGGTGGGTGAAGGACAACAATCTGACAGTGGGTGTTCCCCTTCAGCAACCCTTCCCAGATCTCTTGCTGTTCTCAGATGTGTCACTAGAAGGTTGGGGAGCCCATATGGAGGAGCTGATGGTTTCAGCAAAATGGAGTTGCGAGGACAGAGAACTCCATATAAACGTGGTGGAGTTGAAAGCAGCGTTTCTAGCACTACAGGAATTCAGGGAGAGGGTTAAGGGGCAATCAGTGGTATTGATGTCAGACAACACCACAGTAGTAGCTTACATAAACAAACAAGGAGGTCTAGTTTCTCGACAGTTACATGTGATGACAGTTCAACTTCATCAGTGGGCTGTAGAGAACCTAGTAGACATCAAGGCCAGATATATTCCAGAAAAAAGACACATAGTGGCCGACAACTTGAGCCGCAGGGATCAGATCCTGGCAATGGAGTGGTCCTTGCACCAACAGGTAGTGGACAGGTTGCTCATGTTGTGGGAAAGGACTATCATAGACCTATTTGCAACCAGGTACAACAAAAAGTAGGAAGTGTATTGTTCGGTAGTCCCAGACGTAGAGGCAGTAGCAGAAGATGCGCTACAACACCCATGGGACAATCTGGACATTTACTCATTTCCTCCATTTTGCCTAATCCGTCAGGTTCTGAACAGGATAATGCGGTCTCAGAACGACTCTGGTAGCTCCTTTATGGCCAAAGGCAGAATGGTTTCCAGACCTCTTGGAACTCCTAATAGACGTGCCGAGAGAGTTAACCCCCATGGAGCAACCTACTATGTCAGCCGCATGTGGAGAGGTACCACCAATCGGTGAAGTCCCTATCACTTAACGTATGGAGACTGTCAAGTATCTCCTGCAAGCAAGAGGCTTTTCTCAGAAAGCAGCAACACAGATGGCAGGAAATATCAGAAGGTCATCTGTAGCGGTCTACCAAGGAAAATGGTCAGCATACTGCGATTGGTGTCGTAGAGGGAACTTGTCTTCACTTGGTACCACTATTCAGCAATTAGCAGACTTTCTGATATATCTCAGGACAGAAAGGCATATGTCTGTATCTGCGGTAAAGGGGTACAGGGCTGCTCTAGCCTCGGTCTTACGCATGAAAGGTGTGGACATTTCATCTTCATGGGAGTTAGCCATATTGATGAATAGCTTTGAGCAGTCATGTTTGCCAAAGGAACTGAAAGCCCCAGATTGGGATTTTGACCATGGTACTGAGTAGTCTGACAAAAACCCCCTACGAACCGCAAAGGCAGTCCACAGATAGGAGCCTGACCCTGAAGACAGTCCTCTTATTGGCCCTAGCATCAACCAAAAGGGTGGGGGAACTACATGGCCTGTCATATACATAGAGCACTCGAAAGGTTGGAAGTCAGTGGTATTCGAGTTTGTTTCCAGAATTCGACTCCTTTTCATACCTTCTCTGGCAGATTTCATAGACAATGACAAAGAAGAGATGCTTCTGTGTACTGTCAGGGTAATAAGAGTACTTAAGAAGGACAAGGCACCTCAGGGCGGTGTGCCTGAGGTTGTTCGTAAGTACAGGACAGAACAAAAAGGAAGTGTCCAGGAATACAATATCATTTTAGCTAAGAGAAACGATCAGGAATGCCTACATGACAGAAGACAGGGGGTCAGATAGCCAGGAGAGGGCTAGGGCTCATGACATCAGAGGCTTGAGTGCTTCTTTGGCATTCAAGAAGAATATGTCTGTGGAGAGAATTCTGAAAGTTGGTGTTTGGAAATGCCAAACAACTTTCACTTCCTTTTATTTAAAAGACATTGCCCATAGATCCTTGGATACCTTTTCCTTGGGTCCAGTGGTGGCGGCCCAGCAAGTGGTATAGCTCATCCAGTACCCCTGGCGGGTCAGTTTGTGTCTAGTCTAAGATAAAGGTATGAAAGTAGAATGAATGGGATGACTGGTCTTTTTTCTTTACTACTTTCTTTCTACTCCTTTACCTACAGGCAGTATGAAGGAGAGTACCATAATAAGCTGGAACGGACTAGATGCAGGTGAGGTGGTCAGCCATACTGTAAAGTTATTTTAGAGTATAGTATACTTTTCAGTAGCAACACACCCCTCTCAGTAATAGGGAAGAGATGGGTGATGGTAGATCCAGATATAAGGGACAAGAGTGGTTTATGAGAATGGAAGGTCCTCTATTTTCCCATAGTTTATAACCCATGGCATGGTACCAGCACCCAGTGAGGGAAACCAAAAGATTCTCTTATATCTTTGGTTCAAGGGTTTATTGTCCATTCTCTTGGAATACTCCTAATATTCGGAAATGGACATAGGTGGCAAACTCCCAGTCAGTTATAGAGACTTACCTCCCTCTAATAAGTTAAGTCTATCCTAATGTTAAGACCGAAGGTTTGTTTCGTATGTGAACAAATGACAAATTTGTAACCAAATTGTATTTTTCATAACTAACAAACCTGAGGTCTTAACAGTTAAAGGCCCTCCTCGAACCACCCCTCTAGCAGTCTAAACTGGGTTAGAAGTGTAACTGGTAGGTCACGGGACGCCAAGGGCATTCTGGGTAATACATGCCCCGTGACCGGGTATAGATATCAATAGTCCCTGGATCACACAAGTATAATTTTAATTCTACCAGTTTAGAGCTTGGCGCTAGTAAATCCTAATGTTAAGACCTCAGGTTTGTTAGTTATGAAAAATACAAATTAGTTACAAATTTGTCATTTTACCAAGGTTTCTTCTGTGTAGCCTTGTGAAAATGAAGTAACCACATCTTGCCATGGTCCAACATAATTTCTCTGGCCTTGAAAGGTCTTACTTCTTGTTTCTATTTAAAAGACCTACATAGTTTTGATTGTACAGGCAGTCCCTGCTCATTAATGGCATTGGTTAACGGCGTTTCAGTTGTTCATTTGCGAACAAATCTTTGGTCTTAACAATAGGATAATTTCTAGCGCCTAGCTGGATCCGGTTAAAAAGCAGATGAAAGCTAGGAATCTTGTGATATCTGGCAACGCATGCGTAGCACGGGTGAGGAGTGGTCAAGGACCACGCCGCTACACCAGTCTTTCTTTGATCACCTGGGCGAGAGTCGTGTTAACCTCTTGGCCTCTTCCCGGTTCATTGCCCGTTTCACTTGTGTTTAGTGTGTGTGTGTGTTTGGCTGATATTATGACTTCATCTGCTCCTTCTTGGCCTCGTTAACGTATGTGCCCCAGAGTTCCAGGTTTTCCGTGTTCTCGTTTTTTGGCTTCGGCGGCGACTGACCCCCACATCACATGTAGTAGGTGTCGTTCTAATTTTTGTACTATAACGAATCCTTGCTTGAATGCCGGGCATGGCCTAAAGAGAAGTGGAAGTCATTTTATGGCAAGAGATAACATTAGAGGATTTCGTCTCTTCCTACTTGGGAAGGTTTTTCGCTTCTTCCCGATGCTTCGTCTCCTGCAGTAGTCAACCCCCATAGTAGCGTTGTTCCTGAGTCTCCTTCCTTTTCTTCCATTGATTCGTTGCTGGCAGTATCGGGAGGCCACCTGGCTGATGTTTGTTATGTAGCCCCTTCTTCCTTGGGAGTTAATTTATTCCCGAGAAGGGGGAGGCTTTTTCATCAATCTCTTTTCTTCCAGAGTCGGAGGCATCCAAAATGGTGGCGATTTGGAAGACACTCGGGCTAGGGGATCCCCCGTCCTTGGAGGGGTTGCCAGTGTATTTTGTGGAAGCTCGCACCCCCCTCCCCGGACTGGCCAGGCCATTCCCCCTCCCGGCCTCGTCTTCGTGGGTAGCCGAGGTCGGCCATCTTGTATTGCTCCGCCAGTGACTGCTGCCGCTTCTTCGAGTCGGAGAGACGCCGTGGCGTCAGCCCTGTTGATGACGTCACGGGATCCGTCTTTGAGTAATCCTCCGCTAGTGGCGTCCGAGGGGAAACCGTGACGTCACTCCCCTCGATGAAGTGTCTCCCAGTCGTCTTCTCTGATCTGCCTCTTTCAGCCGTGATGTCATCCCTGCCACCCAGTTTGCTACATCTCCTTTCCTTATCATCGGAGCCTTCTCTGGCACATCAGTCTGAGGTTATATGCCAGGCAGTGCTTCAGAGGTTGGACTCTGTTTTGGATGTCAAGTTGGCTGCCTTATCGGTTGGGAGGACTGTTAGGAAATGTGTTGCTTCGTCCCCGCCTCCTGAGAAGAATTCGCACAAGAAACCAGTGCTGTCTTTCTCTCCCTCTTCCCCCTCTACGGCCCATCGGTCTATCAGGCGTTGGAAGGCTAAGGACTTTGTCCTTTCTTCACCTACGAGGGAGGAACAACGCGGACGTGTTCCTGAGTGTTGGTGTTTCAGGCAGTGTTTGTATTCCTTCCATTGTGCAACCTGCAGGGGATGCTTCGTCCGCTGTTTCGAATCACGGACATGTCGTCCCCCCCGTCCGTCCGTCCGTCTGTTCATGCGCATCGCCAATGTGTTGCAACCTCCACCATCCATGCACATTGCAAGCATGGTGCAACCTCCCCTGCCTGTGCACATGATATAAGTGCTCCTTCTTCTCCAAGGCCTCTTCGTCGCCATAAGGATCTCAAGGCGCCTGTCAAGAGGTCAAAGGTAGTGAGCGCGGAGTTGTTGCAGCAGGAGTGTTTGCCTGCTTCTCTCACTGGTGCTTCCAAGAGTTCGACTCTAAGGGATTCTCCTTTGATCTCAATTGTTCGGGATCCCCCACCCCCCATCTCACATTCGTACGTCTGCCACACCCGTGACCATTCACAGACATGTTAATGAGTCATCTGTTGGGGTAACTGATGTTCCTAGTTCGTCTTGTAAGCTGACGCATGGACCCAATCCAGACAGGTTAGTTGGGGTTTTGGGCTTTGGCTGCTAACCCTTCTGTTAATAATAGTGGGGAAGGTACCTTAGAGGAGCCTGCACATCCTTCTCGTTGTCGGTCTACGTTGCCGGAGCAGGAGGAGGGAGACACACAAGAGTTTTTGTCTTCCTTTTCAGAAGTTGATCTCATTCGTGGGTTTAACAATTTGGAAAGTAGGACTCAGGCTCAGTCATCTTACACTCCTCCTTGCTTGGAAGCTACTCAGGACCCCAAATCATCTCTTCAGCTTCCTTTGTCGGGGCATGTTCAGTCGGTCTTGCAGAAGGTTAACGCCTCTGTTTCGAACTGGGACGCTTCGCTTCTCTCTAGGGGCTCTACGAAGCTACTACCCCAGCCTCTCACAAGACATAGGAAGTACTATGCTATAAGCTCTGCTTTTTTGTTGTCGTGCCATCTTAACCCAGACGTCATTTGCCTGAAGCCGGGATTGACTTTAGAGAAGGTGAGATCGGTGGCTCTGTCGTCGTCTCCGCAAGATGCCTCAGCATTGGAATCTACGGCGGCCTCCATGTTCTAGACGGTTTCTTGGCTGGACTTCTGGTCTGCGGTTATTGCCAAGATGCATCCTTGCTTGCCAGTCTGTCGCAGTCCGGGGGCAAGGCGTTTACATATTTGGCTCACCTCAGTGCTAATTTATGGGCTAACCTTCTGATTAGAAGTGACGCGGCTTTGTCTAGGATGGAGAGATTGCTCGACACGGAGTCCTTGCTGGCATTGAGGAACGGAGATCTGTTGGAGCCCTAATAGTGTTTCCTCGGACAGAGCTCGAGAATGCGATAGACCGGCGCTGGGCTGACACCAAAGACAGACTGGTGCACCAGACCGTGTCTTAAGTCGGAGTCTCATCCTCGGAGGCGTCCGGCTCCTCCTCCTCCTCCTGTCCAGCAGCAGTCAAGGAGATCGTCACCTGGTAGGCCGTCGAGAACTTCGAGTTCAGCAGGGCCTTCCCGTTCGACTCAGCCTAAGTCAGAAGATCAACGCCCCATTCGCTCTTGTTCCTTTAAGCCAAGAAGGGGCCCAAGGGGCAGAGGTAAAGGGGCTGTCGGTAGGTTAGGCGCCTCTCCCTCTCCTGCTCCATGGGTGGGGGGGTGCCTGGCAGGCCATTGGGCCAAGTGGCAGAGTTATGGGGCGGAGAAGTGGGTGGTAGATGTCCTTCGGCTGGGATACCTACTGCCATTCGACTTCTATCCTCCTCTGTTGGACAAGCTGCAGCTCAGGAAGGCATATCCTCCAGATTCTCTGAAGTTCTTGGCTCTTCGGGAGGAAGTGCAGAAAATGCTGGACAAGTATGCGATATGAAGTGGTGCATCCGTCCCCTGGGTTTACAGTCACATCTTCTTGGTGCCCAAGGCGTTGGGAGGATGGAGGCCTGTGATCGACTTATCCACCTTGAATCACTTCATCAGGAAGACACGGTTCAAGATGGAGACCTCACGCTTGGTGTTGGCAGCCATGAGGGAGGGCAACTTCATGCTGTCGATAGACTTGAAGGACGCATACTTCCAAAACCCTGTTCATCCCATGTCCAGGAAGTCCCTTATTTTCTCTCCTGAGGACAAGGTCTTCGAGTTCAAAGTCTTGTGCTTCAGGCTGACGACAGCCCCTCAAGTGTTCACAAGGTTCTTCTCTCATGTCAAGTTGGGCCCATGCTCAGGGGATCCGTTTGCTGAGGTACCTCGATGATTGGTTAGTCTTGGCAGTTTCCAGGGAAAAGCTGCTGCAGGACAGGGATCGTCTACTTCGGTTCTGTCTGGAACTGGGCATATTAGTCAATCAGGAAAAGTCAAACCTCATACCCAGTCAAAGGATTCTCTACCTGGGCATGGTCATCGATATGACAGTGGCAAAAAGTTTTCCCATCGGATCAGAGATTAGAGAAGTTGTGGGTGGTGGCACGCAACTTCCTGTCAGAATCACATCAGTCAACTCATCAGTGGCAGGTTCTTCTGGGAGTGTTGTCTTCCCTGGAGAAGCTGGTCCCTCATGGGCGTCTTCATATTCGATCTCTGCAATGGAGACTGGGAGAATATTGGTCTCCGGCGTGGGACATTCCCTTGTTAATGGTTCCTCTTTCTCTGGAAGTGAGAGAAGACCTTCGTTGGTGGTTGGACGACCAGAATCTATTGAAGTGTGTCCCTCTGTGTTCTCTTCCACCGGACTTCTTTCTTTTCTCAGACGACGTCAATGACCTTCGATGTCAGGATGCCAGAAAACTTTCAATCAATCAATCAATCAGTTCTCGGATGCCTCCCTCGCAGGTTTGGGGCTCATTTTGGCAGCCCCATCGCTTCAGGCGTTTGGAGTTTAGAGGACAAGCACAACATATCGTCTTGGAGTTGAAGGTGGCTTTCCTGGGTCTGAAGGAGTTTTGGGGAAAGGTAGAAGGTCATTCTGTCATTCTCATGTCGGACAACACCACGGTGGTAGCCTATGTGAACAAACAGGGAGGCCTGGTTTCATGTCAACTTTACGCCTTGACTGTCAAGCTTCACCAGTGGGTGGTCAGCAATTCGGTAGAGCTCTCAGCCAGGTATATCCCAGGCAAAGGGAATGTGGTCGCAGACAAACTCAGTCGCCAAGATCAGATCCTAGGCACAGAGTGGTCCCTTCATCAAGTGGTGGCAGACAAGCGTTTCCAGATTTGGGGGAGACCCATGGTGGACCTTTTTGCAACTTGTTTCAACAGAAAGCTGGAGATATTGTGTTCAGTGGTTCCAGATCCTTTAGCATTGGCAGAGGATGCATTCCAACATCCCTGGGACAACTTGGAGGTGTATGCTTTCCCTCTGTTTTGTTTGATCTGTCAGGTTCTGAACAGGCTAATGAATTCACAGGGTCTCAGAATGACTTTGGTAGCCCCTTTGTGGCCTCAGGCGGAATGGTTTCCAGATCTGCTGTTGTTGTTGTCAGAGGTTCCGGCGGAGATTCTCCCTTGGCGACATCTCCTGTGTCAGCCCCATGCGGAAAGGTTCCACCAGTCACTGGAATCCCTGTCTCTTCATGGTTGGAGGCTATCAAGTATCTCCTCCGAGCGAGAGGCTTTTCTCAGAGAACAGCTGGGCATATGTCCAGCAGTCTTAGAAAGTCGACCTCCACGGTTTCCAAGGCAAATGGGCAATCTACTGTGATTGGTGTCATAAACGGGGTTTTTCTCCACTCGTGACCTCTATTCAGCGAATAGAGACGAGGAACGTTTGTCCATTTCTGCCATTAGAGGCTATAGGACGGCCCTGAGTTTGGTGTTACACCTTAAAAGTATCGACATCTCCTCTTCCTGGGAACTTTCCCTGCTAGTTAAGGGGTTTGAGCAGTCGAGTTCTAGAGAGCTCAAGCCTCCGACATGGGATGTTTCCTTGGTTCTTAAGAGCTTCACTAAGAGTCCATATGAGCCCTTGCGTCTCATCTGACAGGAACCTGATGTTCAAGACAGTTTTCCTTTTGACCTTGGCGTCTTCCAAAAGGGTACGAGAGCTCCACGGTCTGAGCTGTGAGGTGAAGCACACCAGGGGTTGGGGGTTGATGTCCTTCGAATTTGTCCCGGAATTCGTGGCCAAGACCCAAAATCCCTCTGCATAATGACAGGGTCACTTCATTTTCCATTCCATCACTGACTGACTTTGTGGGTGGTGATGCTCAAGAGCTTGTGTTGTGCCCTGTCCGGGCCCTGCGTTGCTATTTTAAAAGGACTCTGCACCTTAGACCAGGCTGCCGCAAACTTTTTGTTAGCACAGGCGCCGTACAAAGAAAGAGGTGTCTAAGAATACTATCTATTTTTGGATATGGGAAGCCATCATACAGGCATACTTGACTCTTGATGATTCCACCACCACGTCTGTGCAGGCTAGAGGGCAAGACGTTAGGGGTATATTCCCTCTCTGGCTTTCAAAAAGAACTTGGCTGTACAGTGTGTGCTGAGCTCGGGTACTTGGTTACACCAGTCCACGTTCAGCACCTCCTATCTTGAGGATGTTCCCCACAGATCTGTGGACGCATTTTCCCTTGGTCCTGTGGTGGCTGCCCAACAGGTGTAACTCATAGTTGCCCTTAACAGGGCACCTTTGTATCTTACCTAAGATGATTGTGTGGATGAGAGAATGAGTGGGTTGGCTGGTCTCTTTTCTCTTGTACCTTTCCTTCTTCCTTCGGGCGGTTTAAGGAATAGACACGTCATTCACTGGACTGGTCTGATACAGGTGAGTAAGGTAGTCATACTGATAGTGTGGTTGTGTAATATACAAATATCTTACCTGCTATTTGGTAGCATATGCTCCACTCCTTGGCAAGGAGGGGTTGGGAGTAATACAAACCCTGGTGTCTTGGTTTGTTATTGGGCAGTCAAAGTTTCTCTTTGGTTCCCTATGCAATGATTCTCCCATATATCATTGTACGTCACTCAGGTTCTGAGTAGTTAGATATCAATTTATCTAGCTTCTCAACAAGCTTCAGTCCCTCTCCAGAAATCATTTCTTCTGGGAGCTGGACTGGTGGGTAGTCCCCCAGCTGGTCTAGGATGTCTTGTACCTCCCTCCAAGTATGAGTCTATCCTATTGTCAAGACCGAAGATTTGTTCGCGTATGAACAAATGACAAATTTTTAAGACAATTTGTATTTTTCATAGCTACAAACCTGAGGTCTTAACGTTATACTGCCCATACTGCCCGCCTCTAGCCACCCCTCTGTTTGTTAAGTCATCCTGAGTTGGGAAAGACTGGCGTAACGGCGTGGTCCTTGACCACTCCTCACCCGAGCTACGCATGCATTGCCAGATACCACAAGATTCCTTGGTTTCATCTGCTTTTTTACCGGATCAAGCTAGGTGCTAGAAATTATCCTATTGTTAAGACCTCAGGTTTGTAACTATGAAAAATACAAATTTTCTTAGAAAATTTGTCATTTTTATGATGTTTGGCAAATGGTATTATTAACCAGATTTTTTGCGTTTGTAAGCAATTTTCAGTGCTAATGCACGGTTTGTTAGTGTCAATAAGCGGTTTTTTTGTGCCAATTGGCACTTTTGGCATCATAAATGCCATTTATTACCATAATTACTGTGATGTTCTGGTTATCGATGATTTTCTGTTATTGATGCTCAGCTGGGAATGGAACCCCCGATGGTAACCAGGAACTGCCTATATTCAAGGGATTACTTACCATTAATAGATTAGAGAATGGTGCACAATCTTGGTACTACAATATATTTTTTTTTGAATTGAAATAACACTATGGTGTCCCTTTTCTCTATGGAAAGCAGTCCAATCTTTGGGAACATATTCAGGTACAACATGGCTGATCATTCTTCAGTGCCATCAGAGATTGGTCAATGAGGACCAGTGTCTTTGATATGAAATGATCACACCAGAACATTGATATCAGCCACTGAGGTGCATCTGATTTTCACTTAGTATGGTTTCACATGAAGTGTGAAAGACCCAGTTGTTTGAAGCTGTCATTAATAGACAACTACATATAAATCAGTAAGGCCTTGTTTGGTGTTCCTGGTCTAAGGAAGTGGAACAAATTTATGATGACTGGAGGATAAGAAAACAAAGAACAGGAAACATGCTTAAGCTTTGCTTTTTCTCTCTTGCTACTGGTAAAGGATTCATGCACCATAGTGTTTTGGCATTTGTAAATTAGTGTTGCTCCCAAGGACTACATATGTTGTTCTTTGCAGAACAGACCCAAACTTCAAAGAAGTAAAACAAATTTTTGAATGATTGGAACTTGCAGGATTTAATGCTGACAGTAAAAGTATGAGATGGTATCTCAGTGATACTGCCTACTCAATTTAGTTACTAGTTGAAATTTTAAAGATTCCTCACTGGTGTGGTATTGCAGCTATAGGATTTCAAAGGTCACCATGGCTGTCATGGTACCAAGAAAGGGGAAGATGACTGCCCGACTTAACTTTTTCAGCTGCTCTCTTTTTAAATTCAGAAAGATATGAAGGCTTTGGAAGCTTATGTTGTGGATATTGAAATTTAAGTTCAAAGATGAAAGGCAGGAATTCCTCCATATATGTACTATTTGATCTTAAAACAATTGGAATTCATGTGATGTTTTTTTAGAACTCAAGTACTAGAGATAAGAGGCCCATGTATCATAAGTTGTGAACATGTGAGCTTGCATAAAAACCAAAACAATAACTTTACCATATCCAGTAGCTTTTATGTAAAACTGGCATTCTATGTCCTGGATCTCCTGTGGTTCGGCTTGATTTTGAATCAGCTGCCATTAGTTCATTGCACAGCCACCAGGGTGTCGCCATGTATTGTTCACAGCTTCAAGACAGCAAAATTTATCCCATATCTCCTTTTTTTTTTATGAAAATACTAGTTAGTAATGAAAATATGTGAAGTCAAATTTGCTTTTGATATTACTTTTAAAAGAATAAATATATTTTTCTAAATATTCCACTTGAGAAGGCTCTACCAAGTCAAAACTTTTAATCAAAACAATGAGATATTTGGCACAATGCATGAATTTCTTACTGTGTGTGCTTGAGAAACATAGGTGATACAGTTTTGATCATTCCTTCTATGTAACTATATTTACCTATTCAGTATGCCACCCATGAGATCATATGATGCTAGAAGTAAGAAGCACAAGCATAAATCTCTTATTTGTGCTAGAAAATGTTAATTTCATTAGCAAATAGTTCAGTGTTCAATTTCCTCAATAGATGGCAGTGTGCTTTGTTTACTTTTTGACAGCAACATTCAAATGCACTTTGATCACGGAAATTCATTCATAATTGTTTTCATCCCACTACCGTCTACAATCAAAATAAATGACGAAGAAACTAATAGCAATAATTATGAAGATGTGAAATTTAGGATATGAAACTCGCTAATGATAATGTGCAGATTCTGAGAAGTTTAGTACTATAGTTGACTTACAATTAGGCTAACTCAGGAATTTAGGCTAAGTGTGGTAAATAAAGTACACTATTTTAAAGAAAATAAGCAGTATAAAGTTATAGAATGATGAAGCTAAAATATACGAGTAATAAAATGATGAAAAGCAGTGGCAGGTCAAGTCGGAAACTGGGCTATTTGTATGTGGAATTGCATTGCAAGGCTGTTTACTTAGAAGCTACATTTTTTATGGATGTATTTTATATTTTCTGTGGTCCGGCAGTGGCCTGATCCTAAGGTTTTGGAATTTAAGATGTTGGACTGTGCTTAGAATTGCTATTTTTCTTCAGATTTCTCTTGACTAGTAGTTTATATGAATGTGTCAGTCACAAGTAAGAAATTTAGAGATGACTTTGGTCTTGTTCACATCATTCTTGTGCACTACATATACTAGATTCTGTGTAAGTAAGACCCATGGGGATTTTCTTGGTTATGGTGGTGTGATTATTGAGTCTTCTAACCTTAATTATTTTTAATAACCAGTGTTATATGAAAGAAATAGAGATTGCTGAAGATAAGGAATTCAAGGAGAGGATGGAGGGAGAATATATGGGAGAAAGCCTGTTGCAAAATTTCATAGCATTTTCCAAATCCCTAAATCACCTTATAGAGAAAGTAAGGTGAAGGAGAGGCAACATAAATGCTATTAAAGAAAAATTGTCACACTGGTTTGAGCAGCTGTTCTCTTCTTTGGGTGACCACCTTTAACCAGTCATGTAGGCATAAGTTTAAGTAAGATATAGTATTTCTCTTTGGACCACAAAAATTTCTTTGTTCATACGCGAACAAACCCTCGGTCTTAACAATTGGATAATTTCTAGCGCCTAGCTGGATCTGGTAAAAAAAGCAGATGAACGCAAGGAATCTTGTGGTATCTGGCAATGCATGCTTAGATCGGGTGAAGAGTGGTCAAACACCGATCTACTCCAGTCTTTTCTTTACCGCCTGGACGAGAGTTGGGTTTTTCCTCTCTTGGGCTATTACCCGGTTTGTGCCCGTTTCGTTCCTTTAGTGTGTTTGTGTGTGTTTTTACCTGGTATTATGGCTTCTTCTGCTGCTTCTCGACGTCAGCGTTGGTGCCCCAGAATTCCTGGATTCCCGTGTTCTCGTTTCTTGGCTTCATCAGCGACGGACCCTCACATCACATGCAGTAGGTGTCGTTCCAATTTTTTTACGATTACGAATCCATGTACGGAATGCCGGGCATGGCCTTTGGAGCAGTGGAGGAAGTCTTATGGTAAGAGGGAACATTGGAGAGTCTCCACCCTTCCCTCTTGGGAGGGATTTGCTCCTATTCCCAATGTTTCGTCTTCCACAGTAGTCAATCCCCATAGCAGCTTTGGCCCTGCTTCTCCTTCCTTTTCTTCCATTGATTCGTCGATGGAAGTATCGGGAGGTCGCCTGGGTAATATTTGGAATGTAGCCCCTCTTCCTAGGGAGCTTTTTTCGGTTCCCGAGAAGGGTGAGGTGAGGTTTTTTCATCATTCTCTTCTCTTCCAGAGTCAGAGGCGTCCAAAATGGCGGCGATATGGAAGACGCTTGGGCTAGGGGGTACCCCGTCCTTGGAGGGGTTGCTAGCACATTTTGTGGAGGCTCGTACCCCCCTCCCCGGTCCAGCCAGGCCATCCCCGGCCTTGTCTCTACGGGTGGGAGCAGTCTGCCATCTTGTATTGCTCTGCCGGTGTCTGCCGCCGCCTTGTCTCGGGGTGATGCAGTGGCGTCAGCCCCGTTATTGTCGTCACAGGGCCCATCTTTGTGTATTCCTCCACCAGTGGCGTCTTTCCCCCTTGCTCAGAGGGGAAGTCGTGACGTCACCACCGCTTGTGATGTCACTCTCTTCGATGACGTATCTCCCAGTTGCCTCCTCCGATACGCCTCTCTTAGCCGCGACGTCATCTCTGCCGCCCAGTTCAAAACATCTCCCTTCCTTGTCTTCGGAGCCTTCTCTGGCACATCAATCCAAGATCATATGCCAGGCAGTGCTTCAGAGGCTGGACTCTGTTTTAGATGTGAAGTTGGCTGCCTTATCGGTTGGGAGGGCTGGTAGGAAACGTTGCTTCGTCCCCGCCTTCCGAGAAGAGTGCGCACAAGAAGCTAGTGCTGTCTTCCTCTCCCTCTTCCCCCTCTACGCCTCATAGGCGTATTAAGCGTTGGAAGGCTAAGGACTCGGCCCTTCCTTCGCTGCCGAGGGAGGAACAGCATGGACGTGTTCCCAAGAGTGCTGTGGTTTCGGACAGTGATAGTGATGTGTGTTCTACAGGGGTTGCTTCGCCGCTGAATCTCATACGTGCAACCCCCCCCCCACCATCCTTGCACATTGCGAGCGTGTTGCAACCTCCCCCGTCTGTGCACGTGATGTAAGTGCTCCTTCTTCTCCTAGGCCTATTCGTCACTGTAAAGATCTGAAGGCGCCTGTCAAGAGGTTTGAAGGTAGTGAGCACGGAGGTGGTGCAGCCGGAGTATTTGCTTGCTTCCAAGTCTTCCACTATAAGGGATTCTCCGTCAATCTCAAGTGCTCAAGTTTCCCCCCCCCTCACGTACGTACGGCCGCCACGTCCATGTCTGTTCATGGACGTCTGGAGTCACCTTAGAAGAGCCTACACATCCTTCTCATCGTCGGTCGCCGGTGCCAGAGCAAGAAGGGGGGGACACGCAGGAGTTTCTGTTTTCCTTTTCGGAGGTTGTTGATCTCATTTGTGGGTTCAACAATTTGGAAAGTAGGACTCAGGCTCGGTCGTCTTAAATTCCTTCTTGCTTGGAAGCCTTGGTGGGAGCTACTCAGGACCCCAAATCATCTCTCCAGCTGCCGTTGTCAGGACCTCGAGTTTGGCTGGGCCTTCCCGTTCGACACAGCCCAAGTCTCAGGATCAACGCCCCTTTTGCTCTCGTTCCTTTAAACCAGTGGTTCTTAACCTGAGGGGGCGTCAGTGATTTCCCGGGGGGGTACGAGCCTCAGGTGAAAAGAAGAAGTTTTTCCATTTATGGGTTATTTTCATGACAAGAGCATGGGGCAGTACTGTAAAGATAAGCTCATGAAATGATGCAGAAATGTCAGATTCAGCAGGGAAATGCAGCCAGTTTTAGGAACTTGGATTCTGCTCTCGCTGACAGTAACCTCGACTCTGACTTAAAGCAACAAATAATCACTCATCTAAGTGACTTGAAAGCAGAATTCATCAGATACTTCCCTGATATAGATGACAAGCATGAAGCCTGGAAATTCGTCAGGAACCCATTTCAATGTGAAGTAGCTGATGTTGCTGATGAAGTCCAAGAAGAGTTCCTAGAATTGAAGTTCAACTCTACAGCTAAAGAAGACTTCAAAGATATGGATTTGGAGACTTTCTGGGTCAAATACCTTCCTGTTTACGCTCTGATCTCACATCAGGCTCTTCGGATTCTAACAATGTTTGGATCCACATATCTATGTGAAACTGCATTTTCCACGCTTATTGCTATCAAAACCAAGTACAGAAACCGCCTGAACGTTGAAGGGGACTTAAGTTGTGCACACTCAAGCATTCGACCACGTATTCAAGATCTGGTAGCTAAGAAGCAGTGTCAGATATCTCGCTAACCATGTATTCAAGATCTGGTAGCTTAAAGCAGTGTCAAATATCTCACTAATGTAATTCATGCTTAGTAAATTGACTAAAAAGCCATTTTTATTCATTTTCTTTTTAAATCTGGGAGTGAAATTTGTCTATAGATGCAAGGGGGGCGTGGAGGGAAAGAGCTGTTCCTAGAGTAAAAAGGTTAAGAACCACTGCTTTAAACCAAGAAGAGGCCCCAAGGGCAGAGGTCAAGGGAGCCGTCGGTAGGTTGGGCGCCTCTCCCTCTCCTGCGCCACAGGTGGGGGGGGGTGCCTGACTGGCCATTGGGCCAAGTGGCAGGGTTACGGGGCAGAGAAGTGGGTGGTAGATGTCCTTCGGGTGGGATACCTGTTGCCATTCGACTTCTCTCCTCCTCTGTCGGACAAGCTGCAGCTCAGGAAGACGTATCCCCCAGATTCTCTGAAGTTCTTGGCTCTTCGGGAGAAAGTGCAGAAAATGCTGGACAAGGATGCGATAGAGGAAGTGGTGCGTCCGTCCCCGGGGTTTTACAGTCACATCTTCTAGGTGCCCAAGGCATCGGGAGGATGGAGGCCTGTGATTGACTTATCCACCTTGAATCACTTCATCAGGAAGACACGGTTCAAGATTGAGACCTCACGCTTGGTGTTGGCAGCCATGAGGGAGGGCAACTTCATGCTGTCGATAGACTTGAAGGACGAATACTTCCAAATCCCTGTTCATCCCACGTCCAGGAAGTTCCTTCGCTTCTCTCTTGGGGACAAGATCTTCGAGTTCAAAGTCTTGTGCTTCGGGTTGACCGCAGCCCCTCAAGTGTTCACAAGGGTCTTCTCTCTCGTGTCAAGTTGGGCCCATGCTCAGGGGATCTGTTTGTTGAGGTACCTCGATGATTGGTTGGTCTTGGCAGTTTCCAGGGAGAAGCTGCTGCAAGACAGGGATTGTCTTCTTCGGTTCTGTCTGGACCTGGTCATATTAGTCAACCAGGAAAAGGCGAACCTTGTACCCAGTCAAAGGATTCTCTACCTGGGCATGGTCATCGATGCGACAGTGGCAAGTTTTCCCGTCGGATAAGAGATTGGAGAAGTTACGGGCTGTGGCGTGCAACTTCCTTTCAAAGTCGCATCAGTCAACTCATCAGTGGCCGGTTTTCTGGGAGCGCTATCTTCCCTGGAGAAGCTGGTCCCTCATGGGCGTCTTCATCTTCGGTCTCTGCAATGGAGACTGAGGGAATTCTGGTCTCCAGCGGGGAACTCTCCCCTGTTTATGGTCCCACTGTCTTTGAAAGTGAGAGAAGACCTTCGTTGGTGGTTGGACGACCAGAATCTATTGAAGAGCGTCCCTCTGCGTTCTCTCCCTCCGGACTTCCTTCTGTTCTCGGACGCCTCCCTCGCAGGTTAGGGCGCGCACTTAGGCGGCCTCATCGCTTCAGGAGTTTGGGGTTTAGAGGACAAGCAGCAGCATATCAACGTCTTGGAGTTGAAGGCAGCTTTCCTGGGTCTGAAGGAGTTTTGGGGGATGGTAGAGGGTCACTCTGTCATTCTCATGTTGGACAACACCACGGTGGTAGCCTACGTGAACAAACAGGGAGGCCTAGTTTCTCAGCAACTTCATGCCTTGACTGTTGAGCTTCACCAGTGGGCAATCAGCAATTCGGTAGAGCTCTCAGCCAGGTATATCCCAGGGAAGCGGAACGTGGTCGCAGACAAACTCAGTCGCCGGGATAAGATCTTAGGTACAGAGTGGTCCCTTCATCAAGTGGTGGCGGACAAGCTTTTCCAGATTTGGGGGAGACCCATGCTGGACTTTTCACGACACGTTACAACAGGAAGCTGGAGGTATTCTGTTCAGTGGTCCCAGATCTCTTGGCATTGGCAGAAGATGCATTCCAACATCCCTGGGACAACCTGGAGGTGTATGCCTTCCCTCCGTTTTGTGTGTTCCGTCAGGTTCTGAACAGGCTGTTGGGTTCACAGGGTCTCAGAATGACTCTGGTAGCCCCTCTGTGGCCTCAGGCGGAATGGTTTCCAGATCTGCTATCGTTGTTGTCAGATGTTCCGAGGGAAATTCCCCCTTGGCGGCATCTCCTGTGTCAGCCCCATGCAGAAAGGTTGCACCAGTCAGTAGAATCCCTGTCTCTTCACGGTTGGAGGCTATCATCTATCTCCTCCGAGAGAGAGGCTTTTCTCAGAAATCAGCTGGACACATGTCCAGCAGTCTTAAGAAGTCAACCTCTGCAGTTTACCAAGGCAAATGGGCTACTGTGATTGGGGTCGTAAATGGGGTTTTTCTCCACTCGTGACCTCTATTCAGTGAATAGCAGACTTTTTAACCTTCTTCAGAGATGAGAAACGTTTGTCCGTGTCTGCTATTAGAGGCTACAGGGCAGTTCTGAGTTTGGTGTTACGCCTGAAGGGTATCGACATCTCTTCCTGGGAACTTTCCCTGCTAGTTAAGGGGTTTGAGCAGTCGTCTTCTAGAGAGCTCAAGTCCCCAACGTGGGATGTTTCCTTGGTGCTTAAGAGCTTGACTAAGAGTCCATATAAGCCCTTGTGCCGCTCATCGGATAGGAACCTGACGCTCAAAACAGTTTTCCTTTTGGCTTTGGCATCTTCCAAAAGGGTAGGAGAGCTCCACGGTCTGAATTATGAGGTGAAGCACACCAGGGGTTGGAAGTCAGTGTCCTTCGAATTTGTCTGGAATTCTGGCCAAGACCCAAAATCCCTCAGTGCATGATGACAGGTTCGCTTCGTTTTCCATTCCATCACTGACTGACTTTATGGGTGGTGATGCTCAAGAGATTTTGTTGTGCCCTGTCCGGGCCCTGCGTTACTATCTTAAAAGGACTCAGCACCTTATACCAGGCTGCTGCAGACTTTTTGTCAGTACATGCTGTACAAAGAAAGAGGTGTCTAAGAATACTATCTCTTTTTGGATACGGGAAGCCATCAGACATGCATGCTTGACTCTTGATGATTCCATCACCACATCTGTGCAGGCTAGAGCACATGACGTTAGGGGTATTGGTCCCTCTCTGGCTTTCAAAAAGAACTTGGCTGTACATAGAGTGCTGAGCGCTGGTACTTGGTTACGCCAGTCCACGTTCACCTTCTATCTTAAGGATGTTGCCCACAGATCTATGGAGACGTTTTCACTTGGTCCTGTGGTGGCTGCCCAACAGGTGTAACTCATAGTTGCCCCTAACAGGACACCTTTGTATCTTACCTAAGATGATTGTGTGGATGAGAGAATGAGTGAGTTGGCTGACCTCCTCCTTTCTCTTGTACCTTTCCTTCTTCCTTCAGGCGGTTTAAGGAATTGACACGTCATTAGCTGGACTGGTCTGATACAGGTGAGTGAGGTAGTCATACTGGTAGTGTGGTCGTGCAGTATACAATATCTGACCCACTATTTAGTAGCAAGGAGGAGTCGGGAGTACTACAAACCCTAGTGCCCTGGTTTGGTTTTTGGACAGTCAAAGTTTCTCTTTGGTTCCCTATACAATGGTTATCCCATATATCATTGTACGTCACTCAGGTTCTGAGTGGTTAGATTTTAATGTATCTAGCTTCTCAGTGGGCTTCAGTCCCTCTCTAAGAACTATTTCTTTTGAGAGCTGGGCTGGCGGGTAGGCCCCCAGCCAGTCTAGGATGTCTGGTACCTCCCTCCAAGTATGAGTCTATCCTATTGTTAAGACCAAGGGTTTGTTCGCGAATGAACAAATGACAAATTTTCTAAGACAATTTGTATATTTCATAACTACAAACCTGAGGTCTTAACGTTATACTGCCCACCTCTAGCCACCCCTCTTTTTGTTTAGTCATCCTGAGTTGGGAAAGACTGGAGTAGATGATCGGTTTTTGACCACTCTTCACCCGATCTATGCATGCGTTGCCAGATACCACAAGATTCCTTGCTTTCATCCGCTTTTTTGCCGGATCCAGCTAGGTGCTAGAAATTATCCTATTGTTAAGACCTCAGGTTTGTAGCTATGAAAAATACAAATTGTCTTAGAAAATTGGTCATTTTAAATTTCATTTTATTTTATTGTTACTCATATTTCTCATTAGCACCCTTTTAAGTATAATTTATTAAGCAGCAAATCATGCTTACCTTAATTTTGGTGAGAATCATGTGCATAAACAATTGTTGCAATTTCAACAGTGTTAAATTTGCTTATGCTTATTGTCTTATTGGTATTAAAGCATTCTCTTCTCTCTCTCTCTCTCTCTCTCTCTCTCTCTCTCTCTCTCTCTCTCTCTCTCTCTCTCTCTCTCTCTCTCTCTCATATTTATTTTGTATGACCATTTTCTGGAATCGGTTGCATTGCAAGGTAAATTTATGCCTTTAGAGGTTTTTTATGCTGATAAATGCAAAGTTTCTTGCAAGTTCTGTATACAGTACTGTTAACTAACGTGAGTCATTGTATTTGCTCCGTATATTTTGCCTGAGTTTGCTTATATTTTTATTTTTATGAAAAAATTTAATTTCATAGCCTTGCTTGGTTTGTTGAGTTGATATCAAAATTGGAAATTTTAGATGAAAAGGGTATCAATGATTAAGCCCTTAACTTGTTAAGAGTACTTCAAGTTTCATATTGGTACAGTTATATTAAACTACTTTTTTGTACATATTCTTGAAGCCAAAACCACAGAGAAGTTTTATTTAGCTTTATTCTATTTTTAGAGTGTATATTATGGGAAGGTTCTGATTTTCTTTAACCTTACTTTAAGACTGGTGAAGCATTGGAGGTATCCCAGTTTTATATATACAGATAACAGTATAATGATTTATTTTTACTTATGCAATGCAAAGCTAAGGACAGATAAACTGAGTTAACAAAGCAGCTGAAAGTAATAAATTAATGGTTAAGGACAGACATTATTACTTGCTGATATGGAGATTTATGCTTTTTGACTTGTCATATTCTCCAATTACTATATTCCATGGTAAGTAATCAGGTTTTCTTTCATCTACCTTATTTCTTTTAATGATTTTTGGGTTGGTGTGTTTTTTAACCACATGTTTGTACGCACTACCCATGTTCTGCATTACGTACTGCTTCTTTATGTTCAGTCTTGTACTGCTTTTTGTGGCTTATGGAAGTAAACATTTTCATTTGATTGCTGTGTGATGGATTTGTATGTACCTTTATTCCTCCACAGAATTTGTAATACTTAGTACATATTTTAGTTCATCATACATAATTCTTTGTCTTGGTTAAAATACATCATCTTAAGTCTCCAGGTCAGCCGGGAGAATCGGATTTTGAACAAATTATTGACAATTGCACGATTATGCCTTTGTTTGCCTGATGGAAAGCAAAATCCAGAAGTTGCTCAAATTGAATCCGAAATTCCACAAGAGAACAGACTTTCGTGCCAAGATGTGGAAATTCTAATGAATGTTTTTTTCTTGCAAAAGAATTAGTTCTTTGCAATCAATTAAAGATGTTTTTTTCACCGGCTTTAACAGATCATGGTCAACTGCAATGCAGCCAGACAGCCACTATTTGTCTCAGATGTCTGGAAGGTTGTGGAAAGACAATCAAAATCTTAGGATATGAGTCTAGCTATTATCTCCCTATCCATATCTTCTTTTCACTTGTGTTTCAGCACAGTTATGTAACCCACCTGCTAGACTTTCAGGTTTCTATGATTTGGTAAGCAGGAATAGCACATGAATTTCCTAAGAAATGAAACGGTTCATCTAGGTCCTCAGGGCTTCACTTTGTGGTAGTATACTTAGAAGCTATGGTAGCAATCAATGAGTTTGTCCCTTGTAGAAGTGATGTGGTTGCAGACAGCTACAGCAGGAAGGATCTCCTTCCCTCAAAATGACTTCATGTAGAAGTATGAATAGTCCTCTGGCAACTGTGAGCAATATTTCTGAAATATTTGTTTTCAACCAGGCATAGGACAGGCCTTGTCCCATTCATGTGCATTCATGCAGCATCTTGATTAGAGTGTGTAGTGAAAACTTAAGAAGCAGGGACTGACAGTAAGTACCTTGCTTATTATTAGAGATGCGGGTTCAGCTGGCTGAGGTTGATGTTGGAGTGCCAATCCCCACCATGTCTTAGGAACTGAGCTATGCCTGCTTTTCTAGCACTGATTTCACTTCATTGTCCAAGGCCAGACACTTGCAAATCTAATCTAATTCTAATTGGCTGTAAAGGCAGTTGAGATTGGTGAGCTAGTAAGACTACCTCCACATTCCTGATCCAAGCAACTGATTTCAAGCTCTTTTAGGTCACTGATGAAATATGATAAAAGCATATTACAAGGCTTACCACTCAAGCTTATACACCAGTTGTGCATATTACAATGTCTTGTGAACTTAATAACATCTAGACGCTTGCTGCTTGGTATAGAGGAACTTGTTACTCACAGTCCAGCCTACACACCAATAGGTATAGAGAGGCAACAATGTCAGCTCCTCTATGAAGGTCATTGCAAATGTAGGCCCTTGTCCAAGGATGGCAAATGAGTTTTCAGTCATCCTTGTTTAAAGTGTGCTGAGGCATGTTGAAAAATAAATTCCTTTCTCACCAGACGCCAGGTAGGCCTCCAGGCCTGTCAGTCGTCCTGCTTCAGGAACAGTCTCCATTCTTGGCGATCATCATAGAGCCTCATCTCATCAACTTCCCGCAAACTAGAGCCTCTCCTCTCTACTCCTCTCTCTATGTTTTGTAGCCATCTCATTTTTGGTCTTCCTACCGGTCTCCTTCCTTCCGGTGTCCATTCCAAAAACCTTATAGGATATCGCTCCTCCTCCATTCTTTTGGTGTGTCCAAACCATCTAAGCTGTCCTCTCTCCACAAAATCTAGTATCCCCTCCACTCTCAGTTCTCTTCTAATGTCTTCATTTCGTAGCCTATCTAGTCTTGTTACACCTTTTATGAGTCTTAGGGCTTTCATTTCAGCTGCTTGAAGTTGGCTTCTAGTTCTTGATGTTAATGTCCATGATTCATGGCCATAAGTCAATATTGGTCTTAAAATAGAGAGGTATATTATGGTTTTCACTTTGCGAGGTATATTTCTGTCTTTCATTAGTGGGTAGAGCAGATACAGGTTGTTACTGAATTTCTGTATTCAGGTAGTTGTTTCCAGTTTTGAATCGTTTTGGTCACTAAACTCTACTCCTAAGTATTTGAAATTTCTACACTGTTTCAATGTCTGACCTTCTAATTCTACATCTACGTTACTTGGTGTTCGTGATAAGTGCATGATCTCTGTCTTATTCTTGTTGATCCGCATTCCATTAGCTGTTAAGATCGCGTTCCAGTTGTTGACGTTTTCTTGGAGAGATTCTGCGCTGAGGGCTATCATTGCATGGTCATCTGCATACATAAGGTTGATGGTCATATCTGCAGCTTCATCCTCACCTAGTTCCCTCATACATTTATCTTAAGGAACAATATAAAAAGAAGTGGCGAAAGGACGCTGCCCTGTCTTACTCCTGATTTTATTTCAAACCAGTCTTCATTCTCTTGATTTGTTTTTACTCTGGATCTGATGTTTTGATAGGTGTTATAAATTGCTCTTATAAGTTTCTCAGGGATTCCATAGTAAGGGTCTTTTAGGGCATCCCATATTTTCATTCTTGGTACTCTATCAAAAGCCTTTTCTAGATCTATAAAAGCAATATATCTATCCCTGTCCCATTCCCAGCTCTTCTCAAATATCATCTTGAGGGAGAAAATCATATCAGTTGTCCCTCTTCCGGTGGTCGAAAACCGTTTTGCCATTCACCCAGCTTTGGTTCAACATATCCTCTCAATCTAGTTTCAAGTATTCTTTCATATACTTTAAAAGCATGTGACATTAGGGATATTCCTCTATAATTGCTGCAATTTGTCTTGTCACCTTTCTTATAGATTGGGCATATTAGATCTCTTCTCCAGTCTTCAGGTGGCATTTGCCCATTCCAGAGTATGTCGATTAGCTCTAGTAGCCAGATGACTCCATCCTCCCCATGTTTTTAAGGAGCTCTGCAGGTATTGTATCCACTCCAGGGGCCTTACCATTTCTCATCCTCTTGAGAGCATTTTTTAACTCCAGTGTTGTTATGTCAGGTTCTGCATCCCCAACCACATCAAATTCTACATGCTCTTCAAGGTCATTGTTTCCGTTGTTTAGTAGTGTTTCAAAGTGATGTTTCCATCCTAATTCAATTTCTCGGGGTTCGGTTAAAATTGTCCCATCCATAGGGTCTTTGATTACATAAGAGGGTGGTTGGCTTCCCTTTCTATATGTTTTTGGCAGTGCTATATATGAGTTTTCTGGTACCTTGGAGATCATTTCCCAGATCTTCTCCTATTCTTTCCCATGTTTCTCTTTTTGTTTGAGCTTTTATTCTTTCCGTTTCTCTCGACGCTTCTTTATAGTTATTGTGATCTTCCAAATTCAAAGTTTTCATCCATTTTCTGAAGAGTTTCATTTTGTTTGCAACAGCGGCCTTTAGTGTGGGGGTCCACCAAGCAGTTTGTTTTTTCCTCCTACCTCGAACTCTTTTCTTTTGCACTGTATTATTAGCAGCACCCACTACAGCATTCTAAAGTGTCTCCATTTTTCATTTGGGTCATTGCTATCCTGTTGCATTTGTTTAAGCTCTACTTATTTCGTTTTGATATCTAACTAAGCACTCCTCTTCTCTCATATTCTCTAAAATAAATCTTTCTCTCACTTGGCTTTTAATTGGCGTTTGGGTTTTGTCATCTTTAATTTAATTAAGAGAAGCCTGTGATCTGAATCGAATGACACAGAGGGGATGCTTTACATCTCTGACCATATTTTTGTTATTTGTTATTGCCATATCAATCATTGATTTTTCAGTATATGCTCCTAAAGCCGAGTTCCATCAGTACCACGTCCACTTGTGGCTGTCTCTATGATTATAGAAAGAGTTCATAATGGACATCTGGTTTAGTATGCAAAAATTCAATTATGTTTTCTCCTTCTCTATTTCTGTCTCCAATGCTAAATGGTCCTAATATGCTCTCTATGCCTGTCCTGTCTTGCCCAATATGTCCATTCATATCTCCAGTTATTAATGTATTCTCTACATTATGGGACAGAAATCTTTTACTTCTTGTAGATGTCTGTAGAATTCTTCCTTTTCTTCTTGAGGGCGGCCCTGCTGTGGTGCATACACCTGAATTATGCTGGCTTGAAATGTTCCTAACTTTAAGGAAATGCTAATAATCCTATCACATTTGAATTCTAGATGACTAATTTTTCCAGCTAGCTCTTCACTCACAATAAAACCTACTCCGTGTCGTGCGGTTCTTCCACCTTTGTAAAATAATTGGTAATTGTTATGCAATAATTTTGTTCCTTCTCCTGGTAACGGGTTTCACACAGACCCAAAATGTCTATTTTTTCTTTCCTCCATCATCATGATTACCTCCTCCTCCTTACCTATCTCAAAGTACTTAGATTAATTGTTCCTAATCTCAAAGATTTATTTCCCTGTCCATGCTCTAACATTCCGAGTCAGGATGTGCCCGGGCATCCGTTGGATGCAATGGGTCTGTCCTGAAGTAAGTCGTGCGGTTCATGAGCAATTTATAGCAGCTCACCGGCTTGCTAGGCCTGTCGTGAGCCCTCAGAGCTGTTAATTTGTACCATCCATAAGCCTATTGCTTCCTAAAAGGTCACAGAGGTTCCAACATAACCCCCAAGCAGTCTTATGGTAGGTTTAAGCCACTGACAACCTCTGCAAGGTTTACAGCAGCGCTCCTTATCCCAATGTATGCTGGCCTTGGGACCACAGTGGGAAAAATAAATCTGAACTATTTCATAATTAAGGTGAGTTATAAAATTCACAGTGAAACAAAATATCTCTAGAATACTAAACATGAAAATTGGTATGAAGTAATGAAAGCTGATATAGAAACCACTGAAAACCATTACTATTTATGCCAAAAATGGCAACATGCTGTATAGAGTAAACAAACCTAAACCTTTGTAGAGGAATAAAAAGAAAAAAGGCAAAACTTCCTCTACAAAGCTCCTCTATCAACTCAGAGCAAAACTTGAGCAAACTAGGGAAGAATGTAGGCTTGACTAGGATGAATCTTATGAAAAATGAGCTTGCTTAAAAAACTTGAAGAAACTGGTATTCACAGTAGCAGTGATGGGAAGCCCTGCTACTGACTGAAAGGCAAAATGATGCTTAATTGAAATAGCTCAGGCACAACACATTGGAGCAAAGCAAGGAGGGAACAGATGTTTGCAAATGAAAAAATTAGTAGCTTAGCACAATACACGATAGGCAAAAGATCTAAATGTGATCCAGGGAAGCAGAGCAGCACAGCCAACTCAGGACTGACACCTTCTCTTTCTACCATGGAGCTAGAGCTGCACATGCACAGTGGGTCATTTCTCCTTGCAGGTTGTGATTGGAGCTGTTTCACAAGTAAAGCCAGTCTATTTTTAATGGGTATGGGAGAAAAATTGTCGAAAGCAGATTACTGGCTAGCACTATTGAGCATAAATTACAGGACCCCTAAAATCCTAAAATGGTACAGATAAATGTGAAGCTTCCTATAATGAAGTGAGAACAAACATTTTTTAGTATAAAAAGCACAAAAAGATCAGAAAAGTCAAAATTAAGAGCAGCGGCACTGAATTGATGAAAACCACCAAACAAGGACACCGTTACTAATCCAGTCAAGAAAAATCAGTAAGCTGAGAAATATCCTGAAGGGGAAAAAGGATCTTCTTGAATACACTAAATTATCAAAATAATCTGACTGGATGCTAAGTTAGGAAAAGCAAGCTATCTGTTAGCCATCTTCAACAGCTGTCAATAAATGCACAGTGGAAAATACCCCCAAATCCAAGATACTTGTAAACGCAAAAGATAATACCATAAATAATGTTCTTCCTCTGAATAGCAAAAACATTACAAACAGTGATTGCTAGTGCAAAAATCACTTTGCCTGGTAGAGCTGAAAATCAGCTGGATAGTAGAAAATCATGCAATTAGTCCTTTCTAAAAGCAACTGTACTTTAAAATGATTATGAAGAGATGCTGGTTGTTATGGTGTAACATCTCTTTTACCTTTATGGAAGCCTTGTTAGCATATAGATGGAGAGGAGGAGAGGTTATTTTTTGGAAGGACTTCAGGTATCAAGGGTTATTTCTCTTGGTTTTTTATAGGCACTATCTTGGGTAATATCACCACTTTACAAACATGTCCTTAATCACTGAAGTAGGTACATTATGTATACCAGTTTGCTTTCTGAATTTTTCAAACCAGCCTCTGCTGGCCATTAAATTCACTAACAGCAGCACTTGTAGGCATTTTCTTACTGAGATTGGCATGCAACATCTTTCAACACTTTGCTATGTGATCTTTCTAAAATTCTATGGTGTTTCTCACCATTTTTACAGAAGAACTGGCACTTGGAACTTTTTTGGCCCTATGATGGCTTATTTAATAGTTGCACTTTAATAAAAAACACAAAAACAACGAACACAAAAGCATTAAATTCGAGAATATGTATGAAACCAGAGTCAAAATTTCATCAGGAAAAGTCAACAAAAACCAAAGGGTACGAAATCTGAGGTTTAACTGTAAGTGATTTGGTGGTGATGTACATGATGAAATAAGTCGATACTATGAGAAAAGTGTAAAAGTTCGTGGAAACCTTGTTATTAGTGCACTGAAACACTGCTGGGCACTAGGGGATGTAAGGAATGCATCACACACCTACTTCTCTTTTGTTGTTCTCCTTTACAGTAAGGTTGTCTTGATTCTTTTATTGGCTTAAAGATTTATGGGATTAGAGGCTTGGTCAAGTTTAGCAGGCAAGTCTACCCAGAACATGGTGTTTTCACCAATCATTAACCATTAAATTGCTAGTTCAAGAAGTCTGCTATCCAGTTTGTCTACCCTTAACTATGCATTAGGAATAAGTAATGATATGTCTACATGTTTTAAACATAAACCAATTTTGAATGCTTTATTTTCTAAATAGATTGTTTTATATGGAATTACATATGAAATTATCCAGTTGTGTTATAATGTGAATCTACAGTAATCAATAGGAAGGGCCTTATTTGAATTTTATTTTTTTTAATTCTAAAATGTACAAATGTCTTAATGTCTCATTTCACTGAGGCAAGAGAGTACCTCTAAATTAATTATGTATTCTGTATTTTTCCTTATCTTTCTTCTAAAACTGCATGTTCATGAATTTTGTCCCAAGTTGTAAAGGTTCTTTAGAAATCCTCTATATTTTTACAAGTTTTTAATATTTGTCTTTGAAAGCTATATAACATTATTATTATTGTTGCTATTGTTATTTTGAATATTATTTATATTGCTATTCTCTTATGATTTGGTTATAGTCACCATTATTTTTTTATTTTGTTTTTTATTAGTGCTTTTAAATACCATGGCCCTAAGTTCATGGTTACCTTCTGACCATAAACAGTCTTATTCTAAAGAATTCTTACTGGCCCCAGGCTTGGCTTTCAATGGCCGGGACACAACTGGAGGCATGCGATGGGATGGCTGTAGAAACGTCAATGTTCTCCTATGGGAGGGGTCCACCCAATTTGGTCATCTAATTCAGTCCTTCAATTACAACACGAATCAGTGGGTTGCGCAGTAAGTTAGTCTGTTGAGATCACTCCAATAGTCTCACCAGTTTGGTTGTTCCTGGTTGTGGTTGGGTCCCTTTGGAGAAAGACTGGACATCTACCACTTTAATTTAGGGACGATATACTTTTGGAGTTGTCCTCTGAAAGCTCAAAAACTTATATGTTTTCCACTTTTTCTATTTTCCCTACTTTAGTTATGCAAGTATTTGCATTAGTGTAACTAATAGACTCCCCTCAGTAATGTGTGGATACTTCTGTTGATTTCTCTGAGGTTTTTGCTTGGGCATATTGATTGTTTTTGTTAATTATCTGATGCTAACCCTTGAAAATTTCCGCCTTCCCTTTCTCCTGCTTGAAGTGGTCCCTAGGAATTGTAGCAATATCTTGGAAGAAATTGTAGCAATGAATGCTTCTATAGCTTTGCATGCTAATTCTTTTCCTATAATTTCTTAACATTTTAAGTTTCAGTAATTGTTGCTGGTAATGAGATCTAGTTTTTCAACATTTTAAGTTTCAATAATTGTTGCTGGTAATAAAATCTAGTTGTTGATTTCCTTTTCCCCGTATAATCCCATTTACAGAGTTGTGAAAGGAGGCTTGTTTTCTCTGTGGAAATGATTTTTGAGCTATGTGAATTTTTAGCGTTGTCACAGGAAGATGTACAGTTGAGTGGAAATGGTTTTGAAGTGACATGCCATGCTGTTGATCAGTACTTTGGTAACTCCTTGTTTGCTAGATTTTTCATGTTATTTTTATGACTGCCATCATTTTATGCTTATACAAATCCTTGTTTTACATAAGAATTAACTGAACTAGGATTTTATAAAAGGTAAAGAATTCGAAACTACATTTTTGTGCTCAGCAGAACTTGTGGTAATTGTGTAAAACTTTTATATAACTTTCTTTCTTCAGGTTTAGTATACATTTTTTGCTCTCTACTTCTAGTTTACATGGTTACGTAGGGTTAGATTGATTTTATCTGACACATTCCAGGAATATATTTTCATGTATCCTGAAATTCCACTGCTGTTTAAACAATACATACTGGCAAATCTTGTTTTTATCTGTTCCTTTTTAATGAAAGGAAACTGCTGTACTCTAGGTTACTGATGTGTCGGTCTACATCAAGTATTGTGAGTAGCTATTGTGTAATGGCAATGAAAATTTATACGTATGATCATTGCTGAAAATTGAATTAGGTATAAATTCCCTGGTTGTTTGGTGACTGACATGTCATCTTTACAAGGAGCTGATTGCCATTGAAGATATTTTAAACTAGAAAGCATCACAGAATATAGTTGTGAATCTTTTGATAATGGATTTTGTCCATGTATTAGACAAACCAAATTTTGATCAAAACTATTTAGGGCTAATATTTTCATTCATGATTAATGAGTTATTTATCACAATTTCTAAGAAAGGAGTAAAATAACATTATCATTGATTGAAATGGTCAATCTTAAACCATGCATGGATGACCCGAAGACAGTTGAAGTCTGATACCTTGTAAGCTCATGCTTCTTTCTCCCTGGCAAACTCACATTTTGACACTAAGTCCTCAATGGTCATTAGCTCAGTGCAGCTCAATAACAGCGTCTTTGATCCACTTCTTGAACCTGACCAACTATGACTATGTACTTTACTGTCATAGCAGACTATCATAGTAGACTATCTAAGATGGAAATTCTGCAAAGATGGGAACACAATCTGACCATATCTTTCTCCTTGTGGTGCGCGTTGTAGAAAAGTGGACTTATGCCATGTGTCAGTTATGAAGTCAGTAATCATTAGCCAAATATGCCAGCCAACTTTTAATTCATATCCTGAAATTTGGTGAATAGGAGCCTCTCCAAATCTCCAAGATAGGAACATGCATCTTGCTAATCCTCTTGACAGCAAAAGAAGACACATTCCAACATTCAGCAAGTCCTATTGTAGGATTATTATGATTATTTCTTTTGTCACACAAGCAGATTTACTTAAAATGATTAAGATACAATTTTTAGATTATGAGCTGGTGGAAAATTGAAATGCAAATTTTAACGTAAGCTTGGAACAAGGAAATATGCTACTGGAGGTTAATCAAGAGTTTAGTAGATCAAATTTGCATGTAAACAGATAGTTATTTTCTTACAAAAGAAACATTAAGATTGGGATTTCAAATTTTTGCACAAACTAAATATATTGTATGGTGAATTGCCTTTACAACCCAAAAGAATTTTATTTATTGATATAAATTGTGGGATATGTATGAGTTGGCAAAGGATCCAGTCATAGGTTTACTTACAGTTAGTAATCATGATCTTATTCTGTCAGGTTAGCCCTAAGTTAGCTGTCAGTTGTGCTGTCCTAGGATGCCATAAGACTACCTGTTTTATTTTTACATGAAAAGGGGGTGTTGTCATTTAGTAGCATTTGGTAAAATGTATGAAAGTACATTGAGAATTAAAGGGTATTTGGTAGCATGGATGAAAGTATTTACATTAAGAAATAAAAGGGTACTTTTGAGTGGACAATTAAATACTTAAAGGCTTAAGTAGTACTGTGAGGTCTGATAATTTGCCACAAAAATAATTGGAGCCTCTCCCCCACCTTACTTCCTGGGTGAGCACTGCCTTTCTTATTTTTCCACTTGACTTGTAATTGAAGTGATGCTTCCACAATCTCTCTTGCAATCTCCTCTTGTATTCTTGCCCAAAAATGGTGTGCCTTTGTATAAAAAAAAAAACCTGTTACAGGACTCAGGATTTAGAAATTCCAAATTTTTATGTCATGCAACTCTTCTGATCACAGCACCACAATGTTGTGATTGGCATTTATATATTTATGGCATCTTGAATTTTTCTATCTATTTGCTGGACTGTGCATTTGACCAAGACTAACTTATTTGTCTGAAAATATTTCCTTTATTTTCCTTGTAGGAGCTTTTATGATACCTAGATTCTAGCCTTTTGAAAATCTGTCACTGAAGTGTTAATTGAAGGATTTGGTATAGTTTTTTTTATTAAAAAAAAAAAAAAACACCTAAAACTTGATTTGTCTGTGCTTGCTTACCTAAAACCAAGGCATTGTGGCAGCTCCCAAATACCCCGTGAGCAAGTACAGATGCCAATAGTCCCTGGATCACACAGTATTTTTTATTAATTTTACTGGATTTCCAGCTAGCACTAGATTATCATAATGTTAAGACTGAAGGTTGGTTAGTTATGAAAAATACAAATTGATTAAAAATTTATCATTTTGTCTATGCTTGCTCTCTTTATCTTCTAACGAGAGTGTGTGTTAACCAAACCCTCTTGGAACTTTTGTTTGTTTTGGCCTTCTAAGGTAAAAGAAGATCTTGTAAGAACTCATGATATAATGAGAAAATATAATTAGTTTTGTAGATAGGGATTTTCTCTTGTGACATTAGTGTCATAAGTCTTTTTCATGAAACAGTCTTTTAATGTCAGTGTAATTAATCTGATGGCTTGTTTTGCTTTCACCCTACAAAGTCCAAAAAGTATACAAGTTTCTGAAGAAAAGAATGGTTTTTGAACCTGACTGTCATCTCTTGTTGGTTCCTTGAGGAGCTGACAGATATACTGCTGAAGTTGTTTTTTCTGGGGCACATACGCTGATGCCGAGAAGGAGAAGGAACCATAATACCAGCCAAACACACACACACACACAAAACAGAAGCGAAACGGGCAATGAACCGGGAAAAGGGCAAGAGAGGTTAACACGACTCTCGCCCAGGCGGTCAAAAGAAAGACTGATGCGCGATCATAGGTGCATTGTCTTGGACCATCCTTCACCCAATCTACGCATGCGTTACCAGATATCACAAGATTCCTTGCTTTCATGTGTTTTTTAACTAGATCCAGCGAGATGCTAGAAATTAGTGCCTCAGTGGTGTGGTTGGTATAGTGTTGGCGTCCCACCTCAGTGGTCGCGAGTTCGATTCTTGGCCATTCCATTGAGGAATGAGACGTGTATTTCTGGTGATAGAAGTTCACTCTCGACGTGGTTCGGAAGTGTAGACAGTCATACTTTGCCTCAACTTGTGTTGAACTGCTGAAGGGTTTCTCTTAAATAATAAAAATGGGTTAAAGCTCGGAAGTAGAATACTAATAGGAAAAACTAAATGTCGCTTGCTTCAAGTTTACTCAAGTTTACATTGGTCAGCAGCAACTTTGGAATCATTATTGATTGTTTATAGGTTGCTTTAGCATAATTTTATTGTGAGGAGTTTTGGGTATGCTTTACATTAGTGTGAAGGAAAATGTTTATTTTTAATTAATAAAAAAAGGCATTACAAATCTTGAATTTATTGAAAGATTTTTGTAATTCTGTGTGAAAGCTTTTAATACATAATGGCATTACATACTTATATTATACATTTGTAGGGGATACAGAACATTTTGAAGGCAATTGATCAAAAAAAAATTTATACTGATGTTGCTTGATGCAAGTTATACTAGTACAGTACAAGAATTTTGTGTAAATTTGTTGATTTGAAAAATGAAAGTTGACCCATTGAATAAAGTTAATGTCAAGAATTTTATGTAGGCAATTGAAGAAATAGTGTGTGTACTTCATGCCTTTATTGGAAGTTTCTCTGTGTAGAATAGATTTTTGTGAAATGTGGAGGCAGCATAAAATAATTTTACTATCTGAGGAGTCTGTTGAAGTCATTACGTATCACTAAATTTTTCTAAAAACTGTTAAGAAGGTATTTTGCTTTCAAGTTGAATGTGGTACTTTCAGAAATTGAGTGAGTTTGAAGGAAAATGAAATAAGAAATAGAGGGTGTTTGGAATATCATAGAAGTTTGATGTTCCAAAAGTATAGGACTTTGAATTTCTAATCAAAGAATATAGATTTTAAATTGAATTGAATTAGGTTGTAAGAAAAAAAAAAAAGCTTATGAGAAATTGAGGTTACGAAGAGCATGCGGGGAAAGACAGCATTAATATTTCTAGTTCCAAGACTTGAGCTTTAAAGGGAGAGTTAATGTGAAATGTTACAAGGTCTTAGACTTAGTACCTACTGCAGTGAAAGAATTGACTGCTGTTAAGAATAACAAGAAATACGACTGATATTTGGAAGCACTGGCTGGGTCATAAGTATGTCATTCTTATTAAGGAAAATGTTTGTGTACAGAGCAAAAAATTTATATCGTTGTCTTGCTTGTGAGTCAAGTGCACCCTCTCGCCTCAATTTGCTTGAAGGTAAGAACTTCACTTTCTCTTGTAGTCTAGGTATGGCTAGAGTGAGTGGGCTGGGGAGGTGAATTGTCATGTATAAATGATTGGTTTATCTAAATAAAAAGAAATAAAGTGCAGGCTACAATAAAAAAAAACTGCCTTGGAAAAGGAGAGTGAAGCAAAACTCTGTTCTCCAAGGCAGTAAAAGAAAAGACTGGCATGTTGTGGGGTCTGAGCTTGGTTGATGACCAAATATCCACTGCGTATATGCATGAGTTGCCAGATGTCACAGATGCCTTGTTTTACAATCTGATTTTAACCGGTTTCCAGCCCGCCCTAGAAGAATTATCCTATTGTGAAGACTGAAGGTTTGTTAGCTATGAAAAATACAAATTAATTTTTAAAAATTTGTCATATTGCATAAATACCTGATTGGCAAGGTGCAGCAGTTGCTAGATCATGTCAGTTCCCTCCCCTTATTTTGGGGAAAAATAAAGAAGCTTACAGTTATTCTTCAGTTAACCCTTAATGGACAGATACCTTCATACCAGGTTTTGGGTGGTGGACGGATTAACTCAAGGTGAGCATCAGTATTACGTGCCACTGATTTTGGCAAAATCAGACAGGAAAGAGGTTCTATTACTTCCATAGCCCATAAATTCACTAACGGCAACTTTTAGATTGGCTGAGATCAACAAAGTAGGTGGCTCATGAGTTAGTTGTGATCTGGACTTCAAGGAGACATGTTGTGTTCCTCTTATTCCCATGACATCTTTTTATTTATCTTTTATGTTAGTATGTCAATTTACTAATAGTAATTTGGAAAAGAAAAGTTCAAAGAGATATTAGAAAAAACATGTATAAATAAATTATTTATTAAAAAAACATGTAACTTGGCAAAATTTATAATGATTGGCTTATAAAAGAGGCCCCACAACGGGTTGTAAAGTCTGTTTCAACTTTTTGTGGGAAGTAGGGAGAATTTTTTAGATTTTTTTTTCTTACACCATGTGCATTTGCTTATCCTCCTCTTCCCATTGACGTGTTTTTTCTTAAATTTGTCGACATCAAAGTTTCCCCAGCCTGGGGTGCTGCATATGTTGTTTTTAGCCTGGCTCATAAGGGTTAATTTTGCTAATAGCAGTTCCAAGTGATGTAAAGTCCTAGCCAATGCCTGAATTCCCTATGAAAAATGTACAGTAATTTATAAAAGCTTGTAGAATCTAGACATAAGATGTTTACAATAATATTGTTTACAATAAATGTTGATTAAACCTGGAACATCAAAAAAAGATGACACTTTCACAATCAAAATGGCTCCCATAAGAATTTTCCAAAGAAGTATTCATGATCAAGTAACTTCATTGTTATGCAAACAATCCATGTATGTAAAGGTAAAGTTTATGCATGATAAATGCTGTGTACAAGTAGCAATGACCAGACTAACCACAGAAGATGGATGATCGTTCACAATGCCGGTACCACTGCACCAAGTTACTACTTTTATTCTGTGTATGTAAAGAACAAGTCTAGTCAACGGACTTTTGGGGGAGATGTTCAATTCTGAGTACAGGATACAGTAACACCCTTGCACTGAGACTAAAACTGGAACTGGAATTATTTTACAGACAAGTCATTCTCTCTCTCTCTCTCTCTCTCTCTCTCTCTCTCTCTCTCTCTCTCTCTCTCTCTCTCTCTCTCTCTCTCTCTCTCTCTCTCTCTTACTATTTCTATTTCTTTCACACGTGTTAGGCCTAAACTGTCCAAATGACTGTACTATGTTGGTTTTTATGAACCTGTTCAAACTTTGACAGATTTTTTTTTACTAAAAATGTGAACTTTAAGCAAAAAAATTAATTTTTGTAAGTCAGTGATATTTGTTAAGAGGAAACACACTATCCTTGTGAAGGTTATTCCAAGGTGTTCATTCCATATTTCAGTTCTGTAAAGTGATTTATATAAGGTGATTAGGTTTTTATTATATTTTTTTAAAGGACACAAAACCAAAGAGTTGCAGATTGGATTTTATGGGTAAAATTACCTCAAAACTGGCAGACCCCTTTGAAGATCAAATCAACTATAAGTGTAAGAAAAAAGATTTGCTGACAGCAAGGTTCTTGCCTACATAGGACCAGAGGTCTGATGGCATGCATCTTATGATCATTATCTAGGAATGTTGTGTCAAGAACTCACAAATGAGTCTGTTATGAATGGTGGGATTGTACCACAAACTGCTTTTTTTTTTTGTCAGTCGTTAAATTTAGTATAGCCTGTTTTGGATATTATGCTTTCAAGTCTTGTTTTATACCAACAATGTGAATATTTTGTCTTCCAAAGTAGCTTATAATGCTATTTTTAAACTTTTCAGGTCACATTTTATGTTGAAAAAAATTATCTTTTGATTTTTTTTTTTTTTTTTATTATCATTCATTGGTGAAGATGATACACTAAAAATGGTGTAGCACTTCCCCATAGAAAGTTTCTATTATTTGCCTAAATGAGAATTTTTTTCTATGTTGGACTTACAGATTGACATTTTTTGTTAGAATACCGAAGTGATACATTGTAGTTGTGGTATGGTAAATTTGCCTCTCTTGTATTGCATTTTTAGCCCTAGGAAATTTTATTTATGGTAGCATGATTTGGCAGAGCTGTCATTGAAGAGGCCCAGTGAGATAAAGTACAGTAGTGCTGAAGCTTTATATAGGGTTATTTAGTCAGTATAAGTTTATCCCTGTGGTTTTCTTAGAAGTTTTTCATTCCCTTTAAATGACAGCTTTAGCTCATATTGCTTGTGAGTCCTGTTTGTAATTTTCCCCTCTGGGCCAAGTAACTCGATTCCCTCCCATTCAATCCTCTAGGCCTCTCGTATTCTGGTAAGGATGCAAACGGAAACTGCCTTTGGAACGGCTGTGCCAATGTCAAGATTGGAACATATGAAGGCGCCACAACTTTTGGCCACATGATTGCTTCTTTCAACACTAATACAAACGCTTGGGTAGCACAGTAAGTAGGTGCTTATGCTCCAGCTTCCTTGTTTTACGTCTTACCACTTTTGTATGCTTTTAAAAGTCAATTGTAGCTACATTGCACTACAGTCAGTCCCTGGTTATCAGTGATCCGGTTTTATGGCGCTTGTCTGGTGCTGGTAATCGCCAACAGTGATTTTCAGTACGGAAATGTGCTGATTGCCAGTTATCGGTGTTGGTAATAGCGTATTGGTGCTGCCTAACAGAGGCACCATTAGCCAGTTATTGACACCAAAATCTGGTTATCAGCAATTTTCACCTGTCTTCAAGCCGTCAGACCGTAACTCCCGCCAATAACCAGGGAATGCCTGTACGTATATTGTTTTATCTATTTGTTTGCTATTGGTAGTTCTGAGTTTTGAGAGCTTAGTATTGTATGGAAATTTTTATTTAAGGTTTTAGATGTAAATTTTTAAATACCAGTACCCTGTATCCTGCAACTTAATTCGTTTGATGTGTAAGTTTTTGTTTTGTTAAGTGTATTTTCTTTTTTTGTGGCTAAAAGTGATAAATCAGTGTCAGTGCATATACATTACATATTGTAAACCATATGTATAACTTTCAAAATATTAATTGAAATTTAAATCTTAGTTAAAATTGTAGTTTTAACAATTGTTACACAAGCATAAAAATTTTTTTCATGTGTGAAGACTAAATTTACTAGATCAACATGCATTTTATTAAAAGATATTTGTAAACTTTCATGAATTAGAGGACTTTTAGTGTCCATAAAAACTCAGAATTATTGATAATACGGAATTGTACAGTAAACCTTGAAAGATCTGTAGATTAGATTTATGGGTAGGAGCTCTTTTCTCTGAATTTTTGTAAAGCTTAACTGGCCTACTGTGGTCTACTAACATACGATGCAAGTCTATAACAAAACATTTATTACTTTGTTATTTCTTAGTAAAGTTATCAATAATGACAAAATGGATATAAAATAAGTAAAATTTTAGTTATGAAAGCGCTCTAAAGCTTGTAATATAATCATTAGGTAAAATATTTTTTGCTTGATTTTTAAAAGGATGGTTGGGGAAGCATCTAAGACAGTCTTAAGACCAAATACTTGTTTTGGTTGGTTATCGTTCTGTGAAGTTACTAATAATGAGATGAATGTAAAAGTAATGCAGTAGATGTTCATTCAAATCTCATGAAAAAAATCTTAGTTTACATAAAACATAGAGAAAATTTGATGTTAATAAGAGAGATGTAAAGCTTATGGTATTGAGCGAATCATTTTGTATCAATATCTGGGCTCATCTCTTAAATTTTCTTTGAACAGGTACAAAGATATAGTATTGCTGAATGTTAACAAGGTTTTTAGCTTGTCAGCTAACTATTTTTACCAATTACCTGTACTCAAGCTTTATGCATTATGCAACTGTAGTACCAGTTGTTATGTCATGTTATGTTAAGTTTCAAAGTTAATATTGAAGCGTTATTAAAATTTTAGTTGTCTTTGGCTTCTAAATAACAAAAAGAAGTGTCCAGTTCTTCATTATATCTGGAACTTTGAGGGTATATTATTGTATTGCATACTTAGGAGTTTTGGTGTAGGTTAATTATGAAGAAGTCCTTAATCCAAACAAAGTATCTGGTTGTTTATATCTCTGATGCTGTCTTGTAGTAGTTTATAGATAGTAGTGTCATTGTCATTTACCTTTTGCAATAATTCATAATCAGGGTTTTTTTCTTTTATGACATGAAACTTTGTGGTGGCTTACTCAGTTTAGAGGTTACAACTTACAGACAGTACTACCCTTTGGGCCAGAGGTGCATTGCTCTCTGCCTTTTATGTTTATTCATTTCATGGTCTCCTTGGCCATATTACATGTCTTATTATTCCTACAAACAATCTCAGTTAATAATTGTTTGATATATGATAAACATACAAGTATTTAATAATTATTTTATTTATGATAAGCATACAAGTATACTAGATGAAAGTTACCTTGTATCATTCCTCAAATAAACTACTGTTACATCTCTTGTGATATATGAAATTAGATTATACAAATGAGATTTTACACAGTTAAAAACTTGAATTACCAATGTGGCCACGTGCATGTGTTACACCATGAATCTAGTATTCTTTGTCTGCTGTTCCCCCAGCCCTGCTTCATGTTCTGAAGTCTGTCAGGTACGCTGTAGCATGCCAAACAAAAACAATCTTTTGTAAAGAGAGAAAATTAATTTCTAGATTTGATAGAGAGAGAGAGAGAGAGCCTGTTTCTGGGGTGGCCAAGGTGCACTATAAAATGAATCCTCTATTTCTCCTGAGCTACAAAGAGAAGAAAAAATTTACTAATGCATGAAATTTGTGGTTAGAAGATATGAACACAAAACCTGCTCAGTAATGTGTTGTTATAGAAAGCTGAGTCGTCACAGAATTCAGGAAGAATCCCCCCTGGAATAAATAAAGCCAAACCATGTACTGTGAGTAATGGATGTCTAAGCGGATACCTTTACTGTCATAATATTAAAAAGACTATTGAGACATTCTTCGACTCAAAAGGTTCACCTGGAGCATTTGCTCTTCAGTTCACATTAAAAAAACTGGCAAAGTAAAGATAAAGATGGTTAGGTAGAATGGAGATTGAAAGTAGTCGTTCAACCCTTGGGCCCATGCATAATTCACATTCAAAATATAAATGGATGTGTATAGAGAGGTTTTTTGTTATTCATTTGGTAAATAATTTGAAAGTGTTATTGTTTGATATTCCCTTTGTTATTGATTTTTCACAACACATGCAACTCAAAATTTTTGTAATAAAATGACCAAGAATAGCATCAATGGATGGTTACATATTCACTAAAGTTAGAATTTTAGGTAAAACTTGTTAGTAGACAAATAACAGGACTTTTGATATTAGTAATGCATAGCAGTAGTACATGAAATTAATATGAAGAATTTTTTAGACTCATTAATCTTTACTGTTGTTGTCTCCACATAAAATGTCATTGGCACAGAATTAAATATTTTTGAATACAAGAACTTATTTTGTGCTTATTTTGTTTGTATTCATCAGGGATGTACTGCCTTATATGTTGAACTGTTTTCTCTGCAGTTTTTCTTCGTGCACTGTTTTAAGTGCTCCCAGATTGGAAATGTTTTGTCCTTGGTTTGGTTTTCATTATTTCCTTGAAGTCAATGAACAGACTTCTCACTTGATAGTGAAAATTTTCTGAAATGGTAATTTTCAAAGGTTTCCTTTACTGAACTAATTCAAGTAGTGGTGGTGCTTAGTGTAAATGAGTAAATATTGATAAGAACAAATTTATTTGTAGTTGTATTGTGATTATATTTATTGCATGCAAAAAGTTAGGTGTTTTATTCCTCTGTAGACATTCACAGTTATTGAGAACACTTTTTTTTTTTTTTTTTTTTTTTTTTTTTTTTTTTTTTTTTTTTTTTTTTTTTTTTTTTTTTTTTTTTTTTTTCATGAAGGTCATATTTTCCTCTTAATAAGTAGTGTATTTTTGTTTAACAGTATGGTAGATGAAACCTTAGGTCTGTATAAAAGGGAAGTTCTGGCATATCATTATCAAAATAAAAAGGGACTAAAATCATGCAAGAAATAGCCTATGGAGTTTCAGTGTAAATGAGATGGTCATCTAAAGATTAGGTGTGGTTAAAAAAAATATGAGCTACCATTAAGGTATTTGAGACATTAAACAAACATCTTGTTGTTAAAAAAAAAAAAAAAACGAGCTACCATTAAGGTATTTGAGGCATTAAACAAACATCTTACTTGATCATATGTTCGCTTTTGTAATGTTGCAATGATCTTTGCTAGCTTATAGTATCAGGTATTTCAGGATTAAGAAGACATTTTTCACAAGTAAATAAAAGGTGTAGATAGTGCGTTTTTTTATGACATCTTGTGCCACATGTAACTCATTAGGTATCATTTCACCTTGAAACCAAGCAGTGCGTGCAGTTCTTTTATATCTCCTGGAAATAAGGCCCTTCTCTAGTGAGATGAAACACAAAGAACCTTTTTCTTTCATCCTGCCTTCACTTCATACATGCTAAGTACTTAATTTCTTACTTTGATATGCATTAGATTTATTTCTAATGATAATTTATACTGCTTGTTATCCTCTTGGAATAATTGATCTTAGGTTTTAACATTATGAGGTACAATTTCAAATGACTGTTCAGTGAGTAAGGTATTATCAACTAGAGATGAATCATCTGGGGACCAGTTTAGAAAAGACTTGATTTACAGTAAAGTTAATGCTTCCTCTTCTGATGAAAGTTGAATGGTATTATACTGTCAAACTTGAATGTAGTGATAATATCATAATATTTTGACTACCAAGTTTAATACATCTGTTCATCTTGGAGAAACTTGAAGCTTTTGCTCAATTTTGGGAGAATGCTCATCCAGAGCCAGGACTTGACTTGAATGTGTCTTTGCTCACATCATACGATGGATATAATCTCACATCATTGGTGGTGGTGGTACCATTAGTTGCCCACATATTTAGTTGATGGGAGGCATATGTTTTATGGTTGCAGTCTTTTCCACCTATGCACTTTTGTACTACAGTCCGACAGATCTAAACTGATAGATTGTTTACTTCCTTGAGAAAAACCCTGTTGCCAGTTCTCTCTTAACCTTTAAATCGTCCCCTTCGTAAGTCCTCAGCCATCTCCCAACGAGGCAATATTTAGGACAGTACCTAATGAAACTGACTGTATAAATCCTAATCCGTAAACTCGATCCGTATTCTATTTGGTTATTACTTTTGAAACTATTTTTATATTTGTTATGACTTATACCCTTATATTTTGCTTATTATATTACATATTTTATATAATGATGTTTTTCATTAAAAGTAATAAAAATCGGCAATTGCCATTCAGTATGTATGTCTTATGATATTTTCTTATAATCTTGCCAGTAGATTACTTCTATTCTTTTTTATTATTTGAATTTTCCGTCTGCCATACTATCCATTCCCTAAACAAGTTTGTAATATTTTGGGTTTCATTGCTCTTTATCATTACGTTATGAATTACTTGAATTTTATTTCCTTTTTCACTCACGGTCTAATGCGTGTAACAATTTTTACTTTTTATAAGGTTGTTGCACATGAACTTATCATTGGGAGAAAAAAAATTAATTACAATAATTATCGCAAGAATTGTAATAATATGATTCTATACAAAATGTACATTACAAAGAATCTTCGTCGTCAGATGATCTTACTTTAATAACAGCTATCCTTTGCAGCATCGCCTGTATGCAAGTTTTCGGAATGCTTAACTGCATTTGCCCGTTTCACAGCATGCTTTCTGTAGGAATAAATTAATTTTCCTACTAACTATTGTTAAAGCAAGAAGCCATTCTTTTTGGCGCTAGAATTCTCAGCTAGACTGGGCGGTGGGGCTTATACAAAGGGTAGCTTAAGAGATAATTCCTTTAAACTTCATGGTTTAATAGGCTTGGCCCACCTGCATATCGCCTGTCAAAGGTAACAGGAAAAGTGGCAATGTTTTTTGAAACAGCTGTCACATTTATAAATGCGATTTCTCATTTTATTTACAAATAAAATTATTATCACAATATGTGAATGCTCAAGTCCAGCAAAACATGCTAAAAACTTTAAACTACTGATTTATTGATTCATGTGTTATAAAGTAAGGTATTTAAAACTGGATACTGGTAAATGTGGCAACAGGGTTTTTACCCAAAGACGAAAACAATATATCAGTTTAGATCTGTCGAACTATAGTCTTTACACCCATCACGTAGTAGAGCAGCTGAACATGACTGATCAGAGTTTTCTAAAAAGATTTTCTGCTCAGTGGTAGTCAGTCACATTTTCTTATAAGGCCATTACCACTGATATGAAGAACATAGCATTTTGACTTTATATATATCATAAAATTCATAATAATGCATGGGTTAATGTCAAATATAGGTTGTGTTGTTGCAGCAGTGTCCTTGGTCATTAACCACTTCCAATAGTGACCCAGTTGTATGATATCCAAAATTTTCATGCTGAATTATAATTGTGATTTCATTATCAGTGGCCCATGTTATTGCATCTCCTTGAACACTATCGATCAGTCTTTCAGCCATGTTAATTGTTTAATTCCTGGCCTCTCAGAAACCATAGTCAAACATGTTTCCTACTATAGAGGCAAAGGATATGCACTGTACAAAGTATCAAAGTGCTAAGGCAGTGAATGTGTACCATATATTTGAGGACTTCATTATTTGAGTGTCCCAAAACAGAATGAATGCTATGTAGTATATACAGTAGGCAGTCCCCGGTTATCATCGAACTCTGTTAATGGCGATCTGGTTTTATGGCACTTGTCTAACGCCATAAAATCGGCCAAGTTTAGGTTATAGGTGCCAAGTTATGGCACCATAATATACCCAACAGAGGCTCCATTAACTAGTTAACACTCAGATTTTGAAATTATTATACTCGGGCTTCTTGATAATGTGGGATGTAATTATAACAAATGTGTTTGAGGTGATCAATTCTTTTTAGGCAACCGGCAGAGTAATCACCTTTTATATGAAAGCATCCAGTACAAGTTTGCCAGATAGTAATGAACTAAAATAAACTTAAGTTCAAAGTAGGATTTCTCAGACTAAGTTAGATACATGAAACTAACCTACTATTGGTACTAACTTACTATGGCTACCTCAAGAGATGCTTCTCTTGAATGCCGAGGATGTATGATATGACAAAACAGTTTTTGTTTTGTATGACTTACCTGTAATTAGCTGAAAATGAATGAAGAAATTTTCGGAATCAACATTGTCAATTTATCCTTTGAACAGTGTGTGCACTTTTGCTAAATATTCAGGAATTAAATATTTAGGTATAGTTATGTGAGTTGATTGTCTGTTATACATCTGTATGATGGCTATTTCCAGTTTAGTTCATTTGTCTTGTTGAATGGGTACTAGAGATTTCATAATTTGTATGGACTAAATATGGTTACTTGGATATATTCTATGCCTTCCTAAAGCACTTAGTTATTTGGCTGTAAACTTGCCTCAGGACATTTGATTTTCACAAAATGTCTGCTTTTAAATTTTATTTGGGTGGCATACATGTCCATGACAATGCTTTCCTCTGCTGAAAAGAGGTGATGTCTATAAATGTTCTGTGCAGCATGATGTATTTGTATGTTCAATAACTAGTGTTACTGTGCAATAAACATAGCTACTTTGCAAAAGGTCTAAAATTACATTTACTTTCTTACAAGGCATGAGTACCATAAATGACAATGCATGTATCTTGATTTTGATCTTGTGTAATGTACTTTTCCAAGCGATTGTTTTCTGATCTATTGCACTACATATTACATTTAGAAGTTTAATTGTTTTCCGATCTATTGCACTACATATTACATTTAGAAGTTTAATTAATTCAGCAGTTAGAATTTAAAATTTGTTTTAGAACATTTTTTTTCACGTCAGATAATATTTTTTATATAAATACTTGGGAGATATTCCTTTTGTTCGTGTAGGCTAAAGTATAAGAATTTAGTAAATCTAAATTTTCTTTCATGAGGAAAGTATCTGACACAAAGTGCAGTATTGCTTATGTACATGAGTTTATATTAATACATTTTGTTTGTTCTCTCCCTTTTTGTAAGGTATGTCTATAAACGGTTGAGATTCCTAAACAACCGTTACATATCCCAAGCAGCTGCACTCATTTTCTTGGCTGTATGGCATGGACTGCATTCAGGTTATTATGCCTGTTTCTTCATGGAGTTTGTTGTTATGAACTTTGAAAAAGATGTAAGTATGGTCAAACAGTTTTAATTTTACAATTGGGGTTTTTATTTTAATTTCTTTTGTTTATCTGTTGTGAGGGCTTCATAAAAAATAAGAATGCACGGATTGCTGGAAGGCTATGGATTCCTCTCAGTAATCGTATACAGCCTGAATAGTGGGAATTAGCATACTTTGAGTTGATCCCAGAAAACTTCGAACCTTTACAGGTAAGAAGAATTCCCATATTTTATGTACTTGTTGGTATATTCTGGTTTGTTCCTATAAGAATATTAACCAAACACTTCGACTCTTACACAAGTAGTTAAAGTTAATTGAAAGATTGATTCCTTAGAAGTAAACTACTGTAGAGCCATTCTTCTTAATGAAAACCATATGGAAACTTAAGTCGAAAGGAGGAGGTGAACTTCTTTCTTTTGCCGCTTAAGGTAGCCAAGCCTAAGTACGGCACTTGTAACCTAAGATGCTATAGCCAGGCTAATTGAGTCATACTTTTTAGCCTAACAAGTGGTTAAATTCGTAGCCTGTTCCAGCCAGTCCGAGTCTACTGCTACTATCTTAGTTAACCCTCTTACGCCGATTGGACGTATTAAAGGTCAAGATAAATTGTCTCCCGGGTGCCTATTGGACGTATCAAACGTCGACATAAAAAAGTTTTCTTAAGAATTCGCGGAAAAATACTTATAGGCCTACCAGCCGAAAACTTTTGAATCATGCGCCTTGGGGGATGCTGGGAGCTCACGGATCAAGGCATTGTTTTGTTAACAATCGTTACACAGGCGCGCAAGCGCGAATTTCTTTCTTATCGCACTAAAAAGTATACACATCTCAGAAATTATTTTGTCACTGACATAATTTTTGCACCATTTTAAATTAGCCGTTACATGGAGTATTATATATGAAAATGTGTGCAATTTTATGTAGAATACAACAAAACATACTCATGATTGTAGCTTTTATCAGTTTTGAAATATTTTGATGTAAATAACAATAAGTGCCAAAATTTCAACCTTCGGTCAACTTTGACTACCGAAATGGTCGAAAAACGCAATTGTAAGCTAAAACTCTTATATTCTAGTAATATTCAATCATTTACCTTCATTTTACAACAAATTGGACGTCTCTAGCACAATATTTCGATTTACTATAGTGAATTTATGAAAAAAAACTTTTTCCTTACGTCGGCGTGGTAATTCTTCAGATAAATTTTTTTGTGCGATTGTCGTAATGTTTGCACCATTTTAAATTAGCCGTTACATAAAGTTCTATATATGGAAATGTGCGCAATTTTATGCACAATACAATTAAAAACAACCCATGGTTGTAGCTTTTATCAGTTTTGAAATATTTTCATATAAATAACGATAAGTGCCAAAATTTCAACCTTCTGTCAACTTTGACTCTACCGAAATGGTCGAAAAACGCAATTGTAAGCTAAAACTCGTATATTCTAGTAATATTCAATCATTACCCTTAATTTTGCAACAAATTGGAAATCTCTAGCACAATATTTCTATTTATGGTGAATTTATGGGAAAAAAAAAAAAAATTTTCCTTATGTCCGCGCGGTAACTTCCGAAAAAAATCAGACATTTTTTCTTGCGATTGTCATAATGTTTACACCGTTTTAAATTAGCCGTTACATAAAGTTTTATATATGAAAATGTGTGCAATTTCATGTAGAATACAACTAAAAATGATTGAAGGTTGTAGCTTTTCTCATTTTCGAAATATTTGCATATAAATAACGATAAAAGAAAAAAAAACCACGTTCGGTTAACTTTGACTCTACCGAAATAGTCAAAAAACGCAATTGTAAGATAAAACTCTTACATTCTAGTAATATTCAGTCATTTATCTTCATTTTGAAAAAAAATTGAAAGTCTCTAGCACAATATTTAGATTTATGGTGAATTTTTGAAAAAACATTTTTTTTACGTCCGCGCATTACAAATTCATGCATCATTTTGTGATAATATTTTCCCTGTGTTGCTTTGATTTTACAATGTGTTATATACCAAAAGGATCGCAATTTAGTGTGCAATACAACGAAAAACAAATTAACTCATTTGCTTTAACCGTTTGCTCACAGCACGATTTGAATACAATTATATATGAAATTTGGTTTTTGCGCTATCATATATTGCATTATTTATAGTATATGATAATGATATTATTTTTCATTTCGGATGGTTGCATACTAAACTTCAGGCAATGACAAAAAAAAGGAGCCAAAAATGAACTCTCAATCTTGAAAACTAAGCGCGCTCTGATTTTTTGAAAAAAATATTTTTTCCGCTTCAACGCTCACTCCGAGACCCCCTAGGCATACAGGAGACGATTTTTATTATACCCCCTAGGCGTTTAAGGGTTAAAAATTTGTGGAAAAATACTTATAGGGCTACCAGGCAAAAACTTTTGAATCATGCACCTTGGGGGATGGTGGGAGCTCACGGATCAAGGCGTTGTTTTGTTTACAATCGTTACCCAGGCGCAAGCACGAATTTCTTTCTTCTCGCACTAAAAAACATCAGTGCCACATCTCTGAAATTATTTCGTCACTTTGACATAATTTTTGCACCATTTTATATTAGTGATTACATGGAGTATTATATATGAAAATGTGCGTGGAAGGTAGGGACAAATTTATTTTTTCTTACATCATGTGCATTTGCATATCTTCCTCTTTCCATTGAAATGCATTTTTCTTAAATTGGCCAACCTTAACCCCCCAGCCCTGGTATCGTATATATATAATCACATAGCTTTGGTGCAATGTCCGGGTATCTTACATATGTATACGACGAAGATTTGGTGCCATACAGTTCAAATGAATTTTCAGGAAAAATGTTCCTAGTTCCATATATCACTATTGGCAACTCTTCAGATCACCATATAAGAGTCCAAGTGAGCTGAAAGACTTTCAGTCGTGCTTGAGCTGGTAATGGGGAATGTCATCACAAATTCCCATCCAAGGTTGCATTGTAAATGTTTTACAATAAATATGCAATGAATTTGTTCCTGGTCCTTTTTCTTGTGATTAAGAACTTTTATAACTTTGTAAAATTAGTGTATTTTTTACAACTGTCATAGGGAATATACATACTATCTTCCTTTTTACATTGATGAGTTTTTTTTAGTTTTTCTTCGAAATTGGTCATCCTTAAATTCAGTCCGGTCGTGGGTGTTATGCATTAGCATAATTTTGTCCAGACTGTGAGGGTTAAAGTTTGCCATGTCTGGGTGTGTGCTTGATATACGTATATTTAACCCCTCCCTTAAGGGTTAATGTACTAGTAAGTGTATATTTGTACCTAAAACACACTCTCTCTCTCTCTCTCTCTCTCTCTCTCCTGTTATGCAGTATTTTATTTGCATTTAAAGAGAGGATTTTGGGATTAGAGAGAGAAAAGCAAGCAAATGCACAGTAAGTGCTTAGATTCCATGATGAAATGCATACATATACATATACACAAGTAAGCATACACATTCTGAAAAATGTATGTAACACTGCAGTATTTTAAGTACAGTACTGTAGTGCATTAAAAAAAGTCAATAAAAATATTGTAACAGAGAGTGAGTGAGTACATCAAGGCGCCTTTCGTATCATGAGGTTTTCGTATCTTGGACCACATTTTACATGTAAAATGGCTAATCCGTTCCAAGCCCTCCAAAAACACCCCAGTAAATTTTATAATAAAAGCTAAATTGACCTATAAACAATGAAATACTACAACAATTTGGACCATTCAATACCAAAATTAATAAAAAAAAAAAAAAATGCAAAAATAACTGTTTAAATAACGTGTATATTAGTGTACATGGTAACAAGAAATATACTGTACGTAAAATGTGGAGGCTTACCTTTTGAGTGAGGCTACGTACATACGTAACTATCCAAGGAAGATTGCTTCTGCCTACTTTTCACAATGTTCCTGTGTGAGCCTTTTCGGGGGGTGTCTCCTACAAATGATTGCACTTTATGAAAAGCGGCTTTAATTTCTGCCGTTTTTTTTCTTTTGTACGTACGTACTACGTACACAATTCCTGTGTGAGCCTTTTCGGGGGATCTTCTACAAATTATTGCACTTTATGAAAAGCGGCTTTAATTTCTGCAGTTTTTATATATATTAATAATATATATAGATATATATATATATATATATATATATATATATATATATATATATCTATATATATATATATATTATATTATATATATATAATTAATATATATATATATATTGATATATACAGAATTTCAACTTTCTGTTCTTTCTTTGCACCTCATGACTCTGTTGGCCCTGGTGTCCATCAAAACCCTGTTGAACCAAATGCTCTCTGCAACTGATTGGGGTACTGAATGTTCGGCTGCTGACCCTCAACATAAACTGAAGTGCCTTGATTATACGTACTGGTATGCATGTTGTAAATGATTGGTCTACACCCTCTGTTCAGCAGGGAGTGGATATTCTACCAACCTTGCAAAGTTTCCAGTTATCCCATGAGAGAGACCTTGATCACTTATCCCATGTGAGAGATCTTGGTCACTTTTTTTTTTTAAATAACGTACACATCGACGATCCCGAATGGCCAAAGCACGCCACCACGTATACATAGTAGTAGATGCATGATGGTAGGGATGCTGGTCAATAGGAGAGAAGGATTTCATGGCCGCGACTAGCATCAGGAACCAATGGGAGAGCAGGAGGATGGTGGCGAGTCTACTAGTACTAAGATGGCGGCGCGATTTTCAAAATTGTTATCCGGGCGAATCTCGGACTTTCAGAAACCTTTCGTATCTTGAAAACTTTTCGTATGTAGAGCCGTTAAATTTTTCGTATTGGCTTTCGTAACTTGGATTTTTCGTAAGTTGAGCCTTTCGTATCTCGAGGTACTACTGTATTACAGTAAAAATACCATATATACTCGAAAAATGTTACAAGGGGCATAGACAACATGAAAAAAATATAGAGAGATGGTTGTCAGACACAAACCCATTACATACCAGTACAGTATGCTTGAAATATACAGTAAGGACTGGCTCCTCTTTTACTAACCAATTTCCCTACAGACCAAGTTGTAGGAAAAAAATATAGAGAGATGGTTGTCAGACACAAACCCATTACATACCAGTACAGTATGCTTGAAATATTCAGTAAGGACTGGCTCCTCTTTTACTAACCAATTTCCCTACAGACTAAGTTGTAGGAAAAGAACTTTGTATCTGGATTACTTTTTATGTGTAACCCAATTGACAAGCTTGCATAAGACCAGAGACTTGTTTGTAAATGTCATACAAGTACTCTTAGTGATCTTGGTCTTCAACATTTGGTTTACACTGGAACATCAGCTTCAGTGCATTGCACATATTTCTTGAATGGTTAGGGTCTTAAGTGTCTTTCCCTTTCTTCCATTAGGGTTTGCTTTAGGGATTTTTTCCTTCCAATTTGATAGTCAAAGATTTAGCTGCAGGAGATATGCTAAAGGTACAGTATTATCAGAATAGTAAAGTTCAACAGATTTTGTGCTCAAAATGTTGGCATCAAGTATGATCAGTTTTGATTATGCCCTGACATGAAAAAGTAGCTGGCTTTGTAAGCTTCATCAAACTGGGTACAGGCGGCCCACGGTTAACGGCGCAATCGCTCAACGGCAAATCGGTTTTACGGCTGTAGTAAAAAATATTCATTAAAAAAATAAGGCATTTTAAGTTATTTTTACGGCAATTTTCGGATAACAGCGCCGCTATCGCCGTTGTCTAAGGAGTTCATACATTTGTAGAAATGCCATTCAGACCATAAAGGTTATGCAAATGATATTAACAAAGTTTATTGAGAGTTATTACATTGGTATTAGGGTAGAATATAGGCCTCTGATGCTGTTCTATGCCGAAAATATTGAGTTACACAAGTGCAGATTTAACTATGGATGTGTCAATTTATAAATTTTCATGCTTTTATGTTTAAAATGTGTATGAAAATGTATTACGTATAGGGTATTTTTATTTCTGCACAGAAATATGATACAAAGGCAGCTCTTGAAACTGCCCTTCACATTATCAAAGAGGATGTGTTTTCATGTTCTTTCTTGTGAGCCGCTGCCTGCCGCTCTTACGAAAATATAGAGTTAAAAACAGTGCAAATTTAGTGATCGATGTATCAATTCTATAAATGTTCATGCTTCTATGTTTAAAATGTGTATGAAAATATATTACGTATAGGGTATTTTTATTTCTGCGCAGAAATATGATACTAAGGCAGCTTTTGAAACTGCCCTTCACGTTATCAAATACAGGTATTCTCCTACTTACGATGGGGTTAGGTTCCGAAAAACCCATCGTAAGTTGAGAAAATCGGATATAGCCTAGCCTACACTTAAGTTAATCAGTACCATATAGGCTAGGCTATATACACATATATGGAAGATTAGCCTACACTACACAGTATACCTATACATATAAGGTATAGTAATTATTAATATCAGCTAGTTCGGGTGTTTCAATGCAGATTGACTTATGATAATTAAGTATAAAAAGAAACTTAATAATAAGAACAAGGATCCAGAACCTGTAGCGTAAATTGGGTAACTCACCAAGATTCAGTCCGTTGTCGGCATACATGATCGGTGTCAGGCTGTTCATGGCTACTATAACTAAAGATCGGAAGAGGAGGATGATGATAAAGCAGCAGGATCATCAATTCGCTCTTCCTCAGATAGAATTTCTTCTTCTGTTAGTTCAGGTGTCTCGAGGAAACAACTGTTCCGAGACGTACAGGATCGAGTCTTAAGTGAGGGGGTAGGGCTGGGGGAAGCGGAATGCACTGGAGTCGTTCTCTTGAAGAAAAAATCCATTGTAGGTTGCACAGTGCGTTTTTTTCGTTCTTCATAAATTAATCGGTAACATGCAACACTGTCTTGATGAGCCCTCTGAACTTTGGCAAACCGTTCCTCGTCCCCATCCATTTCACTTAAAAGTTTCAGTCCTTGATCAAATAAAGCAAACGCCTCTGCCCAGTTTTTTTTAGTCGTAAACGTTCGCTCCGGCTCTTTTATTTCTTCTTCCTCTTCTGCTTTTTTTTTTTCTCTTCTGCAAGTGCAATTAAATCCTCTGCCGTTAGCTCTACATCCTTGCACATCTATAAGTTCTTGGATATCTTCCTCGTCAATTTCTAAATCTAAACTTTTCCCAAGTATCAAGATCTTTTTATTGATTTCCACTTCTTCTTCATTCTGATCGAAACCTTTAAACGAGTTCACATACACTTTCAGCAGATTTTTCCAGACCCCATTCATACACTCTTTCTTTACCTCCTTCCAATGTTCATAATGGAGTTAAGAACACTAAATTCTTTCCAGAAAGTTCTGAGATCTTTCTCCTCGTTATCCGTAGCCTGGACAGCCTGCGCAAACGTGTTCCGAAGATAATACACCTTGAACGTAGCCACAGCACCCTGATCCATGGGTTGTATGAGAGAAGTTGTGTTTGGTGGCAGAAACACAACTTTTACATTCTCGTTAATATCTCCGATGTGCTTGAGGGTGGCCGGCCAGGAAGCAGTTGTCGAGAATCAGAAGAATTTGAAGGGGATGTTATTTTTCCTACAATGATCTTTCACTTCCGGAATGAAGCAATGAACGAACCAGTCCTCGAACAATATTGCAGTCATCCAAGCTTTTTTATTATGACGGTAATGCACAGGAAGTGTCTGCTTGTCGATGTTTTTTAAAGCCCTTGGATTTTCTGAGTGATAAATCATAAAGGGCTTAAGTTTATACCCAGCCACATTTCCCCCAACCCAAGCAGAAGAGTCAATCGATCCTTGTATGCCTTAAACCCGGGCATCGCCGTTGCTTCTTTGTGGATGTAGGACCGTTGTGGCATACGTTTCCAATAAAGTCTGGTTTCGTCAACATTAAAGATTTGCTCTGGCAAGTAGCCTTCATTAACGACGATCTCGTGTAAAACATCCTTAAATTTAGCGGCTCCGTCAGCATCAGCGCTTGCTGCTTCACCGCTAATTTTCACACTGTGAAAATTATGGCGGTTCTTGAAACGACGAAACCATCCAGCACTTGCTGCAAAACTTTTGTTGTGGTTATCATCATAATTCTTCTTCAGTTCTTCAAAAAGCATGCGCGCCTTTGTCTGAATGGTTAAGAGGGTGAGCGGCATACGCTTTTGTATTTGATCCTCCATCCACGTGACCAGTAACTGCTCCATTTCTTCCAAAGGCCCTATCCTCTTCTTTGATATAACAGTTGAATGAACTGAAGCAGATGCCTTTACAGCATCCATTACGCGTTTCTTGTCCTTGAGGATGGTGGATACCGTCGATTGCGATAAACATTCGTCACGTGCGATAACCATGACTGCCTTTCCCGCTTCACGCTGGTTTATTATTTTCAGTTTCTGCTCCAAAGTGATGGATTGCCTCTTCTTTTTTGCACTACCAGCAGGACACCTATTTGGTTGTTTGGCAGACATAGTTTTTTTGTTTTAATTTTCGTTACTTAAAAAAAACACTCAAAAATCACAAACGAACACCGACCTAATGTTACTTGGTTCAAAACGAGCGCAAGTGAGGTCGAACTCATTGCCGCTGTACCTACGCCAGCCTCTCGCTCTCGGGCCAACATATCGTACAGCGTAGTACGCTGCTGCCAGCGCTCGCTGTGTGCGAAATTTAAAAATACGCATTTTCAACTTTTTTTTTTTTTTTTTTTTTTTTTTTTTTTTTTTTTTGTATTAATTGCTAACCCCATCGTAACATCGGATTATCGTAAAACGGATTATCGTAACTCGAGCACTACCTGTATGATGTTTTTTCATGTTAGTTCTTGTAAGCTGCCACCTGCCGCTCTTCCAAAAATATAGTTAAAAAGAGTGCAAATTTAGCAATCGATGTGTTGATTTTATAAATATTCATGCTTTTATGTTTAAAATGTGTATGAAAATATATGCATAGGGTATTTTTATTTTTGTACATAAATATGATACAAATTAAGGCAGCTTTTGTAACTAACCTCCACAATGTCAAAGGATGTTTTTACATGTTCGTTCTTGTCCACCACTGTTCCGAAAAATGCATGGTGTTATTTTATTAATTTGGGAGATAATTATAACTCATTTTCTTAATGAAACTTCAGCTTTTTGTTATAAGTTTTCATGCATTTATGTTTAAAATGTATTATAAAATACTACGGCAAATCTATGCCAGTATTCCTCGGAGCGGCCAATGATTTGGTTTGAAATCAGCTGATGGCAAATATTAGTTTGTTTCACCATATTAAACGCAATTCTGAGCAAATTTTCTTGCTTCTAGTTAGTATAAACGAATATCTAGATACTTGACTTATATTAGACAAGGTTATTTTCCCTAATACGACGTGTTTCCAGGTGGAAATATGAATTGAATATGTCTCATGATTGTGAACTATTTATTTTTTCGTTAACAGATTATGTTAGCGGCACATTTATTGCGTAAAAAAATTATGTGATTATGTTTGCAATTTCCTTTATATCACTGTAATACAAACTGTACGTCATTTATCTTATATCGGTGTGAAACCAACAGTAAAATGTTTTCTTTCAAGCGCAGCAGTTTTGACGAAAATTATTTTATCTCAATTTTATCTACGGTTGGTTTGATTGCTTACGTTTACAGGAGTTTTATCCTTGTTGCCGATGCACGATAATAGTCATTGGCAGCTTGAACAGTTTTCTCAGCTTCAGTTATAACTAGGTTTAAATTTAACAGTATATTTCAAGATTGATCTTTGATCTATAGCAAATAAAGTTATTACATTAAGATGACTCATTTCTGTTCTACATAACGTCATTTATAACAACTACGGTAATAGTGTAATATAGTACGATGATTGAAATACAAGCCAAACGGATGTTATCCAATTACATTGTACTTTAAAAAAAAAAAAAAAAAAAAAAAAAAAAAAAAAAAAAAAAAGTTGTTTCTTGTTTGGTTGTTCATGGCTTTACACATTTACACAACAAGTATAACGTTAAAACCATACTTTCATCATTCTCTTTTGCTGTTTTTGAACTTATGTAACTAGAAGATGGGATAAAGTTAGGCTATTGTAATTTGGCCTCTCATTAAATCAGATTATTGTAAGACCAATTATCGTAACCTGAACACTACAGCTACCTGTACACTGTATAAAACCTTATTATATCTTTACATACTCTAGACACCCAAAGGATTAAAGCTAGGCTTTTTTTACTTTATAGTATTAATAATACTATAATGCACTGCACAGTACTATACTGTATAGTAAATTCTATAATACTATACTACATAAATATAATTTTACTTATTGCACTATTGTGGGATTACGGCGCCGTTTGACTGGTCTAGGGCGCTGTTAACTGGTCTAGAATTTCTAAAGAAGGTGTGCGGCGGCCATAGGCTTTAAAATCACTTAGTGTCGAAAATCACTTGCCGTCGGTGGCCAGGAACGGAACCCCTACTGCTAACCGAGGGCTGCCTGTATTTAAAAATGTTTTGAGTTACTTTGGCATTAATTTGATATTCAGTGATTTACTATACTGTAGCCACAAAACATTTCTTTCATTACTCAGTAGTACACTTTTCTGCTGTGTTGTAACAATCAAGCCCTTGTATACTAATTTTAATGTTTGTGTTTGTTTCAGCTTGCAAATTACGTAAACCAGTATCCAAAACTTTTGTCCCTGCTAAATGCTGGTCCTTTGAAGTACATCAAGTTTGTTGTATTGAAGGTCTACGTAGTCATCTTTATGGGATATTGCTTAGGACCTTTTGTTTTACTAAAGCTGCATAGGTGAGTTACTTTGTTAGTTTGATGAAATTTATTTAATGGAGAAATATAAGATTAATGGAACTCTGCTAAGATTTACAGACATAAAAGGGCTGTGCTTTGATTTTGTGAATCCTAAGTGCACTGGTTAATGATTAAAAAAATTAACATAGTTTTTTATTAAAAATAAATTGGAGTAGCAGAATTTTTAAAAAGTAATCAGGCCCTTAATTATCATTAAGTAATTTCATTTATAGACTTGTAGATGTAGTGATATTTGTACAGTCTGCCCATGAACTATTGGCTTAGTTTCTTGATTCACTGTTCATTATGGAAATATTGCCATATGCAGGTGCCAGATTATTTACTTATCAATAAATAATATTTGTTCATATATGAAACAAACCTGAGGTCTTAACATTAGGATAATACTAGCTCCAAGCTGGAAACTGGTAGAATTAATAACAAACTTGTGAGATCGAGGGACTATTGGCATCTATACCAGGTCACGGGGTATTGTAGCTCCCCAGAATGCCCTTGGCGTCTCGTGACCCATCAGTTACTTTCGTACCGCCTTTAAGATAGGATGTGATTACTTTCTATCTGTTTTAAAGCTGGTTTAGTTTGCCTGATTTTATTCAAATTTTCCTTTTTTCTCTCTGGGTGATCTCAGTGTGGGTGTTATCTGCTAGATTTGTGTACGTTGTAAGATGAAGAATTTTGCTTCACCAACAGAAATTTCTTCGGGTTCTCGCAAGAGACAAAGGAAATGCCCTGGAGTGAGTGGGTTTCCTTGTTCAAGATTTTTGACATCGGTGTCTACAGATCCCCACCCAACTTGTAGTAGGTGCAGAGGAAACGTATGGACTATTACTAATCCTTATTTAGTTTGTCGTGGTTGGTCGGTGGAACAGTGGATGAAGTTTTATGGGAAGGGCCAGTACAAAAGAAAGGAAACGACGCCATCTTTGGATGACCAAGCGCCATCAGCTTCTTTTGCATCGGCAATACATCAGACTGGTCCATATGTTTCGTCACTTGCTTTTGATGTTTCCTATACCCCTTCAGTTTCTTCTAGTGATTCGTTATTGGAAACTCCAGGAGGGGTTTTGGGTAGTTTTATGCATAATTACGCTCCATCATTCCCAGCAGGGAGAGGGGGAGCATCGCCATCTTTGTTCCAGGTGTCGGCTCCTGATGCGTAGACAATGGAAGGAATGTGGTCAGCGTTAGGCCTACCAGGCGTACCAACCTTGGAGGTGTTGCTTTCTCATTATATGGCGTCATGTTTCCACCCGGGCCCGACAATGATGAATGTTCCTCATCCGCCTGACATGCATTTTATGGGAGCTAATGCCATGGCAACGACATCATCAATGTTTCCGGCGATGCAGAATGTTGGAAGCAGTTTTGCAGCACATGCAGGGCTTCCAGCAGCAGCCGCTCAATCTCTCCCTACAAGAGTGGTGACGTCACAACCGTCACACACGGACATTGGCTGACGCGATGATGTCACAGCCTACTGCTTCTCTCGCTACTTCGTTGTCTCCGGAGACGAATACGCTTTCTGACTTTGGTACACACAGTCATGAAGAAATTACAAGCTCTAGAGTACAAGATAGATAAGAAAGACATAAAGGAAAGACGTGCATCGGCTTCTTCTTCTTTCCTCTAGTTCAGTGTCATCGCAAAATTCAATGATGTCACTGCGTGTACCAGTCAAGCGTTGGAGGATACGGGACTTCGTGACTGATCCTCTGGTCAAGAGAAGAAGAGTAAATTCTTCTTCATCTTCGAGCCAGGACTGTCACATCCCTGTCAGCAACAAAGTAAAGAAGACAGTGGCTGGGAAGCTTAACGCTAACGGACAGTCATTTACAGGCGTCCGAACAAGCGAAAGCATTGATGGTCGCTGGGATAGCGGCCGCTGTCGAGATCCTAGCAGCGATGACAAAGCTTTTAGGAGACTCCACTGCCGTTGGTAAAATCAATGGTGAGTGGGCAGCATTCAACAAAGAATGGAGAACGGATACCAGTTTCGCCTGTAAGACCTTTCAAAATAAGGAGAAAGGATGAGAGAGCTCCCATTAAAAGGTTGAATAATAAAGAGTTGGTAACCTCTCCTGATACGCTGATGGAAGGCATTGTTCGCCTCGATGAGAGATCAAGGCCGACTTCCCCGACGGCCGTTGAAGATGATAGTCGAATGACCTTGAATGATATTAATAGAGATAGAGAGGAAATTATCTTGGTTTTGGGAGAATCTTCATCTTGGAGGTATAGATGGGGGTTCTCTCTCTAGATCTGTGAGTAGAGAAGAAGTTAGGTGGTCACGTTCTCCTACTATTTGAGATCGAGCCGACGTCGGCCATCAGAGATCAAAGAGGCCGCGGTCTTAGGGTCGGATGGCCACTACGCACCCGAACGTTTGTCAGAGGATAGAAGTGAACACAATACGTTGGAACCGGAGGAAGGGGAAAACCAGAAGTTTCTGGTTTTGTATGCGGAGGTGGTTGATTTGATTCGTCAATCCAATAACCTTTCGAGGAGCACGGAGGCACCTGCCAGTATGCTTCCTCCTCGAATCGATATGGTATTTGGAGTGAAAAAGGATACGAAGATGTCGTATGAATTACCTTGCTCAAGTCATGTGGAGTCAGTTTTACAGCACGTCAATGCACGGATTGCTGGAAGGGATAATTTGTTAAGATCACATAGATCGTTTAAGTTTATTTCTCCGCCGTTGATGAAACGTAGGAAATATGCGACACCTATGGTTCCTTTTGCTATCTAGACAAATTAACCTAGATGTGGTAAGGTGAAAACCTTGGTTAACGTTGGATCAAATTAAGATGGAATGCCCGTCGATGACTTGTCAGGAGGCTGCTACATTGGAAGTAACAGCTCTTCTATCTTTCAGACTGCTTCTTGGTTAGACCTTTGGTCAACAGCATTGGCAAATTTGCATTTTCAGAAATAACAAGATAAGTAGTGGATGAGACAATGTTTATCAGATTGCTACAATCAGGTTCCAAAGCAATTGCGTACTTGACGAATTGAAGTGCCAATGTTTGGGCTAATATCCTATTGATGAGGAGAGATGCAGCATTGGCTAGATTAAGCCACACTATTGATATGGATTCCCTGTTAGCAATGAGGAATTGCTCATCAGCTCTTTCACAATAGAGGGGAGAGGTTCAAGACAAATCACTGGAAGGTGTGGCAGGAATTTGGAGCAGAGCAGTGGGTGGTGGATGTTCTCAGAGTCGGATATTTGATTCCGTTCGAAGTGACCCCACCCTTAACAGAACAACCATTACCGCACCTCTCTTATGCTCAGGAATCTCAGAAAGCTTTTATTCTGCAAGAGGAAGTGAAGAATATGATGGAAAAAGGAGCTGTGGAACAAGTATCGCTTCTGTCAAAGGGGTTTTACAGCTGCATTTTCCTTGTCCCCAAAGCCAACGGAGATTGGAGGGCAGTAATAGATGTGTCAGCATTGAATCTGTTTATAAGGAAAACCCGATTCAGAATGGAGACCCCAAAGACAGTTCTAGCAGCAGTCAGGGACAAGGACTTTATGCTGACAATAGACTTGGACACATACTTTCAGATCCCAGTCCATCAGTCTTCCAGGAAATTTCTCTGCTTCAGTCTTGCAGAGGAAGTTTTCCAATTCAGAGTCCTGTGCTTCGGATTGACAACGTCTCCGCAAGTTTTTACAAGAGTATTCACTCTCGTGTCGACATGGGCGCATGCTCAGGGGATCAGGCTAATAAAACACCTAGACGACTGGCTGGTGATAGCAAAGTCCAGTGAAAATTACTTCAGGACAGGGTTACCCTTCTGCAGTTTTGTCACAGCCTAAGCATTTCGATAAATCAGGAGAAGTCAAAGTTGGATCCAAGTCAACGGCTGGTGTATCTGGGTATAATTAAGACACAGTAAAAGCCAAAGTTTTCCCAGCAGACCAGAGGGTAAAGAAATGCAAACAAGTGGTGAATGCCTTTCTGGAAAAGCAAACACAGCCAGCAAAACAGTGGCAAGTAGTACTGGGAATTCTAAGTTCCTTGTAGAAGCTGGTACAACAAGGGAGACTACACCTTCGATCATTGCAATGGAGGATGAAGGAGTTTTGGTCGTCAATGGTAGATCACCCATACAAGCAAATTCCCTTGTTGACAGAGGTGAGGAAAGACCTACTGTGGTGGGTACAGGACAACAATCTGATAGTGGGAGTTCCCCTTCAGCAACCCTCTCTGGACCTCTTGCTGTTCTCAGATGCGTCACTCGAAGGTTTGGGCACCCACATGGAGGAGCTGATGACTTCAGGGAAGTGGAGTTGCGAAGACAGAAAACTCCAAATAAACGTGTTGGAGTTAAAAGCAGCGTTTCTGGCACTACAGGAATTCCGGGAGAGGGTGAAGGGGCAATCAGTAGGTATTGATGTCAGACAACACCACAGTAGTAGCTTACGTAAACAATCAAGGAGGCCTGGTATCTCAACAGTTACACCTGATGACAGTTCAACTTCATCAGTGGGCTGTAGAGAACTTATAGACATCAGAGCCAGATATATTCCAGGAAAAAGAAACATAGTGGCCAACAAATTGAGCCGCAGGGACCAGACCCTAGGAACAGAGTGGTCCTTGCATCAAGAAGTAGTGGACTGAATGTTCATATTGTGGGAAAGGTCGATCATAGACATATTCTCAATCAGGTACAGCAAAAAGTTGGAAGTGTATTGTTCAGTAGTCCCGGACGCAGAGGAAGTAGCAGAAGATGCGCTTTAACACCTATGGGACAATCTGGACGTGTACGCATTTCCTCCATTTTGCCTAATCCGTCAGGTTCTGAACAAGGTAATGCAGTCTCAGAACCTCAAAATGACTCTGGTAGCCCCTTTGTGGCCGAAGGCAGAATGGTTTCTGGATCTGTTGGAACTCCTAATAGATGTGCCTAGAGAGTTACCTCCGTGGAACAACCTACTATGTCAACCGCATGTGAAGAGGTACCATTAGTCGGTGCAGTCCCTATCACTTCACGAGCGGAGACTGTCAAGTATCTCCTGCGAGCGAGAGGCTTTTCTCAGAAAGCAGCAACACAGAAGGCAGGAAATATCAGGTCATCTGCAGTGGTCTACCAAGGAAAATGGTCCGCGTACTGTGATTGGTGTCGTAGAGGGAACTTGTCTCCACTCAGAACCACTATTCAACAGTTAGCAGATTTTCTGATATATCTCAGGACAGAAAGGTATATGTCTGTATCTGCTGTAAAGGGATACAGGGCTGCTCTACCCTCGGTCCTGCGGATGGAAGGCGTGGACATTTCTTCTTCATGGGAGATGGCTATGTTAATGAAGAGTTTTGAACAGTCCTGTTCCCTGAAGGAACTAAAAGCTCCAGATTGGGATTTGACCATGGTACTGAGTAGTCTTACAAAGCCCCCATACTAGCCACTGAGACAGGCCACAGATAGAAGCTTGTCCCTGAAGGCAGTCTTCCTATTGGCCCTAGCCTCAACCAAAAAGGTTGGGGAGCTGCATGGTCTGTTATATGTGGTGAAGCATTCGAGAGGTTGGAAGTCTAACGTTTTCGAGTTTGTCCCAGAATTCGTGGCCAAAACCCAAATCCCATCAGTAGTGGATGGCAGATTCGACTCCTTTTCCATACCTTCTCTGGCAGAATTTGTAGACAATGACGCTGAAGAAATGCTTCTATGTCCTGTCAGAGCACTAAGAGCGTACTTAAGAAGAACAAGGCATCTCAGGCCGGGGTGCCGAAGGCTTTTTGTAAGTACAGGACAACAAAAGGAAGTGTCCAGGAAAACTATCGTTTTGGCTGAGAGAAACGATCAGGAATGCATACATGACAGAAAACACAGGGTCAAATAGCCTGGAGAGAGCTAGAGCTCATGACATCAGGGGCTTGAGTGCTTCTTTGGCATTCAAGAAAAATATGTCAGTGGAGAGGATTTTGAAAGCTGGTATTTGGCGACGCCAAACAACTTTCACTTCCTTTTATTTAAAAGATGTTGCCCATAGATCCTTGGACACTTTTTCTTTGGGTCAGTGGTGGCTGCCCAGCAGGTGGTGTAGCTCATCCAGTACCCCAGGCGGGTCAGTTTGTGTCTAGTCTAAGATGAAGGTATGAAAGTAGAATGAATGAGATGACTGGTCTTTCTTCTTTACTACTTTCTTTCAACTCCTTTACCTACGTGCAGTATGAAGGAGAGTACCATCATGAGCTAGAACGAACTAGATGCAGGTGAGGGGGACAGCCATACTGTAAAGATAATCTAGAGTATAGTATACTTTTCAGTAGCAAAACACTCCTCTCAGTAATAGGGAGAGAGTGGGGTGATAATAGATTCAGATATAAGGGATAGGAGTGGTTTATGAGAACGGATAGCTCTCCACCTTCCGTAATGCAATAAACCATGGCATTATATGATCACCCAGAGAGGAAAACCAATAGATTTTCATATATCTTCATCCATTCGGAAATGGATAAAGGTGGCAAACTCCCAGTCAGTTATAGAGACTTACCTCCCACCAAATGACAAATTTTTAAGCAATTTGTATTTTTGTACATGCAACTTCCCCGGCAGATATATACTTAGTTTATGTCTCTGACGTCCGACAGAAATTCGAATTTCGCAGCACACACTGCAGGTAGGTCAGGTGATCTACCCCCCTGCCGCTGGGTGGCAGGAATAGGAACCATTCCCGTTCTAGAACCAGATTTTCTCTGTCGCAGTAGTGTCAACATATGTTGTTGCTACCTCCTGACTTGATTTTCGTTTTTCATCGCCATCGATCTTTTGGGCTGTCTTTTGCAGGGAAGTACTGGGTCTTTGGTTTGGCATACGCTTTTATTAACTTTTTAATGAATTTGGCTTCGAAAATTTCGAAGAATATATGACGTGTAACTACCGAAATTTTCGGTAGACACTCACATAGTTTGCAAGAAAGGGAAATATTAATATTTATTCATTAATACGTGTAATAAGTGTTAGAATTGATTGAGGAAATAAACTGACTTCCTACTTTAGGGAGTCGGTAAAGCATGTAACTAGATACGTTTCTTTTAAAAGTTTTTTTTGGATACTCGTACTAACGAGCAATTAGAGTATTAACAGTACTAGTAGTGTTGCATCCTCATCACCTTCTTACTTCGCAGAAACTTCAAATTCATAATTGCAATTTGAAGACAAGGATTGTGGCTCAAAATGCGAGCTATTAAAAGGTAAGAAGTGATTACTAGTGTTCCCCATTGCAGTGGAGGGTGCGTCTGATCGGCTCTGTCTCGCTCTCAGGCCTAGACCTCTTTCAAGCTCCCAAGCCCAGAGGAGAAGGAATGTCGAAAGCCGTAAGGAGGTTTCAGAGAATCCCCACCGGTCAGGCGTCCCCTCGGCAGGTTCTGTAGAGCGTCCCAGACTGCCAAGGATAGCCATTGAAAAGGCATCCTTAAAAAAGTGCGTCTCTTCATCTTACATCCGAAAAGATGAAGAATGTATATGTTTGGAGTTTGGATGATCTAGCGCGTTCTCTGAAAACTAAGAGAACACTGAGCAAGAGCCAGCCAGGAAGCCGCTTTCCTGCAAGCTAGCGTGAGCCACGTTCCAACAGCCAGCAGCGAGCCGCATTCCAGCAAACAGACTAGCACGAGCCACGTTCCTACAACCAAACGCGAGCCGCGTTCCAGCAACTGAGCGCAAGCCGCGTTCTAGAAAATTTTTCTTGGCGCAAGGCGCCTTCAAAGACGAAGCGCCAGCCTGGCGCAAATTGCGCCAGAAAAACAGACGGCTAGAGCAAGGAGCCTTATAGTAGAGTGGCAATTAGAACGATCCTTCCATTGAACGTTTCCAGGCAAGAGGCTCTTTCTAAAAGGGGTGTAGTAGGCGCACGGGACCTTCCACGCAAGCGGAACGTTCCAGGAGCGAGTCTTCTTTCTAGCGTGCGGAACTATCCAGGCGCTAGGCGCAAGGAGCCAGGCGCCAGAATATTCCAAATCTTCTTATGAGAGAGAGGTCAGTCGCGAGGCTCCTCTTTGAGTTTTTAACTTGAGCAACTTTCCCCCTGGCAAGGTGCAAGATGTCGCACAGGCGGCCGTCGCTTTTGTCAGAAGGATTCTGATACTAAGAGAAGCCATTTTTTCATTATTCAGAAGACTCCTGTGTTTGGCAGTTCCTCTCAATGCGGACTCTCTCCTTCATTCATGCTCTTCCCTCGTTATGAAGAGGCAAGAGTTTTGGGAGTTTTCTTATAAGAATCTCATTGACGTTTGGGTATGATGGCAGATAGGAAATATCTACTTCCTTCCGTAAACCCTACAGATGAACAGGAATTCTGTCTCTTCCGCGATTTATGAGGAAATCACGAAGATTTAAAGAGTTCCTGGATTAACTTCCTTCCTTAAGGAGATATATATACTCTTTCTATCGTTCTATTAACGAAAAGAACGAAGATAGTAAAAATTTTTCCTTTCTCTATCTGCCTCGGCAGGGAAAGAAGGTAGTAGAGTATCTGCTGTATGGGAATACAATACGGCAAATCATAAGCACATACCGTAGTTACTTCTTTGCTGAGCAACTCAATTACCAGTATCCTTCCAGGAATTTCCTAGGAAGGACTACGCTTAAAGACAACAACTACTTAGCTTCTAGATTTATCGAAGTCTTGTTTTGCTTAAATATGCATTAATAAGAACTTCCTGAAGTTCGATAATAATTTTATAAGATTCCTTTATTGAATGGAGTAGCTGGCAACTCTGGAAGAGTAAGGCTAGATGGCTAACGGAGACTGCTATCGCTTAGACCAACGCAGTACCATGTAGTGGTCGGTTACATGTCTCTCTCCCCTGCAATCGCGGTTTTAGCCTCGGATTGAGGGGATAGTTAAGCAAACATAAATAAAATATTGTCTGCCTTTTGCTAAGAAGCTTTCAATAAGAAAGATATTACAACATTTCAATGCTGTTTACCGTAGGTAACATTATTAAAGGATTCTAACGCAGCGGAACTCTATATTATATAATGCTCTCATGCTTACGAAAGCATGGCTTATTAGAGTACATGCTTAGTGAGAAGATGAATGTAATATAGAATTCACTTTAAGACTACGATATGGTCAAGTCTTATGCACATACCGAGGTTAACTACAGAATTCCTAGTATCCTTACAAAGGTTTCCTAGATTAATGCTGTTTACCACGATGTGACAGTATTATAACAGATTCTAATACGGCAGAGCACGATATAATATAATTCTCTCATCCTTTCGAGAAACACACACAACCTTTTTAGAATCGGATATTGCTCAAGAGAAGATGGGTGAGTCGGATGGGAAACATTCTCTTAGTGGCAGAAGTTGTTTCCCTGAATGGACTATACTACGTATATAAAAGTTTTTTCCTACTAAGAACGGAATTAACATGTGAAGGATGTCTGGTACCATAAAGGCACAGATGTTCTGGCACATAACCTAAAAAGAACTAGAAGGAAGCTCCAGCCTGGCGCAAAGCGTCAGAAGCCGCCAAAGCCCTGGCGCAATTGCACCAAGAAGCGCCAAGCCTGGCGCAATGCGCCAGAAGCACCATCCAAGATATTTTCTCGTTTTAGCGAGTTATTAACCTAAGAGTCCAGTAGCCTCTCAGACAGCAGGCTCGGTAACGGCAAGATTGGTTCCTGATTTCGTTACCCATTTAATCGGAAAGGGGTCGCTTACAAGGAATGATGAAATGATTTATTTTAATCACTCAGGCCAATTCCACGACTCTCTCATATCGCAAAGAGCATCGAGAATCTCTTTTTTCGCCCCTGTTCGCGTTAACAAAAGAGAACCTATTGGGAACAGACACGGGACGTAACGATCTTTAAGAGGTTCGATGCAAGATTTTGCATGTCCGTGAGAACCTTCTCGATCGAAGATAATAACTGTTAACGTATGTCTAACATTTATTGAAAAGAGTTGTGAGAACCTGCGGAAAGCCTTCTTCATAGATCTCTTCGCAAGGTAGAAGACGAACAGGCTTCCTATAGACTGCTTCCTTTTCCTCGAACCAAGAGAGGTAGCAATATACGACATCTTTAATTTAAAGAAGGGGAATAAACTTTAGTCTTTTTTCCCCTAGTTATAAATTCTTAACAGATATTAAGATAAATGGGCGTCAAAGGAAGAGAGGATGAATGCCTCATTTTGGCCTTAGAGAGGTTGGACTCACAGAAGTCACGTTCTTTTCACAGCATGTTTCGTAAGGCTTTTCCAAGAGTATCTGGATATTCTATTAGAATCTATTATAAATAGACCTGAAAAACCTCTCCACTCTGAGTCTGTCTGCGTGCAGACTGACCAGAAGTGGACATGAATGAGAGGATTTTTCAAGGTAAATGACAATAGTCATGGCTAAGACATTGAATTGCTGCAGATCGTGCTAGATGGAATGAGGAAACTGTCCTCTTCCGATACCTCTGTGAACCACATAGCGAGGTTTTTTCTTCACTTTCAGAGGGAAGAATCACCTATGTATATATCTGCTATCAAAGAACGCAGTAAAAGGCCATACTCTGTCTCTACAAGGGGAATTAGAGATAACAGAGGATTAAGATCTTCGGGATCATATACGATACCGCAATACAACAAGAGTAGGATATCATGTACTTCGAATGGGATCTTATTCTGGCCACAGATTCCGTGTTCTGACAAAATGGAACTGCTCCTCATCAAACTTATTTGAGAAAGTTTATGAAGGAATTCTTTGTTTCTCTTAGCCCTAAACGACCAAGAAGACAAGTGAATTTTTTGTGCATTGGAATCTCGCATCAGATTCAATGGAGACTCGGCAATGGGTTCTTGCCAGCATAGTATGTCTGGCAAAAGAACTAAAACCCTCTATTCCTGACGCAACGCTTTCAGATAGAAGTTTCGTTGCCCAGGCAGGGTACTTACATTTTCATCTACAGAAGAAGAGATGGTTTAAACGTTTGCCTACAGAGTCTTCGGGGTGCGATGAGGGCTCGAAATGCTTCCCAGAAGGTATTCAGAAGGATACAATAAGAGCTAGAAATCAGGGTTCCGCCCAATTTCAGCTCGGAGTCTCCTTCGACTTCCAGACTCCTTCCCTTCCTTCAGACAAGGATAGGGAAGATTCTGCAACGAGGAACCTCATCAACATGTAAGAAGAGATCTCGTTAGCAAAGGAAGTATTCACGAAGGATCCTCCTGGGAGGAAGACTCTTCTCTCTCGTATTGTTAGATATCCTGTCGTCTACTGGATGTAGCTGATTACAATCACCTCCCCTTGCCAGGGGCCAAAAGCTCAAAGGGGAAGAATTTCTTCCACCCTTCTCCAGTCTCCTGATAAACTATGTGGTTGTTCAGGACTCTCGGACAATGTAGCGCCAGCCAGGCGCCAAATGCCAATACAGGCGAAAAACGCCAGAGGCGGACAGTTCCAAGGAACTCTGTCATGGTCCGATACTGAGAACGAGCGGGCCTCCAACCTGGCGCATTTGCGCCAGAGGCGAACAAATCGGACAGATATAAGAGTGTCCGATGTGGACATCGCCAAACAGCCTAGAGACTCTTCTAAGCTCGAAGCTCCAGCAAGTGTGGAGGAGCCAAGCCAGGCGCGAGGCGCCAGCCAGGCTCTAGAAGCCAGCCAGGCGCCATCCAGGCGCAAGGCTCCTTCCAGTAAAGAGAAACCTAAAGCTCTGTCATGTAAGAGGGCTAGTCCCCATTGATATGATACAGGTAAGGCTCTGCCATGTAAGTGGGTCAGCCCCCATTGGCACGAGCCGAGAAGGCTCTGTCGTGTAAGCGGGCTAGCCCCCATTGACATGATCCAGAAGGGTTTGTCAGTCATAGGTCCCTACCTCGCTGAAACTCTTGAGGCATGCAGACTCATAGACAGTAATCATGAAGTCTTCTGCCAGGCTCCAGGCGCCAGCCAGACGCAAGGCTCCAGCCAGGCGCGAGTCGCTAGCCAGGAGAGAGGAGCCAATCAGGCGCCAGCCAGGCGTGAGGCTCCAGCCAGGCTCTAGGCGCCATTCAGGCGCAAGGCTTCAGCCAGGCGCGAGGCGCTAGACAGGCGCTAGGCGCCTGCCAGGCTCCAGGCTTCACCCAGAAGAGATCTATATCAAAGAACGCCCTGGCCTTCTTTGAGACAATGTGATCTCCTAAGCACTTGATAAGTGCATTAATGATTCCTTCAAACAGCTGAGAATTAAAAGCGCATGAAGTGCGAGCTTTTCCGAATTCTTGTTCTTTCCTTAACAATATGTCATAAGGACATTTTAGCTGTCACATACGGGAGATGCAACTCTGTGTTGACTTCCCATTATCCGAAGGATGTCAAGATAACCTACGAGACATCCTTCTCTCTTGGTTGATACGTGTCTGCGGATACATTGCTGGGATAGGGAGCCGATACTGATCCTTAACTAGTGAGTTAAATTTTATTTAACGTCGTGTTTTTTCTTTGGGTTGTTTGAAAGGAGTTTGGGGATAACTCTTTTCAACTTAAGCACTAACCCTCGTGTTAGGATCAGGTGATCGGGATCGGTGTTGTGCTCCTTAATTATGCCACTAGGCATAGGCATATTGTCATGTAAGAGGCTCTGTCGAGAAAATGGATAAGACCTCATCGACAGACCCACAAGAACTCTTAGCCATAGGTCACATCCTCGCTGAGGCTCTTGAGGCGAAGCAGATTCCTAGGCATTAGCCATGGAAAATTCCGCCTGAACAAGTAGGAACCAAGGTTTTATTTATTTATTACCTACAACGTATGTTGTTTACCTGTCTATTCAGTAAATAGTTGTCTCTTTCCCACCACCAAGGGTGTCAATCAGCTAAGTATATATCTGCCGGGGAAGTTGCATGTACAAAACTTTATTGTATTCTAACAATATCATTTTTCATAACTAACAAACCTGAGGTCTTAACAGATAAGGCCCACCTCTAACCACCCCTCTAACAGTCTAAGCTGGGTTGGAAGAGTAACTGATGGGTCATGAAATGCCAAGGGCATTCTGGGAACTACAATACCCTGTGACCTGGTATAGATGCTAAAAGTCCCTGGATCTCACAAGTTTGTTATTAATTTTACCGGTTTCCAGCTTGGCGCTAGTATTATCGTAATGTTAAGACCTCAGGTTTGTTAGTTATGTAAAATACAAATTGATTAAAAACTCAAATCAAGCTTTGTGACAGCATAAGCATTTTGAAGTTGGCTTTGCTGCCGCTTGAGTCTTGACCTGTATCGTACTGTACTAAAGTAGATATTGAGGCAATCCCTGATTATCACCACTTGGTTAATGGCGATCCGGTTTTATGGCGCCGTAATGGGCACAGTTTCGGTTATCAGCACCATAAGGTGCCGATGATAGAATTATGGAGCCATAACATACCTAACAGAGGCGCCATTAACCGAAACTTGGTGCCCTAAGTGCCATAAATCACAGGGTTTCAGTTAATGGCAGTTTTAGCTTATCAGTTCATGGCAGTTTTAGCTTATCAGTTAATGGCAGTTTTAGCTTATCAGTTAATAGCAGTGTTAGCTTATCAGTTAATAGGAGTTTTAGCTTATCAGTTGATGGTAGTTTTAGCTTATAAGTTAATGGCAGTTTTAGCTTTTCAGTTAATGGCAGCTTTAGCTTATCAGTTAATAGCAGTTTTAGCTTATCAGTTAATGGCAGTTTTAGCTTTTCAGTTAATGGCAGTTTTAGCTTATCAGCACCCCGCCGAGAACGGAACCTCTACCAATAACCAGGGACTGCCTGTATTCCCCCCCCCTGCTGAAAGAAATACAAAAAATGGTAAAGACACCAGTCACAATATTGAAAATTTATAGGTTATTGTCATTAACAGCAAAAAAGTGCAATTTGATGAAATGCTGAGATAGAAACAGAGAAATAAAATTAATGTAGCTTTGGACTGATGAAGAAATTTCACTGGATTTGAATACTGTAATGTAGTAACCAATAAATATTAGGGATGATTCAGCAAGCTGCTTTCATACTGATCATTTGCAAAAATTACTACATAATAATGAACTAAAAAATTCTGCCTAAAATATAATGAATTTCATTTTGAAAATTACTGAAAAGCCAGAAGTATTAAGAACCCTTGACCAAGAAATAATGAAATACTGAACTCTCAAGTAAGTATCCACAGTAACCCAGAGGCAGCAATCACACCACTGATTATAAAGTAAAAAACAGAATAAATTATGTAAATGTATGAAAAACTAGCAGATGGTATATCACAGTACTGATAACAGAACAGCTCTGGTCCTGATAGTGCAGCAGTGTATATTCTTTCAAAGCAGAACCACACAGAGGAATTTAGTAATTCTTTTTTGAACAGTGGAGCATGGTCTGGACTTGTACAGTGGAGTCTTATTTCTTATTTCAAGATATATCAGGTTGGTGTGGCTAGGAGCTATTCTTGCATAGTAAGCCTAAAAAACTTAAAGTATACAACTAGGACAGCAGTGAAAACCTGTTTAATACCTGTTTAATAATAACTGTTGTAATCTACAAAGGAAAATTAAAGCATCTATAGCATAGCAGGAAACATTTTTTAAAACCTCTCCATCTCCCGCCTACGATGGATAACTGATGTGACAATGGATTTGTGAGTGCTTAAGTGCAAATTAAAAAGAAATTAATGTTAACAATAAAAGAATTACTTTTTGTTTGTTAGAATAATGTTTTCTGTAATTTTTACTATGCAATTGATGCTTTTTACTGTAGAAGTATCAGGTATCCTTCTTTTTTTTCAGGTGGTGGCAGTTCTATACATCTCTGTATTTTTCGGGGCATGTATTCTTCGCAGGGTGGCCGTTATATGGATCTGCAGTCAAAGCTTTGATAAAGGCAGTAGGTGGAGAAAGAGTAAGAATAGAGAAGGGCAAAGTTGAATAAAAAACAGCCTTTTTAGTGTTAAAAATTATCATATTATAGACTGCAAATAAATGAGATAGTTTTTTAAAGGAGTTAGATGATGTCGAAGGTGACCTACCTCTTATAGTTAGTCAGAGAGTAAATCTTTTTAACAGCATTGCACCGACATCAGATTCAAGTGTTTTAAACTAGAATGCAAATATGAGGATCTATCAGTAGATATTTTGCATTTGTTTGCTCTATGTAATATTTCACTAAAGTTTCATTGTGTAATTTGCACAACTATACCATTCATTCCTACAATGGTAATGTACATGAAATACTAAAGACAGCGTCACTGAGCATATATAAGGATATCTTAAAAAGTGTTCTGCAGGTATGAGCTTGGAACTTGCTTTAAACATTAGTGTTTATTTGTATAACTAAAGTCTGGTTTCAAGTCATCATTGAAACTTTATTCATAATAAGTTGGATTGGTTGATAAGAAATTGAATATCTATGATAATGCATAACATTAGTAAAACAAATCTTGCACTATTGGCATTTTTAACCAAAGGAGAAAAGTTGTTGTACTTAATAAAAATGTTTGTATATACTGGCAGTTGTTAACGTTTAAAATGTGCATAAATGAATATAGGCAGTTGATAATGAATAATTATATGTAATTACTCTTTATACCACATTAGCTAAGGAAGTGCTTATGCGATGAAGGGACTTGTACAAAGCTAAATGTATATTTTGTTTCTATTTTCCTAAAATGTCTTCATTGTATCAGATTTGAAGCTGATGTGTGATGGTAGAGCCATAGATAGGTTTGTTTACTCATAATAATTATCGTTATAGCTTTACTGTGTAAAACAAGTGTGGTTGTTCTGTTTTATATAAATGTAATTTTTTTTCCATTGTTTTGGATACTGCCTTTTGACACTGAAGAGTTTCTCTTTCTAGTGTTCAGCATGCTTTAGAATTGAGTATGATTTCTATATTCAGTGATTTTAGCACTTCTGATAAAGGACATCATTTTTAGAATTCTAAAGTACGTCATATACTTTTAACTCTACACATATCTTAGTCATTTGTATACGTTGCAAACCAGGTGTTTAGTGGCTTTACTGTTGCAATATTTTGGGATATGGGGATGATGAAATAGCATATGTGTAACATTTATTCATGAATTATTTTAATGGTTATTTGCCTTCATTTGGAAAATATGTGATATTTCATTGGCCAAGAAAAGTAAGCAAAGTTCAATAGCACCTTCCAGAATTATTCTACAGTAACTTTCTTTATAAGTGATCTTTCACTAGGGAAGCTCAGTAATTTAATCCATTTATTTGAGGAATGGATTAGTAAGCTTCATGCAGAAATATAAATGACATTATAAATTCATTGAGCATAAATCTTTAAGGGAGGGGTTATCATGTAGAAGAAATGGCTGCATACTATTAATGATTTACTGATAAGATTATGATCATATATGTTAAGAAAGAGTGGTTGCCTTAGGAATGGTTCACACAATCTCTTTGAGTTTAATGTTAACTCAATGGTCTGGTTAAGTTATATTTCATAGAAGTCAGGCTCTGTTCAAAGGTGTTCTGAAAAGTGCTGGGCATGCCATTTATTTATTACAGTTTTCATTATTGATAGCAGTTTTCAAAATCTTCACTCTTGTACCAGAATGGCCTCAAAACTTCGTACACATGGCTTTTATAATTATTGAAACAAGTAATGTCTCTTCCATATTGCCAGCAGCACCTGGAGTCTGATTCTTATGACAGAATGGCCTCTCTTTGTTTACTAGTTTCATTCCGAAGTTAGTTGTCACCACCACTTGGCTGTAATGGTGGTCAGGTTTTATAGAGTTCACATTTGACCTTTTGAACACTAATCCTATTCCTTGTCCATGAACTAAGTTTAGCAAAGGTTCTCTGGGTGCCTAGAAATATAGATATTTTGAATTTCTTCCACATTTATTTCTGTTATCAGTGTAGGTACTAAGGTATTCACTCCTCAAATGTAGTTGTTAATGTATTGGCTTTCTCAACAGTCATGACTCTCCTCCTTAGATGTCTGTGATGATCTTTTATCCTTGCACATCCTTGCACATTGTATATCTACAATTACTAGAGTGAAATCACATTTCTCATAATGAAACAGTTGCAGCCCTTCAGAGATTTTGTACAAGAGGGGTGAAGTAAAGTTTTAAAAATATCCCTCTTCCACTTTAAACAATAATCAAAGTATACATTGTGGTATAGATAATGTAAATTCCTTTGTGAAATATAGTCAATTGTATTTAGAAACTCACTTATTACGTAGATTGCTGAGATCTTGTGGATCAGGTCTTCCTGTAAGAAGAGTACAGTATATGTTTATTGCATGCTATTTCTTTCTGTTTTCTTGTAATTAAGCAGGAATATCTTAAGTTGATTTTGATATACCTGCCAATACTCTTTAACTAAACGATTTTTTGTGGACCATAAATAGAAGGAAGCAGGTACAAGAAAATTATCCAGTGGTAATGAAAGTACAACTATGATTAAATCAAGGATGATTTTTACTTTATTTGATTTTTCCCTTTTTGTTTTTGTTTTACACCATAATATTCAGGTAATGTCCTCTCTCTCTCTCTCTCTCTCTCTCTCTCTCTCTCTCTCTCTCTCTCTCTCTCTTCTTCTCTCTTCTCTCTCTTCTCCTCTCTCATTGGTCAGGAACAGGCAAACCAAGGATTATACCTTTGTTTACACTATGCACTAATAGAATTCTTATTGTAGATAATGGAAAAAGGCCTTTTTACCAAGTAGAACTGTAGCCAGAGGTTTGTAAATGTACCATCTCAGTAGTTGATTTTATAAAAAATTTTAATGTGTTGGGTAATATTTGAATTTGGAGTAGATCTTAAATCTCTCTCTCTCTCTCTCTCTCTCTGTCTTTCTTGCTCTCTCCTGATAGTATGGAAATGTTTATAATACTTTGAAGAACCAAAGTAATTTTCCAAGCATGGAAATTTTATGAATTACACGGTTCTCAGTAAGGTATTTGGTAGTTGGTAGAAACTGTAGAATAGACTTCAGTAGTTTACATCCTATTATTGACTGTCCATTAAGAACTGTAAATAGTTTATCACTTTTGTATTAGCTTTAGATGTGAACCAGTTTAGAAGTGTTTGATGTTGTGGTAATATTTCTTGAAATAAAAGTTCTTTCTTTGATCATCCTGATTTGTAGTTACTTCAACAAAAATGAAATGGGGTTATTCACTCTTTGCTTTGGTTTTATTTTCCCTAAAAAATTTCATTGATTTCTAACAGCTGGATTTTTGCCGTAATTGTACAAATAACACCACAAGTATCACCTTATGAAACCTTGCTACTTGGCTACTCAAGACATAGACCAAATAAGACCTTACATAAGACACACGTTGTAGTGAGTGATAAATGGTTGTAGTCTTCAATGTGAATGCATTGCATACTGCATGGGCTCAGTCTTTGTTGTAACTAGTACTGTACAGGTAGCTTTTTTCCAGATACTGCCAACTGAATCCTCCTCAGAATTTGATTTTAAAAAATCTTGAAAAATAATTTTACAGTGGTCCCCCCGCAAATAGTTGGAACCCCTGAAAAATGGTTAAAACCACCTATTTTGTTAGTTAAAACTCAAGAAAACCCACTAAAAAATTTCATATCTGGTTTTTTAATAGTTTTAGTACAAAAAGTGCATTTTATGATGAAATTGATAAAAAAAAAAGGAATTGGATATTTTTCATAGAAAAATGAAGCGAATAGGCTAATTTCCTGCGAATAATTGGGGGAATGTTCCAGAGAGAAATCCACAATGCGTGAGTCTGCGAATCCGGAGAACAAGAATATGGGGGGACCCCACTGTATTACCAAGTTTTCTTGGGAGTAATGCTGTTTAGATGTATGTAAGAGTGAAGGATTTGTAAAATGTTGGCAAGCGACAGGAGAACTTTAATTTGTGCCAAGTCATGACATCTAAAGTACGTGTGTATTATTTTCAGTCCTTAAAATTTTTTCATTACCTTCCACAGTTTGAGTGGTGATGCATCTTATACATGGTTACTTTCACACACATTTTCAAGCATACATTCTTGCTGTGATTTGCAATTAATAAAAAATTGTCATTTTTTCAACTAATCATACAGATGGGTGCAAGTTTGCACTGACACAAGTCCAAGGGAGTGGAAATTCTGGTAGGGATTCAAGAGGAACCATGTGGGAGGAAGGAAAACTATCAAACGATATTCTATTTGGAGAGCATATTGCATTTTAATTTTTTACCAAAGCAAAGAGGTAGTGGGTTATCATAGCTTTTAACTTCTAAAAATATATTTGGGGATGATTTCAAGGCAGTCTTGCACATTCTCATCATGAAGAGAATCAAAGCTGAAATGTCAAGTCTGCTGCTAATCTTTACACTACCTGAGTTAATGTTTTGTTACTGATAATAGAGTGGGTTATATAGTAACAAAAGAGTTCATTATTTGGAACCTAGGTAATTTTTTTATTAATGAATAAGATATTTTCAGATTTGCTTTGTATCTATGCTGTATTAGTTTTCCAGTATCACACATTTGGCTGAAATACTTTTATGATGCAGCCAGCAGATATCTCATATCTGAGCAAGATTGAAGCAATATGCTAAATTTGTCCCTCATTGTTGAGCCCGAACAGACCTTAGCGGCAGGTCCAAAGGCAATCCATCAGAAAAATTCTGATGGACTAAAATGGTTTTGATTAGTACTCCCATCCATGAAAAATTTGAAAATCATACCATATTCCAGCAACAACATCAAAGTTTTGTCAAGAACAGAAAAAAATACCAAGTAAACTTATGAAGGCATGGCCGTGGTTACTACTCTCATTCTACAGTGTCATTACAGCACAATAGGATTTGAGGTGAAATAGTACAGCTACAGAATTGGATTTCCTTACAGCTTTGTGGTTTAAACATTTCCTTTTTATATATTTTAAACCAGCCCAGTTGTGCAACAGCACCCTGTGAGATCAGTTTTTCTTCCAATGGCTATGAAGAGCTCCTCACTAGCGTGGTTGGTATGGTGCTGGCGACCCACCTCCGTGGTCGCCGGTTCGATTCTCTGCCATTCCATTGAGGAGTGAGAGAGAGGTGTATTTCTGGTGATAGAAGTTCACTCTCGACGTGGTTCGAAAGTCACGTAAAGCCGTTGGTCCCTTTGCTGAATAACCACTGGTTCCATGCAATGTAAAAACACCATAAAACAAACAATGGCTATGCATTTTCGAAAGTGGGCAAAAAGTGTTTGTGGAATAGAGAGGTGCAAAATTCAGTTAGGTTTAAGTCTAGGACTTTCAGGAATTGTAAGTCGAAATTTGCAAGGTGCTGAGGGACGACGTAGTGAGGAAAAAAAAACTAGGACATCTAAGACATTGAGCATAGCTATTAGAACTAAACTGGTTTGAAGCAGTAGTGGGATTCAACCAGTTCATGTGAGCCATCTTATAATTTTATGAGTTCGGTGAACCGGCTGTATGTAACGACCAGTTGACCACTTGAATAGGCAGTTTTAAGAGTAGAGCAAATGAGCATAACTTTTAACTTGGATTTCATTAAGTGTTATCACTGGTAATGTTGACATCGGAATGGTTACCTGCCTGAGAAAGAGATAGGATTGTGGTTAGATGTAGGGGAATACATCAACCACACAAATATGTATTATGTATGCTGTGATTAAATTTTACCGGCATGTTTATATATTCTTCATGTATATACTTTCATGTTTCAGTTCATACTGATCTTGATAATACAGTCGACCTCCATATATATATATATATTTATATATATATATATATATATATATATATATTATATATATATATATATATATATATATATATATATTTGTTTTTTTTTGGGGGGGGGTTTGGGTTGTTGGATTTGTAGCACAACCTCCACGAATAGCCAAAATCTGCGAATACTTAAAACTCCTAAAAAAATGCTTTGAACTCCTTATTTTGATAGTTAAAACAAAAGATAAAAATGCTTATACCTGAGTATTTCAATACTTTTATCACAAAGTGAACGTAGTCATGAAAGTTATATGAAAATACACTAATATAGTGAAAACAAATTCTCTGGCATTCCATTGAGGTGTCAGATGTGTATTTCTGGTGATAGAAGTTCACTCTCGACTTGGTTCGGAAGTCCTGAAAACGTTGATCCGGTTGCTGAATAACCACTGATCCCATGCAACGTAAAAATATCAAACAAACAAACAATAATTCGAGAATATTTTCAGTGGAAAGGCTAATTTTTTTACGAATAACCTTTACACACAATATATATATGATATATATATATATATATATTATATATATATATAGATATATATATATATATATATATATATATGTTATATTCCATAAAAAAAATCCTCGAATAGGTGGGGTCGATTATAGAAAATGCGTATTAGAAAATGACACGTAATACTATGCTAATTCACAACTTTTTTTTTATCATTATTGTATTAAAGCTTGATTTTAATCTTACTCATAAATGTTGCCATATCTAATTGTTCATAATGCTTTCTTTCATATGATATTGTTTATCAGGAAAAAATAGAGCCATAATAATGAAACTAAAATATGCATACTATTCAGTTAAAGATTTATTGAAGCATTTACCCTTTTTTTCAAAATGTACTGTATTTTCAACTTTTGTTATAGAATAGTTGCATTTAATGACAATATGGCAAACTCTATAGTAAAGCGTTTTTACTTTTACCATCCAAAGAATACACAATCGTAATATATAAACAGTATTAATGCGTACACTATGATTCATAAGAATAGTAATTATGATTGAAAACAAATTCAAATGCGTAGACTGGTACACAGATATATCTTCGTGTTATTTACTTCATCACTTACATAGTCTAGTAATATAGACACTCCTTAATGTTATGTAATGATGTTTAACTGTTATTTAAACATTGTTTGGGAAATAATTTTAATTAATTTTATTTGCTAGACTACAAGATCAACGTTTGAACCTAAGTGGAGCAAATTTCAAATGTTTTTTGTAATAGAACTGGCTGACAAAATATTTGAATCCCACCACCGGTTTGAATAGGAACAAGTGAGCGAGAAAAGGTTATTGACGGAATATGGAACTCACGGAAGAGGAAAAGAGATTCTGGGTCGGGCAGGTGTCAAAAAATAGAGAAGGAAATATTTTTCATTTGGATGATGGTTTGAAACAAAGATAGTCAGATAATTATAATCGAGATCTAAACACAAAATGAAAGATGATTTTGTGGAATTGGGAAGGTGGAAGGACCAATGATATAGTTACCTACAAACCCATGCAAATACTATCTCCATTTATACAGATGGCTCAAAAACTGATGCTGCTGTGGGGTTCGCAGTTATTACAGACGAAAAAATACTATCGTGGAAGAATGCCAATTTATAGCTCCATACATTCCGCTGAATTGGAAGGAATTTCATTGGCTCTGTATAAAATCGCTAGAACTCCCAGCAAACATTACACTATATATAGTGATTCAAAAAGTGCTGTTCAAGCAATAGATTCTTTTAATCATCATCACCCTGGTATTAGAGCAATACAAGAAAATATTCATTTTTTAAGCCTTCGAAATATCAAGATATCCTTGTGCTAGACACCAGGCCATGTTGGAATTGAAAGCAATGAAATTGCAGATTAAAATGCAAAGGAAGCTGCATTAAATGATAGAAATAAAATGTACAAAACATATTATAAGGACTCCAAAAATTATTTTAAATTTATTTTAGATAAAATCTGGGGAGACCAATGGTTATCACTTAGAGTGGTAAAGACCACTATCATTCCCTTTAAAAATTCTTTACAGAAGCAGAGAAACCATGAGGTCGCTTTGTGCAGGCTGCGTAATGGGGACACAAGGTTAACCCATGGCTTTCTTATGGCAAATCAGCCACCTCCAGAATGTGATATCTGTCAAACCAGAGTAACTGTGAAACACATTTTAATTGAATGCTCTAAGTATTCACATATTAGACTTAAATACTTAGGATCATCTGCTGGAATGCAGGACATTCTAGATAACGATTTTTTAATTTTTAACATATAGATCTATTAAAACATATATAAATAATTTTATTAGAGATATTAAAATATATGTAAATAATTTTATTCATACAAATTTATTTTAAATGTCTACAGTAAAGTTTTATCCATTTATTTTTTTTAAACTAAATAGATTTTATCTGCATTAGGCAGCCGAATGGACTTAGTCGGAAATGGCTGCTTAAACAAATAATAAAAATAATAATAATTTATGCAGAAGGCAAAGATTGGATACTTAACTGTTTAAGGCAATTTGGGTGGATGAAGTAATGCAAAGTGACTGGGAAGAAAGTCTGATGTTAACCATGTAAAAAAAAAATGGATCAGTATAGTGTGGTAATAAATGCACAACAAAGCTCCATGGTTTCCCTCCAGCCATTTTTCCTGTAGCTGTCTTACTATGAAGATGACATCTACTGTCCCTCTTCCTCTCATGAATCCATAATGCTGTTCCCCGATCTTTGCAATCTTAATCTCTCATCCAGTATCCTCTCTAAAACTTTCAGTCCATACTGTTAGTTTATTCCCCCGTAGTTGCCACAATCCATGATATCTCCCTCCTGCTTATACAAATATAACTCTCCACCCAGTCGCTTGGCATTTCAATTCCTTTTTTCCATATAGCTTTTAATAAATCTAGTATAAATTCCTTCCCCTTGTAGTACCTAATAATTTGATCATTTAATTTTGGGACTCCGATGGACCTGGTGCTTTACCACCATTATTTTTACTTAATGCTCTCTTTACTTCTCTATCCTAGATCTCCATCACTGGTTCCTCCACCCCTCTGTGCTTATCTCTCTCATTATCAGTGTTTAAAAGTTGCTAAAAATACTTTCCATCTCGATATAGCTTATATACAATAGAAATCTATGGAAAGCCACATACCGACACCACCATGTGGCGCCGCAGAGTGCCTAGCTGGTGCACTCGGGCCTTGAACTATAATTTGACATAAGATCAACTGGAACCACAGAAAACGTTAGAAACTAAGTTAACAGAAAACTTAATGATGTAAAGGTAACAACATCATTACACTTGTTACAATATAGTAAATCTAGGACCAAAGATAAGCAGACTGCTGAAAGTATCTGCATACAAATGATAATGGAAAAGAAACTATGAAGCCTAATCTTTGGATTTATGAAGATTAAAAGAACACTGCTTAATTCAAATGAAAAGTAGAAAATATGTATGAGAAAAGGGAAGGCACTCACCAAAGAAGGAATTATGGTAGCTGATGAAGTAAAAGAACGTAAAACAAACGAAAAGAGGTAAAATTTGATAAGAATATGAAGGAGAATATGGACACAGTAAGCATATTATATAGGTGCCCCCGGTGGATAAACAATGTAAATATATACTGATACACCCATTCTTCTCCAGAATGAATAGGTCCAAGAGGTTTGAGTTTGAGGATAGGTAATCAAGGATGAATAACAACTGTGGTACTGGTCAGAACCAAGGCACACGAATTTAATTAATATACCTTTTGGCTGATTGTTGTTTAGAAGTCCGGATTGTCATTATTATGTAAATATGATGGATTTTCTTTTATCCAAAATCCAGGCGAAGTCAGATATTCAAATGCCAGCAGTCTTAAACAGAAGACGAAAGCCAAGTATTTGGAAATTTACTGTTAAATGGAGAAAATAATACAAAGCCTAATCCTACAACGGACTGTAATAGCAATAGCTGTTATTAGGAATTAGATTTTTTCACGGCAGCTTCGTTGGTGTGAAGACTCCAGAGGTCCAAATCAAATATTGCTACCCTCGGGTTAATCAAAACCTTACTTACTAACATGAGAACAATACCCCGTGACTGGCGATTTTCAATCATCAACAACAAACCCCACTACTCGTATTTCCCGTGCCTCATCCGAAAATATTGAGGAGTCAATGTTTGTATTGTCGGTGCAGATACAAACAGTGGGCCAACAACCGACTGCGGCTTTTAACTGTTGATCTCGGGAAGTTAAGGCAAAAGCGTAGAAGGAAAATTTTCATGGGGGAGCTAGCTGACCAAAATTGTTTCTGACAGAATTAATGAAAGTGTTTCATTCGGTTTTTTTTTCTTTTTAGTTCTCTGAAGGGCCTTCAAAATACCTGTTTCAAGTATTAACTGCACTCATAATGAGACCAAGTAACAGATTTATGACCACGTTGACTCAACACATCCTTTGGAACCATTGTAACTTTTAGGTTACATGCAGCCACTTTTTGGAAATATTCTATTAGGAAAAATATTGTCTTACGAGCTCTGAAATCCACAACCACTACCTAACCATAAACCTGCATTTTCAGTGTTCCGACAATTGACGTTTGATTGTGCTTTATTTCAGCTAAAAACAAAAACTACTGACGAAGACGAGCTGTTGAAGGAGTCGTGAGCGCCTATGTACGTCAAACTTACGTGCGAATGGGCAGCGTCCAAAAAGAAGAAGAAAGAGTGTGGACGTTTGATGACGTCATAGAGACAAACAACTCTCGGTAGGACCCAGGTGAGTGATGGGTAATATTTCCCAACATGCCCAGCAGAAGGCGGCTCCATTTATCTCGAACGGTCCTTGAATAACTTCAGTCATGAATAGGGTGTTGTCCGTCTTACAGTACTACGCTCCGTTACTTAACTCGTCGATAATGTCTACTTTTCACAAAAAGTATACAGAAATGAGCCTCAGCTCTTATCAAGATGGCGGAGCAGGATGACAACAGGTTATGACTGGTTTAGTCTCGAAGTCAAATGAGAATAGAGTAGACGTTAGATTAAGGCTGGGATAGGTATAACTCTAGGGTCTGCAGTTCCTGGTTAGACTTTCATTTACGATAATAATGAACTAGTGAATGGTGTCCAACCTGTCTTCGTTCGTAAGGGCCATTCACGTGTATCCTAGCTAAGTCCAGAACTCCAGATTTAGTGAGACTATAATTCACAATTCAGGACTTTCATGTAGTCAGGTAGCCAGTGTTAGGCAATTAATTACTGCAAACTCTATTCCGGAGCTTAAAATAGTATGACATAGGAGGAATGACTTACGTTTCATCCTTTCCATTTACTATATTGGCAGAAGACCTATGCCTAACCTAAAGTACAAGGTCTTTACCCTAGTGCATGATATTCGTGTGTTATCTTCCATAAACAATCTGAGGGAGAACTGAGTGGGATTAACGTCTTTGCGTTACGCTCATATTTTTTGTCTCCCAATAAAAATTGCTGCTTTATTACTGTGCTTCTCCCCTCCTGAATTTTAGGATAGGTGGGCTAACGATGGGGTAGGTATACCTACCTAGTATAACTATAGCCTAAATGCTCATTTGTCAGTGTAACAAAACGAATGTCAGAAGCATTCTAATCACACGTTAAAACATAGAATAATAATATTTTCAAGTCCAATGTGCAGTGATGATAAAATAAATAATTTCATTAGCAAATTTAGTTTCGGAGATTGCCTAAGGAGGTTCATGTAGCCTACATTTATGTTGGACTCCAATGGGAATGGAGGGAAAATGTTAAGGAAAATAGCTACAAGGATGGATTTAACCTACCTAATCTAGGATGTTGAGTCCTTACCTGACTGGAGACTGAACCTCTGTGTATACTAATCTATAGTAATGTGATGTAAGTAAATAGGTTGTGACAAAACATACGTATGGCACCAGGTTCATCCCTACTTAGCATACGATGTTGCTAAAAATCCTCGGGAATTCTTACAGTACTGTAATTGCAATCAACTTGTTGAAGTATCATGCGGATGTTTGAATAAATCCTTTCTCATATTGTACCCCACCCCCCCAAAAAACTTGGTTTTTTGCTGTGTTCTCCATGATTTTAGAATAAAAGAGAGTTCCATATTTATCATAAAACTAGACCTGCCTACTTATTTGTTACCTTAATGGACATCAGAAAAATTCAAAACTCTAAAATGGAAGAATTAGGTTTTCAGTTCCAGGGTGCATTAGTTGTAGGCTGAAGTACAGTATAAATTTCACACATCACCAAATAGGTACCTACTAATTAGAAAACTTTACTTTAATCAAAATCATAGACTTTAGGAATGGCTTTTAGAATACGTCCTTGTCATTTTCTTTGTAATGTATTTTTTCCTACCCTAAAAGCCCCCGTTTCCTACAGGCACAATGAATTCAAATTAGTTGAAATGATCTAAGGAACAAGAGCTGTCATGCAACTTGCAACTAAAGAACCGATCAGGGGTCTCATTGTTCATGTATTGACATATCCAGATGAAATTCAAAGACGTTTCAAGTATACTATACGGTAATTGCTTGATTATCTGGGTTGGGTTTGCAGTGCCTGGCACGACTTATCACCAAGCGAGTCTCCCACATAAAAGGCAATGGTTTGTATTCCTGCTGGATCACATAAATTTTTTAAGTAATTTGTATATTTCTTAGGCATAAAAATCAGAACCTTTGATCTTATTATCCACCTCAGCCAATCCACTCTGTCCCTGATGCTGAAAAAAAGTGCTTAGTAATGGTAGGTGAGTAGGATATTTCCCTACTCACCTTTTTGTTACCAAATTTCAATGACTTTTTGGTAGATCTAGGGTACTATTCCGCGGCGGCCTAGACTATGGCAGTTGCGGTTTTCTATGCAGTTTTACTTCCTGAACAAGAATTTTAAGTAATATTTATTCGGACGACTGTAATTAACCCCCGGGGGCCAGTACTAAACACGGTGAAATACATCGGACGCCCCAATCCCTAGTGGATGTTGTATCCGTGGTTACGTTCCTTGCAGTCCGTGTGGAACTATTCTGTAGAATTACCGACTTTTTAACTTCGAGCTGAGGATTACTCTTGTTTGTATACCCTGGGAAAATATTTGTTACAGTGAAAAGAAAATTATATTTTGAACATTTTGATTAGTATTTTAAGTATTTTATCAGTAGTATTGAAAATGTCTCCTGTACTAAATGTACTTTGCTTTGTTGGTCTCGTTGCAGTCTTAGTCCATCATGAACAAAGAAGGCATTACTGTCTCAACATTTATGACTGGGGAGGCAGGAGAGTTGATTGAAGATGGAACAGAGCAAGCAAGTTAGTATTTTTTCAGTTGTTTTATACCAAGAATGTTTATATGAATTAATTTGTCTGTTAAAAGTGACAATTGCTATAGATTTCAACAACAGTGGCAGTCTATGAAATCATTTTTCAGAGCACCAGGACAAGGCATTAAATGGGATTACTAAAACTGTTTGGCATAGTGCAAAGTAGAAAAATCTCTTCGGATTTTTCACAACTACTTTGAACTGAGGTCTATAATGAGCAGTGTTACCTGATTTATTTTTTTCATTTATGTTAGGATATCATGACAGATGGCATTACTAGTACATATATATCCATTTTCTAGCAGATCACAGGCATTGGTTTCTAAAGATGCATTTAAAATTAAATCTGAAAAAAAAATGTCTAGAAAAAAAGCTGTATATTTCCTGAAGTAAAACAGTTTCCAAAGAAAGATGCCCAAATACAATATGCTTATCCTTAAGATTTTTTTTATTAGTTTTCTTTTTATCTACAATTGAAACCTACATTTTGAGATGACTGGTCTGATCATTTGATGATACATATACTGTATTGTGCTTTTTGACAGGTGTTGTGGTGGTTGCAGAAGGTGGTGGAGCAGTGAAGGTAGAGCTTCCTGATGGTACTCAGGCTATTGTGCACAGTGCTTTAGAAGATCATACAGGTTTGTGTAACTACAATGATTTTTTATGGAGTTTTGATAATTTAAGAAGGCTTTCCCTACTAACAAAATATTTATAATAGACTTGGACAATTTTTGAATAGTACAAGAACTTGCACTCTTAGTGCCAAGTTTGAGGTAACGCTTCACTTTTGGGTTTGTTAAGTTACAACTTAAAAAAAAAAAAAGCAAGCCCTTAACTAGTAGTCTGAATTTCCAGTAGACAGCACACATTTTTTCTAAAGATTTGTTATTTTTAGGTTACATAGCCCTACAGACTCTTTCATTTCTTTTAAATTTATTGAGAGATTATTTTTATGAATTCATGAGACATGCATCACTTTGTTATTCAGTTACTTTACAAAATTCAGAAAATGGAGGGTAACAAGTGCTAAGTAATAATAGTAATAGCAGTAGATATCACCAAATACAATTTATTACAATTAATTAAGACACTGAATGAAAAATAAAGTAAAAATAGATAGATAAAACTCAAAAGTAGTGAAAATTGAGATAAAAAATACTGAATTAAATTAAAGTAAAAATAGATAGATAAAACTCAAAAGTAGTGAAAATTGAGATAAAAAAGAAATTTTTAATACTATTGCAAGCTTTTTTCTCTCTCAAAAAAAAGCCAACACATTTCAAGAAATAACACTTTCCATATTTGAGTCCCCTTCCTTAAACAGATTTTTTCATTTCCCTTTAACAAAAGAGGGAAAAAGTAATGTGTGTGGAGCAATTGAAAGAAAAACTTTTATATAAATTTTTGTTGCCTGCATATTAATATGAATCAAGAATAGGTGTTTAAAAATTGCTCATGACTGCAGAGTTAAGGGACTAATCCTTGTGCAGTCATGTGTCCAAGAGACCAAACATAAATGGTATGTGCCCAAGCCCCCTCTCAACCAAAGGTAGGACTGGAGAGGAACCGGGCTGTTTCCAGTACTAATGGCTTTGTCAATAGACTTTCATAAGACCAAATCTGCCCAACCAAGCACCTCAGTGGCGTGATCGGTATGGTCTTGGCCTGCCACCTCAGTGGCCATGAGTTCGATTATCAGGTTAGAGATGTGTATTTCTGGTGATAGAAGTTCACTCTTGATGTGTTTCGGAAGTCATGTAAAGCCGTTGGCTCCGTTGCTGAATAACCACCTCCTGAACTGTCTTTTTCCTTGTTACTATTTCATGATCTCTATGTTTAAATTCAATTCATGTGAGATTTTTTTATCACATTAATTAATTACATGGTAGAGTAACAACTTTACACACTGGGATATAATGAGATTAAAAATACACCTCGGTGTCAAATGTTAGAGTAACAACTTTTACACGCTAAGGGATATAATGAGATTAAAAATTCATTGTCAAATGATTACGATAACATACAATAATGAGAAAACTAGTTTTAATACTGTACTACTACTTTGTTTCTAAAATATGTAAGTTAAGTAACAATTGCCATTCCTCATTATTCTGAAAACTCTTCTATCCTTTAGAGAAATTCTTTCTTAGACTTGACCCTTCTGTAGCCTGTTTTCTTTCACTTCCCTTGGCTGGTGCCCTTAGGAAAACAAATAACTCATTCTTATCATGGTTTTTTTGCACTGCTTTAAGCAGTACCACAGTCCAATTCACTAATGTATCAGTAACTTCCAGGTATTTTTGTAATGTGAGGGTCTCTCTGTAAGTCATACAGAATGAAAGTAACTAATCTTTGTTTTGTAGAACTTTTATTTGGTGTTGGTGTCTTTTTCCAACATGTCTTGATCATTATCTAATTTTGTGATAAAAGTTCAGTATGCGTTGAAATGGCTTAAAATATATGGAAATATATGGATGGGCATAGCACAACCTCCATCTTACATAATTGAGTTCCTTGTCTTGATAGACTGTTCAACTTCATGTATCTGGTTTTGCATCTCAAAATACTCTTGGTGGTGAAAATTCAGTACAGAGAGCATGACTTGAAGTCTTGCAACTTTACTTCAGTAGCCCTGAAATTGCTCCCACTTACTTACTGATCTCCAGTACTACCATAAATCTTTGGATTAACATGAAAGAGGTGTAGAAGATATGTATTCACTGTAATTTGATTTATTAGTACAAACAATATTTACAACTTAACTGGAGAGGGTAAGTTAGAACCAAACTTGATGAATTACAGACCATGTCCTTGGTTCCACCCTCTCACTTGGATGAGAAGGTTTAGTTGCCTTGCTAATCTGCTTAAAACAGAACATTGAATGGTTCGGTGAATTGTCAAATGGATTACAGAGTATCGTGTATATAAATGTTAACTCAACTCCCATAGCCTCTATTTGAGGACATCTTAAGCATATGAACAGATAGCAGCTATAATTTAATAGATATTTTTTGTGCTCATTTGCAATCCTAAAGTGGTGATGTCTTGCTGTACAACATCCTCCTGCTGGTCAGCAACCCTGTAGCTGAATAACAACATTTTAGTGTGTGTGTGTGTGTGGAGGGATGAAGTACAGTGGTACCTCAAGATACAAAGGCATATACGAAGATTTTTGTGGCTGCATACGAAAATTGTTCAAGATACGAAAGGTTGTTGCTGTAAAGTCCGAGATTCGCCTGGACCACCGATAACAATTTTAAAACTCTCGCGCCGCCAACTGAGTAGAACTCGCCACCATCCTCCACTCTCCATTGTTTCCTGATGCTAGTCACTGCCATAAGATCCTGCTCTCCTATTGGTCAGCATCTCTCCCATGATCCCATCATGCATCGTACATAGTGGCATTCTTCTTCAGCCATTGCTTCTCACCAGCGTTATCATACACACGCAGAATTAGTTCGTTCACATATACAATTTCGTTTGTTGACATAAATTCGTGTTAGCGATTTCATTGTACTACTTTATTGTGTTGTGTGAGAACTTAATTAGTATACTACGTAACTTAATTACGTACAGTATAGTCATGGGTCCCAAGAAAGTTGCTGAAGTTCACGGAAAGAAGAGAATGCTTTCTATGCAGACAAAAATGGAGATAATAAAAAAGTATGAAGCTGGCATGCGGTTGAGTGTGATCGCTAAGGAATACGGCCGAAATCCGTCGATGATAGGCACCATCCTTAAGCAGAAGGAAGCCATCAAAGCAGCTACACCTTCCAAGGGCGTGACTATTTTGTCCAACAAGAGGAGCCACGTGCATGATGAAATGGAGAGGCTGCTTCTTCTATGGATTGAGGACAAAGAAATCGCTGGCGATACGATAACCGAGACGGCAATCTGCCAGAAGGCCAGCGCTATTTTCGGCGATTTGATTGCCCAAGCCGAAGACGACGGAGGAGAGGGGACATCAACGGCAACCCTAGACTTCAAGGCTTCTCATGGGTGGTTCGAAAAAATTAACCGTAAACGGACTGACATCCATCGGTGGTGAAGAAATTGAAATTTTGTAAAAACGTTAAAGTATAAAAAGTAAAAAAAAAAATAAATAAAATTAATTTTGTTCATGAAACTTACCTGTCAGATATATATATAGCTGTATTTTCTGAAGTCCGACAGAATTTCAAAAAAAAAAAACTTCCGGCACACGCAGGGGTGGTCGGCCAGGTGGTTAGTACCCATTCCCGCCGCTGGGAGGCGGGTATCAGAACCATTCCCATTTTCTATTCATATTTTTTTCTGTCGCCGGTACTGTAAACACCTGTTTTATACATTCAACTTACCTGTCAGATATATAATTTAGCTATTTGACTCCGTCGTCCGACAGAAATTCGAATTTCGCGCACACGCTACCTGTAGGTCAGGTGATCTACTTACCTGCCGCTGGGTGGCAGGACTAGGAACCATTCCCATGTTTTATCATATTTTTTCTGTCGGCCATACTGGCAACATCGTTGTGGGTATCTCCGGCTGTATTCGTATTTTGCATCGCAATTGATCTATGTTTGGACTTCTCGGTGACGTATTTGCATTGATTGTACTGGCATACGCGATTGTGGACCGTTTTTGGAATTTGATTTGGATTGTTCAACATGATGTCTGATTCTGGAAGTGTGGTGAGAATGTGTGAATGTGGGTTGTAAAGTTAGGATGCCGAAGGCATCGCTTGATCCTCATACTATTTGCAAGAAATGCAGGATGTATGAATGTTCTTTTGTTAATACTTGTAATGAATGTAAGGATTTGAGTGCGGAAGAATGGAAATCTCTAACTTCATACTTGAAGAAGTTGGAAAGAGACAGAGTGAGGAGGTCTTCTTCCAAACCTTTGTCTAGTTCTGTATCTAGCGGGGCGTTATCAGAATAATTATTTAGCCCTCTTCTCCTTTTGTTACTGCCCCATCTAATGTTCCTGCTCCTTTATTAGAACCCACAGATTCGGCTTCTGAGATTGCGAATCTTAAAGCCGCCTTCGGAAAATGGAAACCAAAATGGCGGCCATTGAAGGTAAGCAGTGTGATTATGTGCTGTGGATAGTGATATAAGTTGTCCCCAGTGCTGTGGAGGGGGCGTTTGATTGTCTCCCAGGCCTAGACCTCTTTCAAGCTCCCAAGCCCAGAGGACAAGGAATGTCGAAAGCCGTAAGGAGGTTTGTGGAGGATCCCCAACAGTCAGACGTCCCTTTGGCATTTTCTGTATCGCCACAGAATACCAGAGAACGCTACAGAAAAAGCGTTCTGCGTGAGTGTTTCTCCTCCTCGGAGAATTCTTCACCTAAAAGAGGTTGGAGATCGGCGGATCTTTCTCGCCCCCTGAAAAGACGTTTGGATGAACCCAGGATTACTTCAAGTCCTGAGCGTTTTCAAGAGGAGGACCATTCAGTAATTAAACAACCGAGGGTAGACAATAAGGAAGGGACTAATAGATCCTTCGCACTATACAGGATTCCATCACTTCTCTGGTGGGAGTTCTGTCGAAAGACCCTCCCAGAAGGAAAGACGATTTCCTCCGATTTGGAGTTGGATTCATCAGCCTTGCATAGGGCCGAGCAAGATCCGTTCTCCTGTCAAACGCAAGACGCCAACGAAACGCATAGAGCCTTCCAAGAGCGTCGAGTTTTCTAGACGCGAAGCGTCAGCCAAGCGGGAAGCGCCAGCCAGGCGCGAGACGCCAGACAGACGCGAAGCGCTTTCCAGATGCGAGTCGCCAGTCAGGCGCGTCGAGTATTCCAAGCGCGAGACGTCAACCAGACGCGAGACGCCAGTGTGGATCGAGGCGCCAAGAAGACGCGAGTTTCGATCCAGGCGCGTGACGCCAACCAGAAGCAGGACGCCTCCCAGGAGCGAGGCGCCAGGCAAGCGCCAGGACGCTACAGCGCGAGACGTCAACAAGAAGCGTGACGCCTCAGGAGGAGAGTCCGCCAGCAAGCGCCGGACGCTCCAAAGCGGGTGACGCCAGCCAGAAGCATGACGCCTCCCACCCAGGAACGAGGCGCTAGGCAAGCGCCCCCCCCCCAGGACGCTACGAGGCGCGGAGACGTCAAAAAACAAGAAGCGGTGACGCCTCTCAGGAGAGAGGCGCCAAGCAAAGCGCCAGGACGCTTCAAGGCGCGTGACATCAACCAGAAGCGTGACGCCTCCCAGGAGAGAGGCGCCAGGTAAACATGAGGACGCTGCAAGGCGCAAGACGCAAGCCAGAAAGGCGTGACGCCTCCCAGACGCGAGGCCTTTCTACTAGTGTAGGGACGTTATTGTTCGTAGTCCTTCACCTACTAGAAACGATTCTCCTAGAGCGACTTTCTCGTTCAGGAAAGAGCGATCTCCTTCTAACCTTGAACTTGAAGAGATTTCTGAGGAAGAAGTTTCAACCAACGAGGGACTTTCCAATTATAAAGTTTTAGCCTCGTTACTTCTTGAGGAGTTTGGGGATTCTCTTAGTCCTGCGGCTCCTCCTTCGCCGAGATCTCTGTTTTCGAGCACAAAAACCCCGAAATCCTCGGCTTTCTTAAAGATGAAGCCTGCGATCTCAATGAGAAAAGCCTCCAGTCTTGGATTCTTGGCTTTTATTCTAAAAAGGAAACTCTGAGAACTGTTTATTGACTCTCTCCCTCCAAGCTGACAGGGAAAAGAGGCATTTGGTATAAGACGGAAGAGGCGATGGGATTGATGCTCCCCTCGTCTGCAGATTCAGATTTCTCGAGTCTTGTAGAGTCTGTGAGAAGACAGTCTCTCAATTCAGCAAAGGCGTCCTGGAGTATGTCGGAATTAGATCAGCACCTTAAGGGAATTTTTCACGTCTTAGAGGTGTTCACTTCTTGATTGGTCTCTTGGGGTGCTGGCTAAGAAGACGAGTGAGCCAGATTTTCTTGATCCAGAAACTTTGCAGTGTCTTATCTTGCATGGATAAGGCTGTGCAAGATGGTTCAGGTGAGTTGGCGGCACTTTTTGGTTCTGGAATGTTAAAGAAAAGATCTCTTTACTGTTCCTTTCTGACGAAAGGAGTTTCTCCTTCTCAGAGGTCAGCTCTACTATTCGCGGCTCTGTCAGAACATGTTTCCTTCATCTTTAGTGAAGGATGTTTTTTCGAGATCCCTGTCAGAAAAGGCTACGCAGGACCTTCTTGTGCAATCTACAAAGAAAATTCTAGACCTGCAGTTCGACTCAGAGAAGGTGGCTTGTACTCCAGTGGTGCCCTTTCGTGGAGCCCCCCTCAACTCGATCAACTTTGAAGAGAAGACCCTTCGACAAGCGAGGGAGGTCTTCCTTCCGCTCTTTTAAAAAGAGCAAATAGCAGCCATGTCCTCCAAGCACAGGTAGGGGCCAGACTTCAATACTTTCTGGAGGCCTGGTCCGTAAGAGAAGCAGATCCCTGGACTCTGTCTGTCCTACAGAAGGGGTACATCATTCCCTTCGTAGACAGACCTCCTTTGGCAACATCTCCGAAGGATTTGTCGACGAGTTACAAGGACCTGGACTGAACGAGACTCTCCTTCAGACGGTGGTGTCGATGAGGGACAAGAATGCAAATAGAGCTAGTGCAGGATCCATCTCCCCGGGGTTTTAGAACCGCCTTTTCTTGGTTCCAAAGGCTTCGGGGGGATGGAGACCCGTCCTAGATGTAAGCATCCTGAACCGGTACGTAAAAAGGAGAAAAAGAAGTTCTCCATGGAGACTTCAGCTTCAGTTCTGTCTTCCCTACGTCAGGGAGATTGGATGGTATCCCTGGACCTTCAGGATGCTTACTTTCTTCTGTTACCGATTCACCCATCGTCAAGAAAATATCTAAGATTTGTTGTACAAGGACAAATCTTCCAGTTCAGGGCCTTGTGCTTCGGCCTATCGACGCTCCTCAGGTATTCACGTATCTGATGCAGAACGTGGCCAAATGGCTTCATTTAGAAGGGATAAACATCTCAATGTATCTCGACGATTGGCTAATCCGGGCCAAGTCGGAGAAACGTGTGTTTGGAGGACCTAAAGTCTACTTTGAACCTAGCAAAGACGTTAGGATTACTCGTGAACCTCAAGAAATCGCAGATGATCCCAGTCAGAACTTAGTCTATTTGGGGATTCGGATGGATTCTCGGGGTTTTCGGGCTTTTCCGTCCCAGGAAAGGATTGCTCGGGGATTACAGAAAATCTCGAGCTTCCTAGAGAAAGAACGGAGTTCGGTGAGGGAGTGGTTAAGTCTTCTGGGAACCCTTTCCTCACTAGAACAGTTCATTTCGCTAGGAAGACTCCACCTACGCCCTCTTCAATTCTTCCTAAGAAGAATTTGGAGTTGGAAGAACGGGCAACTTTCAGACACTTTCAGTATTCCTCTGGAAGTAAAGAATCATCTGAAGTGGTGGATTTTTCCCTTATTAGAAAGAACGAGGGCTTGTCTCTAGAGGTTCGGAACCCAAACCTAATCTTGTTCTCAGACGCTTCAGAGAAGGGATGGGGAGCGACTCTAGGGACAAAAGAAGTATCAGGCCAATGGAGGAAGGATCAGCAAGACTGGCATATAAACTCCAAAGAACTTTATGCCGTTCTTCTAGCTCTAAAAGCCTTCGAGTCAGAGGTGTTAGGTCAAGTGGTACAGGTCAACTCGGACAACACCACAGCGTTGGCCTATATCAAGAAACAAGGGGGAACTCACTCTCTTCTCTGTTCCATATAGCAAAGAGCTGTTGTATTGGGCGAAAGAAAAGAAGGTGACTCTCCTCACAAGATTCGTGAAAGGAGAGAAGAACATCAGAGCAGACAGGCTAAGCAGGTTAAACCAAGTTCTCCCCACAGAATGGACCCTTCACATTCAGGTGTGTCGAGCTCTGTGGTCCCTGTGGGGCAGTCCACATATAGACCTATTTGCCACCTACCTATCCAGAAGGATAGAGAACTTTTGCTCCTTAGTGGAAGACCGAGAGCGATAGCGGTGGACGCCATGCTGCTGGACCTGGCAGGTCAGGCCTAGATGCCTACGCCTTTCCCCCCTTCAAAATGTTAGGAGTGGTGTTAAGAAAATTTGCGGCATCAAGAGGGACGAGACTAACACTCATCGCTCCCTTTTGGCCGTCTCAAGATTGGTTCACAGAGGTACAGGAATGGACAGTGGACTTCCCAAGATCTCTTCCACACGGAGAGATCTTCTCAAACAACCCCATTTCAAGACCGGTACCATCAAAACCTCCCCGCTCTCGCTCTGACTGCCTTTCGACTATCGAAAGACTTGTCAGAGCGAGAGGCTTTTCAAGCAAAGCTTCAAAAGCAATTGCTAGGGCCCGGAGATCTTCAACTATTCGGGTCTACCAATCAAAGTGGGATGTTTTTAGAAGATGGTGTAAGAGAATAAACGGTCCTCCTCCGATACATCTGTGACCAACATAGCTGATTTCTTGATTTTCCTTGGGAAGAATCAAAATTATCAGTTTCTACCATTAAAGGTTATCGAAGTATGCTTTCTGCCGTATTTCGAAACAGAGGTTTGAGAATAGCAGAAGATAAAGATCTCCACGATCTTATTAGATCTTTTGAAACCTCTAAAACCTTTTCTCCTCGCACTCCTAACTGGAACCTAAATGTAGTTTTGAGATTTCTATCATCTAGTAGATTTGAACCTCCTCTCCCACGCGTCGTCTAGAGATCTAACGAGAAAATGTATTTTCTTGTTGTCGTTAGCGACTGCGAAGAGAATTAGTGAAATACATGCTCTAGATTCTCGAGTAGGATTTAAGAGTGATGCGGCAATTTGTTCTTTCCAGACTCTGTTTCTGGCCAAGAATGAGAACCCTTCAAAACCTTGGCCAAAGAGTTTTGAAGTTAAAGGACTTTCAAATCTAGTAGGAGAGGAATTAGAAAGATCTTTATGTCCGGTTAGAGCTCTGAAGTTCTATTTAAAGAAGAAGAATGAACTCAACGGATGTAAACAAAGCCTGTGGTGTGCAGTTCGGGATCCTAGTAGACCCATGTCAAAAATGCATTATTTGTGAGGAGCATTATTACGGATGCTCAAAATAACTGCACTGAAGACACTTTCAGGACTCTCCGAGTGAAGGCTCATGAGGTTAGAGCGGTGGCCACTTCATTAGCTTTTCAGGAGAACATGTCTTTAAAAGACATTGTGGATGCGACTTACTGGAGGTGTAATTCAGTGTTCGCATCGCACTACCTTAAGGACGTTAAAGTAAACATATAAAAAGTGTTTCTCTCTGGGTCCTTTTGTATCAGCCGATACAGTGCTGGGGTGGGAACACATAACGATCCTTAGAAAAATTTGTATTTGTTCTAATTTTGATAGTACATAGATCTACCTTGTGAGACGAGTTGTTGGTTTTTTCTGCTGATTAGTATGCTTGGTGGCGCACGGCGTCCTAGTTTGGATCAGTGGGGAATCAAGAGACGTCTTACTGGCTAGATTGTACAAAAAAATTTTTTTAAATTTTATTTTCATTTTTGTACTTTACTGTACGAATGTTTGTGATTCGAGTTTGTGGTTGTTTGCAAGAGGTTAGGGGATAACTTCTTGCAATCTTAGAACTAACATGGATAGGTTGAGGTGATCGGGATCGATGTTGTGCTCCTTGTATAGGTCTTGTCAAGCAAGTGGATAAGCACCCATTGACATAGTCCTTCAGGATCTACCAAGTAAGCGGGTAAGACCCTTTGGCAGAACCACAAGAACTCTTAGCCATAGATCAATATCTCGCTGAGGCTTTTGAGACTGACTAGACTCCTGGATTGTATTCATGAAGTCTTCAGTCTAAAACAGGTAGGAACCAAGGTTTTATTTATTTATTACCTACAACGATAGTTGTGATTCCTGTTTGATTCTGTATTTAGCTGTCTCTGTCCACCTCCAATGGTATATATCTGACAGGTAAGTTGAATGTATAAAAATGATATTGTTATGATACAATAAAGTTTTATATACATACTTACCTGGCAGAGTATATACAAAATTATACCCACCCTACCTCCCCTCAGGAGAGACAGGCGGTATAGAAAAAAATATGATAGAACCATGGGAAATGGTTCCTAGTCGGTATAGAAAAAATGATGATAGAACATGGAATGGTTCCTAGTCCTGCCACCCAGCGGCAGGTAAGTAGATCACCTGACCTACAGGTAGCTGTGAGCGAAATTCGAATTTCTGTCGGACGACGGAGTCAAATAGCTAAGTATATATCTGCCAGGTAAGTATCTATAAAACTTTATTATTGTATCATAACAATATCATTTTTCAGTACCTCCGTCTTAGGATTTTGGAAACTTCATTGCATCTAAGTATCCTAATTGTCTTTTGATTTATTTACTTGGATTTGTGGCTAGGCATACGCTATCATAAATTGATTTGAATTTGATTCATTTTTGCATATCTGAATCTAGTTAGGCTAGTTTCAGAGGGTGTTGTCTGCAAATATAGGGTGTGGCTACCGAAAGCTTCGGTAGATCCGCACTTGGTATGTCAATGAGGGGTACGGGTCTTTCTTCTTTCTTTGTTGAGGATTTGTCACTGTAAGGTAGTGTTGAGGACTTGGTTCTAATTACGTAAAGGAAAGACGATGTTATGATTAGTATGTACGCAATTAATCAGTAAACAAAAGTCAGGGTAGTGACCTGCTTACCTTCCTGTAGACTTTATTTTGCCTAAACCCTGTAGTATGGGCCTAGGGGCTATGAGCTTATGTCTGCGAGAGGCAATGCCCTTTACGTTATAGATTCCATCTGTATCTTTGGAATCTAAAGTGCTTGCTCTCCAATCATTGTTGTGAAGTGTAGTGCCCCTTCTGTAGTTGCTACTCCTAACCCGGTAGTGTTGCCTTCGGCCCTAAAAGAAAACTGTCTGTAGAGGGTAATGCCCTTTCTCTGATACTGTATCGATTCGTAACTTAGAATCGAAAGTGCTTGCTTTAGAGAGCAAAAGTGAAGTGGCTAAGTGCAGTGACCGTGCCCCTTGTGTAGTGGAGTGTGCGTCAGATCGCCTTATTTCGCCTCTAGGCCGGGACCTCTGCTGGACTCTCAGGAACACAGGGAGAGAGCATGTTGAAAGCCGAAGGAGGGTTACGAGAAACCCCCACCGATCTGACGTGCCTTCGGCAGACCTGAAGATACTCCCAGGCTGCCAAAGTGCGTGCACGTGCACGAATCCCGAAGGATTGCTTCTCGTCCTCCCCCGCGCAGGGGTTGGAGTTTCGGAAGGACTCGCGCCCTTCTAAATAGAAGCTTTATAGAAGAGGACGCTTCACGTCTTCTCTCTCTCTCTCTCTCTCTCTCTCTCTCTCTCTCTCTCTTCTCTCTCTCATCATGCGTTGCAGTGAGAAGTAAGAAGGCGAACGTCGCCTGAACACGTGTATGTCTTTCCACCGAGAAAAAAGGGAAAAGAAGTCATAGGAGCAGGACGCTTTTTAGCGCGGACGCCCTAGCTTTGTTGCTGTGAGAATAAGAAGGCGTTCCCTCGCCCCTCGTATTCTCACACGATCAACCCTTCTCCTGAGACTGCTTCGTGCAGTCGGATTTCTCTCTGAAATGTCTCTGAAGGCAGTTTCTCTCACTGGTTTTGACGCCTGTCAGGATCGTTACGCTTTTCTGCACGCTTCTTTTGATGCTCGGCTTGAACGGGACGCTCGATCGCCGTGGACGCCGACGCGTGCACGCCGAGCGCGCAAGTGGACCCGAGCGTGCCAGTGGACGCCGAGCTTGTGCACGGGCCAGCGCATGCAGGTGTGTTGCCTGGCTGAACGTTTCTGTTGAACTCTTCAAGCTGATTTAGGCCTAAAGATTTTTTACCTCTACCTTCGGTGATCCCTTCTACCTCACCTGCAAAGAATGTGAAGTAAACAGTGCTTCGGAGGAAGCTTAAAGTGAACAGGCAACTTCTTCTTCGAAACCCAGCAAGACCACAGGTTTTGTGAATTCAAGAGGTCTCTGTCCGTTAATATTGCTTTTTGCAAAGTCCAGGATTGGATGGAGTTAAGGAAAGCTCAAGGGAAGATCTCTTTTGCTCTACCGCAGTCAAGACTTTGCGGTAAGGCAGCTACGGGGTATGTAAAGGCTCGACGTCCTGCACATCATGACGCTCGACAACGTTCAGTAGGATTCTTGCAAAGGCACTTATCAAGAGGACGCTCTTCAGGAAAGCGCAAGACAAGACTTCCTTTGCCATACTGCCATAAATTTAAGCGTTAGCAGGTATTCGTTGTGATAAGAGAGAGAAAGCTGGTTGGAGAGTTCCTTCCTCTTCCCAGGATATTTTGTAAGCTTTTTAGTCCATCTGAAAGGGCTTTTCAGATGATAGTTTTTGTTAGTTCCTTGTTCGGGACTACGCTGCCGAAGTTGAACATCGGGGTCCTACCTGCCGTAAGCCCAGTCTCTTAACAGGATTCTTGCCCCTTCCTCGATTGATACGGGAATCTGAAAAATAATATGCTCGACTTCCTGGTACGTTTTGTCAATTCAGTGACTTTCCCCATTGACAATATTCTATCTTTTTTTTCAAGTAAGTGGGTATCCCCTCATGACAAAATAACTCTTGTCCATAAATGGGTTAGTTCTCATTGACAAACATCTCATAACTTTATATTGCGTAAGCGGATAAGCTCTTATTAACAAGATTCGGAAGAGCTCTCATTCATCAATCGCAGACTCGTACAAGAAATAGACTTGTAGACTACGTCAATGAACGCTCATGTCCAATAACATAAGAAGCTTGAGCTGTCCGCTTCGATTCTCTACGTTTTGTTCATGAAACTTGCCTGTCAGATATATTTGTAGCTATATTTCCAAATTCAGCTATAGATATGTCTGCCAGGTAGTATGAACAAACTTTATTGTATCATAACAATATCATATTTTGCCTTGCGTTATTTTACTACTGGTTGGTTCAAGTCATATACGTATGCTGTAGTTACCTCTACGGATGGCAACCGAGAGGTCTATTATTTTTAAGGGCATTTAATCGGTACTCCCTGCAGACTTCCAGGAGTTTCCGATTTATCTTTTACTGTTTTATGGTAGTGTTATGACAACACAAACGCAGCTCTATATTTAGCGTTTTCTGTTTCGCTTAAATATACCAGCTTGAGAGTCTCTTTCTGCTAAAAAATAACAGACCTATTCCTTCGTAGAATGGATTAGCTGGCAACTCGGGCATAAGAGTAGAGCCGACGAACGTAGGCTGCTGTCACTGGAACTCCAACCGAGCCAGTACCAGCTAGTTCGCTGTCATGCATGGTTGTTTACGTCTCTCTCCTGCGGGATTGACTGACTAACTGTATCTCTGCCCTACAATCACGGACTTTAGCCTAAGATTGAGGGGATTTCTAACATGCATGGAACTAAAACATTGGCCTTTGTTTTGGCGTAACTAGGTTTCAACGGGAGATATTTCTTTCTTTTGGTGCTCGTTACCGCACTGTAATAGGACTACGAGTCTACCGCGACATTGCACTATTATATGCTCTACTGCTTTGGTAAAGCGCAGCCTTATTAGGGAAGTAAGCATGCTCGGTGAGGGAATGGATGAGCCTACTGGGGACCATTTCTTTCCTGAAGAAGTTTGTTTCCCTGAATAGACTGCAATTCAGACCTCTACAGTTTTTTCCTATCGGAAAACTGAAATATTATCCAAGATCTAGAAATGATTCTGAACATCTTTCAGTGCTTCGAGTATCACCTGAGGTGATAGCGAGAAGGTGCCAGGCATCTGGAGAGGGTTTCAGATGTCCTGGCACATAATCTGAAAGAATTGAAAGCAATTCGGTCGTCCCTCAGTCCTCAGAACGAGTTTTTGGAACCAGTGGTCCAGATCAACTCGGACAATTCCACAGCTCTCCCATATCTTAAGAAGTTTCATCTCTCGGTCCCTGTTAGAGTTTACGAGAAAGAGCCTATTATGACAACAGGCATAGAACGTAACGATCCTCAAACAGGATTGCAAAAGTCCGTACGAATCTTCTCGATCGACGGCAGCACTACTGACTTCCGAGTGGAATCTTTGATTAGAAGTATGTTGAGAGTTGTGAGACTTTGTTAGGGACGTCCTTTCATACATCTCTTCGCTATGTTGAGGACAAAGAGGCTTCATCTACTTGCTCCCTTATCTCGATCGGGAGCGGTAGCATTACACGCCATCCTATGGTATTGAACGGGGATGGATGTTTTAGTCTCTTTTCCTCTTTTTTTCAAACTCTTAGGAAGATTTACTGTCCTTCCCTTTCTGTCTGAAGAATGGGATAAGCTGGCAGTCACAACTATTAAAGAATACGCAAATATGTCGTTGACAGCCTTTGGGCTCAGAGTTTTGCATCTGTCAAATAACAAAGCCCTTCACGGTCTTTGAGGTCTCTGTGGAATCTTGAAACTCGCTCTCCATCTACTTTTTGTCTCACCTGTTTTCTCGGAGTCAGACGCTCGTGCGAGTGAGATTCCAGGCGACATTTTAGTATCCCTGAGTTTCTTGTTGACGAAGTCGGTTGGGACTGAATCGCCTTTTTGCTCTGCGCTCCCTTTCCTTTCTCCTGGCACCAGAAGCTCGAGTCAGGAGTTGGCTCATGAGTTGATTTGCTGACGACGTGGGGTTGCGTTGAGGTACACCCCAAGGTTTGCTTAGCTTGAATCGCCCAGGCAGTCCAGACACTCATCCTTCAGCGAAGAATAGTCATTATAGTCTTCAGGGTACTGCCTTGCTGTCCTTGATTCGTCTGACTGGTCACCTGACTTTAGTACAGATGGACTGACTGTGCATGTCCAGATCGAAGCTTTCAATATGGAACTTAGACGTAGTCTGAAGTTCTTGATGTCAAAGCATTTCGAACCTCTCCTTTCTGTTAACTTATTGCATGTGACCAGAAAGGCCTATTTTCTAACCACTCTGATACGACAAAGAGGGTTAGTGAGGTTTTAAGCCATCGTCAGACGTTTTGGCTTTAGGGAACCATGCGGTGTGTTCTCTAAACCTTCCGTTGTGGCCTAAGAAATGGAAACCCGTCTACCGTCCTTGGGCCAGGAGCTTGGAATCAAGGATGGCACAAGTTATTGGGCAAGAGCCAGAGAGTCGTGTGCCCTGTCGGGTCTCTCAAGTTTTATTTACATAAAACTAAAGAAAGTCGAAGTCCTTCGGACAATCTGCAATGTTCTGAAAAAGGCCAGACTTGCTCATATCAAAGAACACCCTGGCTTTATTGTTAAGGAGTTCTTTCAAAAAAGGCTCTTTCATTCTGTTTGAACAAAGATTTGAAATCTTTTGATCTGAATGCTCACGAGGTGAGGGCGCGGCCTCGGAAGCATTTCAACAGAGCATGGCACTCAGTAACATCCTGAGTACCACGTTTTAGCGAAGCAACTCTGTGTTCGCTTCACACTCCCTGCGGGATGTGAAGACGGCATATGAGATCTGCTGCTCGCTAGGGCCATACGTGTCTGCAGACACAATCTTGGGGGCAAGAAGTACCACTCATCCTATCCTGTAGAAAATGGTTAGGAAGAGCTCTTAATTTAGTTGTTGAGTCGCCGTCAATGGCGACTTCTTAACTCTTAAGCCTTAGTTAAAACACCTAACTTTGGCTAGGTTGGTCAGGTGGTGATATATATATATATATATATATATATATATATATATATATATATATATATATATATATATATATATATATTTTATTTATTTTACTTCTTAGCCCTCATGGTATGGTCAATATGGTCTAGTCACATTGTGGTCACGCCCCCGTTGACAGATCATCTGGAGTGCACCAGCTATATAGGTCTCTACCTCGCTGGCAACTCTAGTAAAGCAGAAGCAGACTTGGGTGACAGTAATCACGAAGTCAGCTATGCTAACAGGTGGAACCAAGATGTAAATCATCTGCATGGCATTTGTTTCCCAAAATCCTTCTATTCTTGTCCCTTCCCACCTCCAACGGTGGGGTTCAGCTATATATATATCTGACAGGTAAGGTTTCATGAACAAAATGATATTGTTATGATACAATAAAGTTTGTTCATACTTACCTGGCAGATATATATAATCAAGTACCCACCCACCTCCCCTCAGGGGGACAGTGGGAATAAAAATATGAATAGAAAATGGGAATGGCTCCATGATACCCAAGCCTCCCATCGGCAGGAATGGGTACTAACCACCTGGCTGACCACTGCGTGTGCCGGAAGTTTTTGAACTTCTGTCGGACTTCAGAAAATTCAGCTATATCTATTATTATATCCTGCCAGGTAAGTGATTGCAAACTTTATTATATCATAACAATATCATTTTAAGTGTTTTGTAAATAAAGTTAAGTGTTACGGTTTGTTAATATGTTTCGTAAAGTTTAGTTTATGTTTCCTGAAATTTTAATGTGTTTCGTTAAGTTAAGTGTACGTACTATGTAACAAATTTTCTGCGTTTGTCCTCCTCCTCTGTCGCCACTTTCGGAGATAGCCTCACTTGAAAGGTAAGCTTCCACATTTTACTACATACATACGTATGTACGTACAGTATTTTTTGTATACCATGTACACTAATACACTTTATTTACAGGTACAATCACTCAAAAAACTTCTGCTACTTATTTCAAAACTTTTCGGAGAACAGCTTATTATAGTGACTTCTGGCGTTATCTGGCAACTCAACTGTAAGCGATTGAAAAAGTAAAATCTGGCAACTCTGCAATATGTGCTTGAAACAACTCAGACACTACTGGTGCGCTAGAGAGATTAACTCCCGTTTCCCTTAAACCGAGATTTTTTTTTTTTTTCTGCCATTGCGGTAATACGTTACGTGATGAAAGGATGTTACTATAATACTTCAACGGACATCACTGTTCTTATTCTTTAATATTTCATCTCCAAAAGCAATCACTACCTTTGATCGCCTTCATATGTGTGATCTTTGTAGACATAAGCCTACAACTATTATAAGTTGAACAATAGTCGTAGCAACATCAACAATTACGACTTCTATAAAAATCTGCAGGAATATTATTATTATGAATGAAAGTTTACAAGAATGCTATTTTAATGACTAATCAGTTGCTTGGTATGTTAATGACTAATCCATTGCTTAAGTTACTGTAAATTAGTGAAACCTAATATTTTTTTTATTTAGGTGACATAAACACTAGATACAAAATAAATGTGTATTTTCAGTTTTATACAACAAAATAAATATGTATTTTCGGTGTTATAAGTTAACAAGAAATATTTGCATTTACAATAATGGGAAATGAAAATGTGTGTGTGTATTAGTATTAGTATTACATAATAAAGAGAATTACCTGCACTAGAATTAATCTATACTACCCATCTTTCGTCAAATTAAACACACAACCAAACAAAATAACTCAATGTGTGGGACCCTCTCCTCTCAATGACTTCACTCAGTCTCCTCGGCATAGAATCCACGAGTTTTTCACAAATGTTGACCTCGTGACGCTTAGGTCTAAGTGACTCCCATACCGACTTGGCATGACTAATTAGGGCTCCTTTGGTCCTTATTTCGCTACTATCCATTTACTGACAATATAAGCCAAAGATTTTTTATTGGGTTTAAGTCCACAGATTTCGCTGGCCCTTCAATCCGGATAATATCATGATGGGCTGTAAACCGTTCTTTTACTGCTTTTGCATTATGGACAGGAGAATTATCCATCACTACATTAACTGGTTTCCTGATCTTGGATGATTGACCTTACAGATGGAATAAGGACTTCTTCTAATATTTCAATATACTGATTGATGGCTGTTCAACCTTTCACTGACCTCAATCAGCTCTCCCGGACTGCTATCAGCCATCTATCCTCAAAGAGCTGCAGTAATTCTTCCCCTCCGCCGAATGGGTTGGATATTTTCAGCCTCATACCTAGAAACAAAATGATACGCTCACTGAATAAAAGCCATGAAACACTGATCACAATAATCTGCGATAGACGACAGAATGGATATGAAGATACATGTGTAGGACTAATACATATACGTATATATTATATACAGTGGACCCCCCGTATTCGCGTTCTCCGGATTCGCGGACTCACACATTCGCGGATTTCTCTCGGGAACGTTTCCCTACATTATTCGCGGAAATTCGCGCATTCGCGGTATTTTTTCTATGAGAAATATCCACAAATTCCTGGTTTTTGTTATCAATTTCATCATAAAATGCACTTTTGTGATAAAACTATTAAAAAAACCAAGTATGAAAATTTTTAGTGGTTTTTCTTAAGTTTTAACTAACAAAATAGGCTGTTTTTAGCCTTTTTTATAGGGGTTCCAAACATTTCGCGGATTCTAACTATTCACGGGGGGGGGTCTGGTACGCATCCCCCGCGAATACGGGGGACCACTGTATATATATATATATATATATATATATATATATATATATATATATATATATATATATATATATATTATACTATATATATTTAAAATAAATTATATATTTTACATATATATATCTGGCCCTATTATGTATTCCGATTTCCTTTAATGACGCTTAGGCCTACATGCTTAATCACTTATAAAAATCTGCTAATTAGACTATAAATTTCACATATATGTTTGTATTACATAGTATATGATCATTTTTTGTTTTATACTTCTATATAATATATATATATATATATATATGACTGGTAAAAGTGTTCTGTAACAACAGAATTCCATCTAATAAAAGGAGCCCATTAAAACACCAAAATGTAGAGAGAAAAGTACTATATTTCAGAGACTGCTGTCTCTCTCTTCAGGTATATGAATGAGAAAAGTTTACAGAAAAGGTGGTATTTATACCAAGAGATTCGTCCACAAGTAAGCCAATTTAGGTCACCCCCGCTGATAATCTTCCTTTAATCTTCTTAAGCGCTGGTTGAATGAACACTGCGTCGACGAGTCGATGTCCAATTCCCTTTTGAGATGTTCATACCTGCTTCTCTTTTATTAAGGCCGATTCCATCATTTGACTCTTGTACCGGCAGTTGCTGCTATAAATTGCACGTGACATATTCCAGTTTATTCTATGGTTATGTTCATTTATATGATTGAAAATAGCCGAGTTCTGTTGTCCATACCTAACTGACCGTTTGTGTTGTATTAATCTCTGGGGAAGTGATTTACCTGTAAATCCGATGTAAGATTGGTCACAGTCCTGGCATGGTATCTCATATACCCCCAGAGTCTTTGGGCGATGTCTTTTGTTGGACGTTAATCAGGGATTTGGCTAAGGTATTTGGGTAGGTAAATGCAAAAGGGTTGGATTTCCCAAGGGTGTGAGTTACTCTCTTAATCGTCTCCAGGTGGTGGGGAATTTTTATTTTATTGTTGGGTGTGTCTCTGGTCTTGTCTTTAGGGGGTCGGTAGAAAATTACGTTTGCTTTTTGAATTGCTTTCTCAATTATATGGTCAGGATACTTTAAAGATGAAAGTTGCTTGCGAATTAGTTCAAATTCTTTTTCCAGGAAATCTGGGGAACAAATTCGTAAGGCTCTTAAGAATAGGTTGCTAGCTAGACCTATCTTGATAGTATTGTCATGATAGCTAAAGTAGTGAATATATGAAGTGAGAACGTTGGTTTTCTGTATATGGTAAATTTGTATTCTGTCGTGTCTCTGATTATTAAAACATCAAGAAAAGGAATTTTGTTGTCTGTTTCCCATTCAACTTTAAATTTGATGCTGGGCAATAATGCGTTTAATTTTGAGAGGAATTCATTAAAATTACCCCACTTATTATCCCAAAATGTTAGTATGTCATCCACGTATCTCATCCACAGCATGTTTTTGGGTTTTATTGCATTTATTACTGTAGTTTTCAAAGTATTCCATGTACAGATTGGCTAAAATAGGACTTAAAGAACTACCCATACTACACCCGAATTTTTGCTTGTAGAATGATTCCCCGAATGAAATACGTTATTAGATGCACATAATTCAACTAACTTTATTATTTTGTCAAGTGCCAAAGGGAAATGATCTGAATAGGGGGTGGATAATTTTTCCCTTCCTTAAAAACTGAAGAACGTCCTACTGGTACTTTTGTGAATAGGGAGTCTACGTCAAGGCTTAAAAGTTTTATGTTGTGAAGTGGTATATGTGCTTCTCTGAATTTGTGACAAAAGTCTTCCGAATGTTTGATGTGACTGGAGAAAAAGTGCCTAAAAAAGAGAAAGGAGGCCAGCTAACCATTTAGAAATTTTGTAATTGAAAGCTCCGGCGCATGAAACGATGGGTCTGACTGGAAGATTGTCTTTGTGAGTTTTGGGAAGACCATAAAAGTAGGGTAATTTAGGATTAATTACTTTAAATTTCTCTAATAGTTCAATACTCTTTTTGTCTTGGCCAATTAATCTTACTTTCCGAAAAAATTCTGTGGGAACGTTTTCTGGAGGGGAGGGGGGGGGGGGTTTTTCGTCAGTTTTTCGTAAGTATTTGTGTCGCTAAGGAGCTGGTTGATTTTGTCGAGGTAGAAGTCTTTGTCCATTATTACAATTTTGCCATCTTTGTCGGATCTACTTATTATAACATCTAACTTTTTTAGCGAGTGGATGGCTATCATGAATCTGCGGGGAACAGGATATTTCTTATGAAGGTCAGTTAAAGCATTTGTAACACTCCTTAACATATCTCTTCAGGCTGTAGTTTTTGTCAGATATGAATTTATCAAAAGCCACTATGAAGTCTAGGTTGTTTTGTGGTCTGCCAGACCGCAAAACAACCTAGACTTCATAGTGGCTTTTGATAAATTCATAAGAAAATATTCCTGTCCCCGCAGATTCATGATAGCCATCCACTCGCTAAAAAAGTTAGATGTATAATAAGTAGATCCGACAAAGACGGCAAAATTGTAATAATGGACAAAGACTTCTACCTCGACAAAATCAACCAGCTCCTTAGCGACACAAATACTTACGAAAACTGACGAAAAATCCCCTCCAGAACGTTCCACAGAATTTTTTATTTTTCGGAAAGTAAGATTAATTGGCCAAGACAAAAGAGTATTGAACTATTAGAGAAATTTAAAGTAATTAATCCTAAATTACCCTACTTTTATGGTCTTCCCAAAACTCACAAAGACAATCTTCCATTCAGACCCATCGTTTCATGCGCCGGAGCTTTCAATTACAAAATTTCTAAATGGTTAGCTGGCCTCCTTTCTCCTTTTTTAGGCACTTTTTCTCCCAGTCACATCAAACTTCGGAAGACTTTTGTCACAAATTCAGAGAAGAAAACACATATACCACTTCACAACATAAAACTTTTAAGCCTTGACGTAGACTCCCTATTCACAAAAGTACCAGTACAGGACGTTCTTCAGTTTTTAAGGGTAAAATTATCCCCCCTATTCAGATCATTTCCCTTTGGCACTTGACAAAATAATAAAGTTAGTTGAATTGTTGCATCTAATAACGTATTTTCATTCGGGAATCATTCTACAAGCAAAAATTCGGGTGTAGTATGGGTAGTCCCTTTAAGTCCTATTTTAGCCAATCTGTACATGGAATACTTTGAAACTACAGTAATTAAATGCAATAAAACCCAAAAACATGCTGTGGATGAGATACGTGGATGACATACTAACATTTTGGGATAATAAGTGGGGGGTAATTTTAATGAATTCCTCTCAAAATTAAACGCATTATTGCCCAGCATCAAATTTAAAGTTGAATGGGAAACAGACAACAAAATTCCTTTTCTTGATGTTTTAATAATCAGAGACACGACAGAATACAAATTTACCATATACAGAAAACCAACGTTTCTCACTTTCATATATTCACTACTTTAGCTATCAGACCAATACTATCAAGATAGGTCTATCTAGCAACCTATTCTTAAGAGCCTAACGAATTTGTTCCCCTTTCCCCAGATTTCCTGGAAAAAGAATTTGAACTAATTCGCAAGCAACTTTCATCTTTAAAGTATCCTGACCATATAATTGAGAAAGCAATTCAAAAAGCAAACGTAATTTTCTACCGACCCCCTAAAGACAAGACCAGAGACACACCCAACAATAAAATAAAAATTCCCCACCTGGAGACGATTAAGAGAGTAACTCACACCCTTGGGAAATCCAACCCTTTTGCATTTACCTACCCAAATACCTTAGCCAAATCCCTGATTAACGTCCAACAAAAGACATTGCCCAAAGACTCTGGGGTATATGAGATCCCATGCCAGGACTGTGACCAATCTTACATCGGATTTACAGGTAAATCACTTCCCCAGAGATTAATACAACACAAACGGTCAGTTAGGTATGGACAACAGAACTCGGCTATTTTCAATCATATAAATGAACATAACCATAGAATAAACTGGAATATGTCACGTGTAATTTATAGCAGCAACTGCCGGTACAAGAGTCAAATGATGGAATCGGCCTTAATAAAAGAGAAGCAGGTAATGAAACATCTCAAAGGGAATTGGACATCGGACATCGTCGACGCAGTGTTCATTCAACCAACGCTTAAGAAGATTAAAGGAAGATTATCAGCGGGGGTGTGCCTAAATTGGCTTACTTGTGGACGAATCTCTTGGTATAAATACCACCTTTTCTGTAAACTTTTCTCATTCATATACCTGAAGAGAGAGACAGCAGTCTCTGAAATATAGTACTTTTCTCTCTACATTTTGGTGTTTTTATGGCTCCTTTTATTAGATATATATATATATATATATATATATATATATATGCACCTATCATGTGGAATGTCTAATTTCTTTCAATGCTACTTAGGCCTACCATTTTAATAGCTTTTATATTAGGCTATTTTTCTATTACTTATTATCTGAGCTTCAACAGAACATGAAAACTAGCAAGAAACTTATAATTACTTAGTTCACTTCAATAAAGCTTACCTTGTATTAACTGGACCCTCCTGTTATCCATCTTATCGGTTGGCAGTGACGAATGACTATACAGTTTAACTTCCTGCGTAAGTGTGGCGTCACACGAGCACTTACAATTTTATGAGATTTTTTTATTTTTTGTGTTTTTGACAACGATTATGGTAGAATTATAGAATTCCTTATTTATATAATATTGGTGATGATTATGCAATATTATTTTATTAGTTAATAAGTTTTTATTTGGATTGAAATATAGTTTCTTATTTGACGCTTTTGCCCAATCATCTGGCACAAAATTTTTCAAATGTTTTTCTTATTTTTCTTAATACAAATTTTTCGAAGGCCAATCTTTTTTATATTGTTAACCGTACAATTAATAGCCAAAACAAATAAGAATTATAAATTTCACTGCATATATCAAAAGGATAAATTATTAGGTAAACGAAAACTTCTGGAACATGTTGCAGAATATTTTTGAGTGGCTGTACATACATATTAGTACTACTAGTATGTATTAAATTAGGTATTGAATGGTCCAAATTTTTTGTAGTATTTCATTGTTTATAGGTCAATTTAGCTTTATTATGAAATTTACTGGGGTGTTTTTGGAGGGCTTGGAACGGATTAGCCATTTTACATGTAAAATGCGGTTCAAGATACGAAGGCTGCCTTGGAACGGATTAATTTCGTATCTTGAGGTACCACTGTATGGAGAAGGTGGGATACGCCAAAGTCAAAATGAGATTGAAGTATGAGAGGTGTGTGGATTGAGGGAAGACTAGATAGATAGCCTCTGGGTATTCATGTTCTGGCCTACTTAATTTTGTGCATAAATCTGACAATGACATCCTTCTCGCCAGTGTTCACACTTTAATTGTATAAACCACAGGGCCACCTGTTGAATAGTGTTTTGTGTTGGGGCAAGGGAGGCACACCAAGAAGTAACAATGACTGGAATAAAATCTAGTTATGGCCTAGGATTTGTGGATGAGGGTCTGTCTATCAGACCAGTTGTGATAATTGTTCAATTTTAATTTCTTAAAGCTAACCATCCTTTCTAGAAGTTATGCCAAAACCTCTAGCATGACTAACTAAATATCTTTTAAGGAAAAATACTGAACAGGATACTTTCACCTATCCATATGTGTGAATTATCTGTATGGTAAAAGAAATCTTGAGGATATTTGTAGTTGCTGAAAATGTTCCCTTATATTTATCTCTTAAGCCTTTGCTATCTCATCCATCTTCATTCTCCAAGGATGTTCAACTTAGGGTTCTTGTTTTCTTTCAAGAATGGTAATGGACATCACTGTAATTTTTCTATAGGAGTATAGGAAACCTGTCTTTTTTTTTTTTATAGGAGATCCCTTTTTGTGACTTCCAGTGATTCTTATGGGATTCAAAAGGGCAGTTCAGGTAACATCTATAAAATTTCCCTCCTAAAAGCACTTTTTTTTATGAATGTATCAGTGTTTTATAATTTCCTTCCGGCTGAGAGAATAAGTGAATAGAGAGTTGACCAATCACAAGTGGATTGGAGTTTGCTGTAGTTTAAATCATTGTCCATGAACATTTACAGATTATTTATTTCTATTTTACTCATCAACAGTATTTTTATGTATGTGATTTTTATACATTTAAGAAATGTGTGCAATCCCAGCAAAAGCTGTGGATGGCAATAATGAAAATTACCTTATAGTATGTAACAGTTTATACATTAGTCTAGTAACTTTACTTTTGTTCATGAAACTTACCTGTCAGATATATATAGCTGTATTTTCTGAAGTCCGACAGAATTTAAAAAAACTTCCGACACACGCAGTGGTCGGCCATGTGGTTCGGTAACCGCCGATTCCCCGCGCGCGCTGGGGGAGGCTGGTATCCTGAACCATTCCCATTTTCTATTCATAATTTTTCTGTCGCCGGTGCTGAAAACACCTGTTTTTCAGTACCTCCGTCTTAGGATTTTGGAAACTTCATTGCCGCTAAGTATCCTAATTGTCTTTTGATTTATTTACTTGGATTTGTGGCTAGGCATACGCTATCTTAAATTGATTTGAATTTGATTCATTTTTGCATAAGATATCTGAATCTAGTTTGGCTAGTTTCAGAGGGGGTTGTCTGCAAGATAGGGTGTGGCTACCGAAAGCTTCGGTAGATCCGCACTTGGTATGCACGTGGGGTATGGGTCTTGTTTCTTTGTTTCGAAGATTTTGTCATTGTAAGGAGGTGGTGAGACTTTGTCTATTCCGTTAAGGGAAGACGTATGATTTGTCTTTGTCACAAGCAATTAATCAGTAAACATGTCTAATTCCGTAAGGAAAAAGTATGATTCGTATGTACGCAATTAATCAGTAAACAAAAGTCAGAGTAGTGAACCTGCTAACCTTCCTGTAGACTTTATTTTGCCTAACCCTATAGTATGGCCTACGGGTTATGAATATGTCTGCGAGAGGTGATCGCTCTCCTTCATTGTTGTGAAGAGTGCTACTTCTGTTATTGTTACTCCTAACCCTGTAATGTTGCCTTCGGGCCCTAAAACAGTGTCTGTAGAGGTTATTGCCCTTTCTCTTTTACTCTTTGGATTCGTAACTTAGAATTGAAAGTGCTTGCTTTAGAGAGCAATAGTGAAGTGGCTAAGTGCAGTGACAGTGCCCCTTGTGTAGTGGAGGGTGTGTCAGATCGGCCTTATAACGCCTCTAGGTCTAGACCTCTGTCGGACTCCCAGGACCACAGGGAGAGGGCATGTCGAAAGCCGAAGGAGGGTTACGAGGAACCCCCACAGATCTGGCGTGCCTTCGGCAGTTTCTGATGAAAATCCCCAGACTGTCAAAGTTCGTGCACGTGCACGAATCCTGAAGGATTGCTTCTCGTCCTCCGAGGCTTCCTTCCCGCGCAAGGGTTGGAGTTCTCGGAAGGACTCGCGCCCTCTAAGAAGCTTTAGAGAAGAGGACGCTTCACGTCCTCTCTCTCGTCAGGAGGAACGTCAGATCCGCCCCATAACGCCTCTATGGCCTGGACCTCTGTCGGACTCCCAGGACCAGGGAGAGGGCATGTCGAAAGCCGAAGGAGGGTTATGGGGAACCCACATCGATCTGGCGTCCCTTCGGTAGGACCTGTTTGACGCTTCCCAGGCTGCGGAAGATCGTGCACGTGCACGAATCTTGAAGGATTGCTTCTCGTCCTCCGAGGCGTCCTCCCCGTGCAGGGGTTGGAGCTCTGGAAGGACTCGCGCCCTCTAAATAGAAGCTTTATAGAAGAGGACACTTCACGTCTCTCTCTCGTTATGCGTTTCAGTGAGAAGTGAGAAGGCGAACGTCGCCTGATCACGTGTATGTCTTTCCACCGAGAATATGAAAAAGAAGGCAGTTTCTCTCGCTTGTTTTGACGCCTGTCAGGAGCGTGACGCTTTTCTGCACGCTTCTTTTGATGTTCGGCGTTGAACGGGACGCTCGGATGGACGCCAGGCGCGCGCCAGTGGACGCCGAGCGTCCTCGCCAATGGACGCTGAGCGCACGCCAGGTTTGTCTCCTGGCTGAACGTTTCTGTTGAACTCTTCAAGCTCTTGTTTAAGATTTGAGCCTCAAGAATGTGAAGTAAGCAGTGCTTCGGAGGAAGCTTTAAAGTTAACAGAAAACAACTTCGTCTTCGAAACCCAGCAAGACTCGGGTTTCGTGAATTCAAGGTCTCTGTCAATATTTTATTGCTTTTCGCAAAGGTGGTTGGAGTTACGACGGAAGCTCAAGGGAAGATCTCGTTTTCTCTACCGCAGTCAAGACTTTGCAATAAGGCAGTTACGGGTTATGTAAAGGCTCGACGTCCTGCAGGTCAGGACTCTCGGCGACGTTCAGTAGGATTCTTGCAAAGGCACTCATCAAAAGGACGCTCTTCAGGAAAGCGCAAGACAGGACTTCCTTTGCCATACTGCCAAATAAATTTTAAGCTTTAGCAGGCATTAGTTGTGATACGGAGAGGAAGCTGGTTGGATAGTTTCTTCCTCTTCCCAGGATAATTTTGCAAGCTTTTTAGCCCATCTGAAAGGGTTTTTCAGATGATAGATTTTGTTAGTTTCTAGTCGGGACTACGCTGCCGAATTGAACATCGTCGTTCTACCTGCCGTAAGCCCTGTCTCTAACAGATTCTTGCCCCTTCCTCGTTTGAGACGGGAATCGGAAAATAAAATGCTCGACTTCCTGGATTACGTTTTGTCAATTCAGTGACTTTCCCCCATTGACAATATACTATCGTTTTGTCAAGTAAGTGGGTATCCCTCATTGACAAAATATCTCTTTGTCCCGTAAATGGGTTAGTTCTCATTGACAAACATCTCATCAACTTGATATTGCGTAAGCGAATAAGCTCTTATTGACAAGATTCGGAAGAGCTCTCATTCGTCATTCGCAGACATCGTACAAGAAATAGACTTGTAGACTACGTCAATGAACGCTTATGTCCAATAACATAAGAAGCTTGAGCTGTCTGCTTCGATTCTCTAAGTTTTGTTCATGAAACTTGCCTGTCAGATATGTATGTAGCTGTATTTCCGAATTCAGCTATATATATGTCTGCAGGTAAGTATGAACAAACTTTATTGTGATATCAATAAAATAATTTTTGGGGGGGAAAACCTTGCGTTATTTTTACTACTGGTTGGTTCAAGTCATATACGCTTGCTGTAGTTACCTCTTCGGATGGCAACCGAGAGGTCTATTGTCTATTATTTTTAAGGACATTTAATCGTTACTCCTGCAGCCTTCCAGGGAGTTTCCGATTTATCTTTTACCGTTGTATGGTAGTGTTCTGATGACACAAACGCATCTATATATTTAGCGCTTTCTGTTTCGCTTAAATATTCCAGCTTGAGAGTCTCTTTCTGCTCAAAAAATAACTGACCTATTTCTTCGTAGAATAGGGTAGCTGGCAACCCAGACATAAAGTTAAGAGACGACGTTCGTAAGCTGCTGGCTGCTGCTGTCCATCCAACCGAGCCAGTAAACAGATTCGTGCGCTGCCATGCGCGTAGGTTACTCTCTCTCTCCTGCGGGATTGACTGACTAACCGTATCTCTGTGCTGGCGGTTACGTCTCTCCTGCGGGATTGACTGCGGGATTTGACTGACTAACTCTATCTGTTCTACAATCACGGACTTTAGCCTAAGATTGAGGGGATTTCTTACGTGAATGAATAAACTTTGCATTCGTTTTGCCTTACTATGTTCAACAGAGTTATCTCTTAATCCTTTCGGTGCTCGTTACCGCACGGTATAGAACTACGAGTCTACCGCTACATTGCACTTTTATATGCTCTCCTGCTTAGGCAAGGCGCAGCCTTATTAGGGAAGTAAGCATACTCGGGGAGGGAATGGATGAGCTTGCTGGGGACATTTCCTTCCTGAAGAAGTTTGTTTTCCCCGAATAGACTGCAATTCAGACCACAGTTTTTTTTTTTTGGTCCTACCGGGAAACTGAAATATTATTCAAGATCTAGGAATGATTCTGAACACCTCTCAGTGCGTCTATCACCTGAGGTGATAGAAAGAAGGTGCCGGACATCTGGATAGGGTTTCAGATGTCTGGATCTTAATCTGAAAGAAGTAAATGCAATTCGGTCTTCCCTCCAGTCCTCGAAACGAGTTTTTTGGAACCAGTGGTCCAGATCAACTCTGATATTCCACAGCTCTCTCATATCTTAAGAAGTATCTTCTCTCGGTCCCTGTTCGAGTTTACGAGAAAGAGCCTATTATAACAACAGGCTAGATGTAACGATCCTCTAGAGGTTCGTTACAGGATTGCAAAAGTCCGTACGAATCGTCTCGATCGACGGCAGCAACTTTTGACTTCCGAGTGGAATCTCTCTTTTGAAGTAAGTTGAGAGTTGTGGAGACTTTAGGGACGCCCTTTCATTCTTCTCTTCGATATGTTTGAGGACGAAGAGGCTTCTTCTTCTCTGCTCCCTTATTCTCGATCCGGGATCGGTACCATTAAACGCTATCCTATGATATTAAACGGGGATGGATGTTTAGTCTCTTTTCCCCTTTTTCAATCGCTTATGGAAATGTAATAAGAGGATTTATGACGTCACAGGGAGCGACATGACGCTGATCGCCCCATGTTGGCCTTCAGGATCCTGGATTCACAGAGGTCACATCCTTCCTAGTTCACTTTCCAAGGACCTTTTCCGAGAGAGTCTGTCTACTCTACCCTCGAAAGGTTCCTATAACCTCTCCGCTCTGAGTCTGACTACGTTCAGACTATCGAGATGTTGACAGGAATAAGATTACCGTCTTCCATTTCCGTCTGAAGAGTGGGATAAGCTGGCAGTCACAACTATTAAAGAATACGCAAATATGTTGTTGACGGCCTTTGGGCTCAGAGATTTGCGTCTGTCAAACAACAAAGCCCTTCACGATCTTTGAGTTCTGTGGAATCTCGAAACTCGCTCTCCATCTACTTTTTGTCTCACTGTTTTCTCGGAGTCAGACACTCGTGCGAGATCAGGCGACATATAGTAGCCCTGAGTTTCTTGTTGACGAAGTAGGTTGTGTTTATACACCCCCGATGATCGTTGTAACATGAGACCAGGTTGGACTGTCAGGCATTCTTCCTTCGAGACTGAATCGCCTTTTTGCTCCTCGCTCCTTTCTCCTGGCACCAGAAGCTCGAGTCAGGAGTTGATTCACTGACGACATTGGTTTGCGTTGATACACCCCCCAAGGTTTTGCTTAGATTGAATCGCCCAGGCAGTCCAGACACTCATCCTTCAGCGAAGAATAGTGCCTTATGTCTTCAGGGTACAGCCTTGCTGTCCTTGATTCGTCTGACTGTCAACTGGTTTGGTCACTTGACTTTAGTACAGACGGACTGACTGTGGCATGTCCAGATCGAAGCTTTCAATATGGAACTTAGACGTAGTCTGAAGTTCTTGATATCAAAGCATTCGAACCTCTCCTACCTGTTAACTTCTTGCATGTGATCAGGAAGGCCTTCTTCTAACCACCCTAGATACGACAAAGAGGGTTAGTGAGATTTTAAGCCATCGTCACAAGTTTTGGCTTTAGAGAACACAAGGCGGTGTGCTCTCTAAGCCTTTCGTTGTGGCCTAAGAATGGAAACCCGTTTTGTCCTTGGGCCAGGAGCTTGGAAGCAAGGATGGCACAAGTTAGTGGGTCAGGGGCCAGAGAGAGTCCTGTGCCCTGTCGGGTCTCTCAAGTTTTATCTACATAAAACTCAAGAAAGTCGAAGTCATTCGGGCAATCTGCAGTGTTCCGAAAAAGACCATACTTTTGCCCATATCGAAGAACACCCTGGCTTTAGTGTTAAGGAGTTCTTTCAAAAATGCTCCTTCATTGTGTTTGCACAAAGATTTGAAATCTTTTTATCTGAATGCCTCACGAGGTGAGGGCGCGGCCTCGGAAGCTTTTCAACAGAGCATGGCACTCAGCAACATCCTGAGTACCATTGTTTTAGCGAAGCAACTCTGTGTTCACTTCACACTCCCTGCGAGATGTGAGATGGCATATGAGATCTGCTGCTCGCTAGGGCCATACGTGTTGCAGACACAATCTTGGGGGCAAGAAGTACCACTCATCCTTATCCTGTAGAAAATGGTTAGGAAGAGCTCTTAATTTAGTTGTTGAGTCGCCGACAACGGCGACTTTCTTAAGTCTAAGCCTTAGTTAACACACCTTAACTTTGGCTAGGTGGTCAGGTGGTGATATATATATTTATTCTATATATATATATAGATATATATATTATATATATAGTATATATATATCTATATATATAATATATATATATAATACTATATATATAACTATTTATATTAGTATAATATAATATATATATATAGATATATATAGTATATATATTTAATTTTATATTAGTTAGTTATTTTACCCTCTTACCCTAAGGTATGGTCAATTATGGGTCTAGTCACATTGTGGTCACGCCCCCGTTGACAGATCATCTGGAGTGCACCAGCTTTATAGGTCTCTTACCTACCCGCTGGCAAACTCTAGTAAAGCAGAAGCAGACTTGGGTGACAGTAATCACGAAGTCAGCTATGCTAACAGGTGGAACAAGATGTAAATCATCTGCATGCATTTGTTTCCCAAAATCCTTCTATTCTGTCCCTTCCCACCTCCAACGGTGGGATTCAGCTATATATATATCTGACAGGTAAGTTTCATGAACAAAATGATATTGTTATGATACAATAAAGTTTGTTCATACTTACCTGGCAGATATATATAATCAAGTACCCACCCACCTCCCTCAGGGGACAGTGGAAATAAAAATTATGAATAGAAAATGGGAATGGTTCCTGATACCCGCCTCCCCAGCGGCGAATGGGTATTAACCACCTGGCCGACCACTGCGTGTGTCGGAAGTTTTTTTAAATTCTGTCGGACTTCAGAAAATAACAGCTATATATATATCTGCCAGGTAAGTATGAACAAACTTTATTGTATCATAACAATATCATTTTTAGGTTTTGTTTGCTTCAATTTGTTTTGATATGTCTGCAGCTTTTTCATTTTCTTATGGTCATCTTTTTAGAGAATATGGAAGGTATGGCAGTGCAGCTAGATGATGGAAGAATTGGCTACATATACAGTGATGCCCTTCTTCAAGAGGTATCTGAAAAATGATACTCCGCAAGATAATCTTTTTATTCAAAATTCAAATGGAAAACCAAATGGAAAGTTTATTTGTAATTATCCTAATTGTGATAAACTATATACAAACATTGGTCACCTCAGGGTAAGTACTTTGAACTCTTCTGTAAATTTGAAACTTCTAATTATACGGAAATTACTAATTTTATGGAAATTACAATCTTTAGTTAATAAAATAAATTGTTCAGAGCATACAGGCAGTCCCTAGTTATTGGCGGTCTTGGTTAATGGCGAATCCGGTTTTATGGTGCCTGTCCAGCGCTATAAAATTGGCAATTAATGGCACTGTAACAGGCCGAGTTTTCGGTCATCAGTGCCATAACGTACTGATAATAAAGTTATGGCGTCATAACATACCTAGCAGAGGCACCATTAACTGAAACTCATCGCCATAAGCACCATAAATTGATGAGTTTCGGTTAATGGTGGTTTTAGCTTATCAGCACCCCACCGAGAAGGGAACCCCCACCTGTAATTTTTGCAAAGAAATATTAGAAATAACATGTTTACCTCACAAAAGGTTACCTTATCACCCCTTCTCTGTAAATCTCGTTAATATTTGACAATAAATATACTCAGAATTTGTTACTGATTTTAGTCCATATCTGTTATGACATTGTTTGAGCTGTAATTATAGTTTTACAAAATAAAATTAATTATCATAAAAAACATGTATAACATGGTTAAATTTATGAGTGTCTTGGAAAAGAGGCCTTGCACAGGGATGTAAATATTCACTTTCTCTTTCCTATTATGTGATTTGTCTTGAACTGGCCACCCTTAAATTTTGCCCAGTCTGGGGGTGTGCTTAACCCTTAAGAGCTGGGCAGCACCCTGAGCCGAGGAAACTTTGAGGTCAGCCAATTTAAGAAAAAACAGATCAGTGAAAAGAAGATATGCAAATATACATGGTGTAAGAAAAAATATTCTCCCTACCTTGCACGAGAAGTTGAAAAAGACTACGTATTTACAATCCCTTGTAGGGCCTCTTGTTACAAGACAAATGTAAATTTTAACAAGTTATACATGGTTTTTCTAATAATTCTATTTTATATTGTATGATTATAATTACAGTTCAGACAATATCAACACAGATAAGAACTAAAATCAGTAACAAATTCTGAGTATATTTATTGTCAAATATTTATGTAAATTTACTGAGATAGAAGATGCAGTAAATTTTTAGGATTATACATTTTTCTAATATTTCTTTGCTCTTTTCTTTGCAAATTACAATTATAACTGACATACTATCATAAAAGATAAGAACTAAAACCAACAGCAACCCTTGGTATATTTATGAGTAAATATGTAAAAAGACATCATGTGAGAGAGAGAGGCAGTACATGCTCCCTTGAAGTCAAGTACACAACCAACTTGTGAGCTGAACCAGTCCAAAAGTTGCCATTAGTGAATATATGGGCAATAGAAGTAATGGAACCTCTTTCCTACCAGATTTTTCCAAATCTATGGCACATAATATTGATGCTTAACATTAGTGAGTCTGTCCACCACTCAAAACCTGCTAGTACTGCTACTCATATCAGGGTATCTGTCCATTAATGGTTAATATGTATTTAGCCCATCCCTTAAGGGTTGATCCATGTTAATTTTAATAGAAGTATAATATGAAGTTCCTTCCTATAGTTTGTGTTTATTTCAGTGACAGTAAAGTTGTGATAATTGGTGTTTCAGATTTTTCAGGTTTATGAAGGTTTTGTCATAATTCTTAATAGAATTTTTTGCTATTATATAGTGATTAGGTTGTCTTCAGCAAAAGTTTTGATGTAATTTCTTTAATACCGTATATACCTGCGTATCATGCGACTTTTGAAGCCCTAATTTTGGAGCTAATTTTAAGGGGGTCGCATCTTACATGAGATAAAATTTGAGTATGTAGTAATCATATATCAGTATCATATGATATAATACAAACATAATAGATATGCATTTTTTCTATGGATATTTTAAAAGGTTTTGATTTACTTTACTGCATCCAATAATATTATATGTATTTTCATATTACTATTTGTTTGTATTATAAAATACAAACATCAATCAGTGTTTTGTTTTGGAAATCAGCTGAGGGCGATTGCAAAGTAAGTTTGTTTTGCTGTGTTGAACTAAAATCAGAGTGACTCTTGCCTCTAGTTAGCGCGAATGAATCTCAATATACTCTATTTATATGAGACAAGGTTATTTTCATTATACAAGGTGTTTTCAAGTGGAAATATCACTTGAAAATGTATCATTTGTGAACGAAATTTAGTTATTTTTTCGTTAGCAGATGGCGCTGAGGGCATGTATATGAATATTGCGTAAACAGAAATCAACATTCCGTTCGATTTTTTCACTTTATCTCATCAGAATACTACGAGTTTCACATATTTACCTTTTATTGGAGTGAAAACAGTAAAATGTGGTCTTTTCATTTCTTTCAAATTTTGTTTACGGTCGAGTTTGATGGTACTATACTGAAGTTTGCGAAAGTTTCATCCACGTTGCCGATGCATGATAATAGTCGTTAGCGTATCAACATTCTTTCCTCAACTTCAGCTAAAACTTAGATTAAATTTAGCAGTATATACCCTTCGCAATCTTTTATCTATAGCGAGTAAGGCTATAACTCCAGTAAACTTATGCCATCAAAGACAACCGTAGATAAAATTGACAGAAAATTATTTTAATAAAAACTTCAGGTCTTGAAAGAACACATTTTACTGTTGTTTTCACATGATAAAAAAAAGTAACGTAACGGTAAAGTTCGTACTACGATGAAATGAAGTGAAAATAGCGAACGGAATCACACAATATTTTTACACAATAAACATGCCCACAACGCAATCTGTTAACGAAAAAAATACTTTAGTTCACGAGATGTATTAAATTCATATTTCGACTTAAAACATGTACAGGCAGTCCCCGGTTACGACGGGGGTTCCGTTCTTGAGAACGCGTTCGTAACCCGAAAATCGTCGTAAGCCGGAACGACGTTTGGAAATATGTCTTAAACTAATAAAAAGTTTTAAAAACCTTACTTGTAATCCTTTGGTTACACTACATGTTGTTTCCTGTGGTTTTATGTACAACCTGGAGTTATTTTCATAAAAAAATGCTGGTTCTTGAAGGTAAAAACTATTGTAATCCTCTGGTGACACTACATTCTTGAAGTTTTATGTACAACCTGGAGTGATTTTGCCAAATCTTGAGGGCTACAAGAACAGTTGATTACTATTTATATATCATATAGACTAATTAAAGTAAACGTATCTTTAAATAGGCTTATATATTAGTATCAACAAAACATTTCCTGGCATGAGTCAGAGGCTGTTTAATGAAACGAACACTTCTCTGTCATATCTGTTCAGAAAATAAACGTTACGTCAATCCCCGAGACCATTGTTGCCAAGACCTCTCTCTCTCTCTCTCTCTCTCTCTCTCTCTCTCTCTCTCTCTCTCTCTCTCTCTCTCTCTCTGATCAAATTACTACTGGATAATGTGTCTCTTTGGATACTTCGATTTTGCCAAATCTTGAGGACTACAAGAACAGTTGATTACTATTTACGTATCATATAGACTAATTAAAGTAAACGTATCTTTAAATAGGCTTATATTATTAGTATCAACAAAACATTTACTGGCATGAGTCAGAGGCTGTTTAACGAAACGAACACTTCTCTGTCCTTAACTCGGAGCGTCGGAAGACGCCTCTCTCTCTCTCTCTCTCTCTCTCTGATCAAATTACTGGATAATGTCTCTCTTTGGATACTTGGAATTTGCGTTGTAATCTAACCAGAAACTTCGTTTTGTTATTATTACTGGAAACAAGCAATTATTTTTTCATTATTTGCGTTTTTGGACTGTTATATGTAAACTTTGCGCACCGCAAGCTAGTATGTATTCATTCGCTCGGAAACTAGTTCCGCATATGAGGCGTCACTAAAAAACATAGAAAAATACGACATAAGTGTCAAAAATCATCATAACCTCAAAATTTTTGTTGTAATCTAACCAGAAACTTATTTTTATTAATATACTGTGCTAAACTATAAAGGATTTTTATCATAGTATGCGTTTTTTAAAAGCGTCGTTAACTCGGAGCGTCGGAAGCGTCAGCGTCGTAACCTCGGAACAAGCGTCGTAACCCAGGACGGATTTTTCCATTGAATATTTAAGAAAAAGCGTCGTAACCTCGGAACGTCGTAAGCCGGAACCGTCGTAACCCGGGGACCGCCTGTATAATGACAAATTACCTTGTCTCATATAAGTAGAGTATCTAGATATTTTACGCTAACTAGAAGAGAGGCAATTTGCTCCAAATTGAGTTAAATATGGAGAAATAAACTCGTATTTGCCATCAGCTGATTTCCAAACCAAAACACTGACTGCTTTGTTAGTATTTTATGATACAATAATATGAGAATACATACAATATTATTGGATACTGTAATGTATAACTTTTCAAGAGAATTAGAAAAGATGCATATTCATTGTGCATTTATTTTGTAAATATACATAGTCGTCAGCAGCCTGACATCGCTCAATTAGGTATGGAGATGTCGGTCCGAATCTGATTCCCATTTCTTTTTTTTTTTTTTTTTTTTTTTTTTTTTTTCCCTTTTTTTTTTTTTTTTTTTTTCCCACTGATATGTCAGTCAGAATGCATTGAAACTCCAAAAATTGGCTTTTATTAATAGATTACTAAATTATATCATATATGTATTATACAGTAGCATACTGAAGGCTAGGCTGCTGTATTCGTATACGGGATATATGTACCACATTATCATCATCATCGTACAGGCGAGGCTAACTTGTTAAATGTTATTCAATTTCTCTTTATACTGAATCATCATAAGCCAATGTGCATTGAACCTAGAGAATTAGCTGAAATTAATAATTATTATGCCATATATGTATAAAGTATGCTGTGTAGTGTAGGCTAGGCTACCCTATATGTAAAGATGGTACAGATTACCCTAGTGTAGGCTACGCCAGTATATAATATTTTTACAGTAAATTAACATTGGCCGACTTACGTCCAAATCGATTTATGACTGGTTGTTCGTAAACAATTGCGGTAGTAAGTCGAATACTACCTGTAATGTAAAAATATATCAGTCCTATTCTCATTAACGTCATTTGTAACATAACTATTTACGATATAATTTAGTACTTACGATATAATTTAGTACGATGGTTGAAATGCAAGCAAAATGGTTGTTTTTATCAGGTTGGTGTTCATAGCAAATCAGCTGTTTCTGGTTGTATGTGTTTTTCAAACAAGTATATCATTATTATTGATACTTTTTGCATTCTCTTTTACTTTTTTAAACTTAGCTAGAAGATGGGATAGATTAAGAGATGGAGAAAAGGGGTTAGCCTAACTAAAAAATGGAATAGATAAAGAGGAGGAAAAGAGGTTAGCCTATAGTAGTTAAATTTTGGTCTCTTAAATTTAACTCGCATGATACGCGAGATACGTGCTAAAATTATTTTTTGAGGGTGAAATTTGGGGTTGCATGATATGCGAGATCACGTGTTGTGTGTGTATATACGGTACCTAATATTTTGGTTTTTATAAAATACTCTTCCAGATTCATCAACGAACTCATACTGGCACAAAAGAACACGAATGTGAAATATGCAAAAAAGCATTTACCACCGGATATGCCTTAAAGTCACACATTAGAACTCACACTGGGGAGAAGCCATATCAGTGCCCTGAAGAGCAGTGTGGCAAGTGCTTCAAAACCTCAGGAGACTTGCAGAAACATGTTCGAACTCACACAGGTGTTTATATAGACAAAGGTTTTGTTATTTTGTATGAAAACTTTGATCATAAGCAAAATTATTTCCATATATGCATATGGTTATTTTCTTTTTAACAGCTATTCCTAATTTTTAGGTGAACGCCCCTTTAAATGCCAGATCTGCAGCAAATCATTTACTACATCAAATATTAGAAAAGTGCACATGCGTGTTCATACAGGTAGGTTCCCATTTTACTTCTCACATTATGTTGTTAGGCAAAATTATATCAGTTTTTGCATTTGAGTAATCAGTTTTCAGATTAGATGTCTACATTTTTATATGGTTGATTCTAAGTATTGTTTGCCTAGACAAGAGTGCTTAGTTATTTTTGAAATAATCGTTGATTCTAACTTTATTAGATTCTAACTATTGTTTGTCTAGACAAGAGTGCTTAGTTATTTTTTAAATATTCGTCCAATAAGTAAAAAGAACTGGTAGGGAGGCTGTAGATTTTCTTATTAAATTACAGCCATACCTTGTATTTTTACTGTAGTATAGGGTATTTTTACTGTAGTATAGAGAGAGCCCCATGGGGGGGTTGTGTCGTCAGTGCACCTCATGTGCTGCAGTGTAGGCATTACAAGGTTCTTTGCAGCGTCAGTTTGTCCCTAGCTGCAACTATTTTCATTCCTTTTACTGTACCTCCGTTAATATTTTCTTTCTGCCATCTTACTGTCCACCCTCTGATAACAATTGATTCATAGTGCAACTGTTAGGTTTTCCTCCTGTTACACCTTCCATACCTTTTATTGTCAATTTCTGCTCCAGCACTGAAATGGCCTTAGTTGCCCCAGTGCTTGGCATTACGTATACCTAAGATCTATATAGGGAGAGAGAATAGGTATATGTATTCAATGTTATGTTACATAAAAGTGTAATGAAATTTTATTAAGCAATTTGAATTAAATATAGCAGAACATAGACCACATCTGATACAAGAAGTCCCCGTAAGGTAGTACCACTTTCAGTGTGCATTGCATGGAACACTAAAGATAGTACTGAAGTATCTTTGCAGTGTCTGTCCTGTTTCATTGCTTTACATACATTCCTCATCCAATCTCTTCAGTCTCTCATCACTTAGCTGTCCTATTCTGTGAACTGTACCTTCTTTCTATGTTCACATAATTTACAAACAAGTTCTTTGGGTGAGCTCACTGAAAGCTGAGAAGTGTGATTTGATGGTCTTGTTAAATTAACATATAATGATAGCGTGACAGTAGTACTTTTATAAAATTATTAAGTTCCTTAAAAATGAAATGCAAGGGGATTAGTTGTATAACTAATTGTGACGTGGGTTTAATGTGGTTATGTTTTTAGCCACACAAAAGTGATAAAGAATTAATCACCAAAGCACCTCTGTTATCTCTTGAGCAGTTGTTTGCCATTTATCAAAGAATTTGATGATGATCATAATTGCCTCACATTGACTGCAACAGGAGTGGCTATCATATCTCCAACCCCCATTAATAGACCCCCTGGAAGTTCTCCATGTGGAAGAAGTTGCTTTATCAACTGTGCCTATTTCACTAAAAGTGTTGTGGTTCCACACTTTGACACTAGCTAACAATCTCACAGCACTAGAGAATTTTCAGTAGAAGCAACCAAGGCCCTCAAAGCTGGGAGAGACTCAGCCATCAGTCTCTACAGGGCAGTAGTTGCAGCCAGATCTTTTATTAGTGCATTTAGATGTATTAATCCTGCTGATAAGAAAAAAAAAACTGTGTCCCTCTAATAGCAGACTCCATTATTTTGACTTACTGAGAAATTATCAGTTTTACTCACTTTGGACTATGGAGCCTCCATCTTGTAAGGTTTCAAGTTCCATGGGCTAGATGTGACTCCGAAGTTGAACTTGGCCAGCATTTTGAGGAGATTCTTGAGAGGCCGTCCAAGCCTCCCAACTTGGAATTTGAGCTTGTTTTGAAGTCTGACTGAGCCTTAATACAAACTTTTGTAAGAGACCTCATTGTTGGATCTTACACTGCAGGTTTGCATCTATTTGGCAGGTCAGCAGGATTCCCTCTTTCAATTAGTCGTACATTCCAAATTTTGGAGATGGTCATTTGCAGCTGATTTTGTGGTAGACCTAAATTCCAGGCAGCACCTTGCACCATCCCTTCTCTCGCTGTTGCTTTGCCTGTTAAGAGCAATCCTTCATTATCTAGGAGGATCAGAAATTCTAGAGGTAACTCCTTAACTTTTTTTTTTTTGCTTACAGACAGTAATGTGATGAGTGGCAAAGGGCCATATGTAAGAGTTCTAGCCCACTAGATCAAAGCCTTCTCTACTTATTTGGTTTTTAAATGTAACTTGGATGTGAATAGTACTATTTTAAATGTAGGTGCCTGGCACCTGGAGACGCCAGTCTAACGCCAGTCTACTTATGGCAAAATTTTTCCTTGGGATGTGACTTGTAAATGGATGAACCTCTATTCCTTGTTTGTTTGTTTGTATGGTGCTTTTACGTTGCATGGAACCAGTGGTTATTCAGCAACTGTCTATTCTTTGTGGGAGACTTACGGTGTCATCATTCTCTTCTAAGTATCTCTTGTCTTAATGTGCCACTTATGATATCCTATATATATAGACTTAAGGTGTTACTAGCATCTATGCTCTCTTTTCTGTGAAGCTAACACCTAGTACTGGTGCCTTAATCACTATTGAAAGTGTTTTCTTTACTGAAAATTACCTAAAGTACCAGAGATTTGGTTTCACACTTATTTTAGTCCCTAAGTGCTTACCTTGATTATGCAGTTCTCAACCACCATTCTGGGTCATATAGCAGCTCAGCCCTTTCATCTAAATTGCTATTCGAACTTATATGAGTGATGGGGTCATGAAACCAACCAAATTTGTTTAAAAATAAAACATTGGCTTTTATCACATAGGCTCATCATTTTTATGATTTTTCACCTCACAAACCTGCTGATGACATACAGCCTCATATCCAAACTACACAAAAATGAGGCTGTTGTTTGTTGGGTGACTGAGCCTCTAGATGATGCATGTATTACGCTGCTACTGATTTTAATCTGATGATCAAGAGACTACAGTCTCTGGGACATCTGAAGGTCTTGAGTGTGGTCATATGTCAGTGATGGGTTTGTGTTTCTATCTATTAAACATGAGCATTATTTTATACTTAGTATGCAGCAAGGCTGAGCCTTCGCACATCCCTTCTCTGCTTTATGTAATGCTACAAATTAATCCTCTTTCCTTCCAGGTGAAAAGCCCTATGCATGCCAGTATGAAGGATGTGATAGAAGATTTGCATCTGCTACTAATTTTCGAAATCATTGCAGAATTCACACCGGGGAAAAACCATATGTTTGCTCCATTGGGGTATGTCACAATTTTTAAGCTTTGGTGACATTTATTAATATTTTACTTAACCTCATTATTGAAAATTTGTTATTAAATATTAAAGCACTCTAGATTCCCTATACTTATGTTGTTACAATCAGGTTACTTTGTGAACATGTTGTGGAGAGTATATTTCCTTACTTAAGCATGATAATAGCCTAACAGTGATTTGTAATTTTTAGAATTATACACAGTAATGTATTATGCAGTCCATTTGCCTATACTACAGAAACAATGGATGGTTTAAGGCAATAGCCAAAACTAAATACTGTATGTCATAAAAAAAAAACCACCCTATGGTCTTGAATCCCAAGTTTAGGTTTCTGGTAGTCTAATGCTGATCCAGATTCCTTAGGTAAAGGCACTACCTAGCCTAACTGTTTAAATTCCCCTTTACCCTAATATTTACTCATGATTGTGATGAATATTATTGTATAGGCCTATAGTAGTCATGTGAATCATGCCCAAACAACATGTCTTCCTAAAACCTTTTTGACCCCATTTTTCTCATTGTTCAGCATTTTTAGAGGGATTTTAGCCGTGAATACGGGGAGGTTTACTGTAATATCATATGCCTTATACCGTATTTGTTTCGTTAATAAGTGGAGGGCTAGATGAGGAAATTAGTAAAATAATTAAAACATTTATAGTTGTAAAATTTATTAGCAGAAACAATTTAACCAGTTTTATGAAAGCCTTTGTGTAAGCTTATTAAAAAAAAAAAGATGAGAGAGAGGAATAGATGCATAAGAAAGGTTACCTAATAATACTAAGAAGAAGAAACTAATTATGTGGATGTAAATAACTGAATAGGCTATTATATGGTGAAAATAAAAGTTAAAAAGGTAGAACTACTTTGGTATGTTAGGTGAATAATAGTACTTTAAGTGGAAAGGGCAGTTCTTTTAAGTAATTTTGTTTGCTCACTAGGGATTAAACAAGAATAAAGGATGCCTGGAAGCAGATAGTGCCGTCAGTGCATCTCACTGGGTCAGCTAGGCATTACGTACTAAAGTCTGCAGCATCCCTTTGGCCCCTAGCTGCAACCCCTTTCATTTCTTTTACTGTACATCCATTCATATTATCTTTCTTCCATCTTGCTATCCACCCTCTCCTAACAATTATTACACTTTCAAACTTTTACTGTGAATTTCCCTTTCAGTGCTGAATGACCCTGTAGGTCCCAGTGCTTGGTCTTTGGCCTAAATTGTATATTATATTACATTACAGAATAAAGGATGTTAGTATACTCTCATGACCCTCATATTCCATGGTATATTTAATAAGTCTGTATATATTTTTTTTATGTGAAGCTTATCCAGTAATTTTCTTTCAGAATTGCAGTAAACGGTTTACTGAATATTCGTCCTTATACAAACATCACATGGTCCACAGTCAGCCAAAAAGCTATTATTGTGCACAGTGCGGTCGCTTTTACAGGCAGCTTTCCACATTGAATGTACATCGGGTAAGTAGATTCTTCTTCCTGTTCCATCAAAATATGGTGTCCTGTATCCATCCCTTTCTGTATGTAACCACATTTTTTGTAACTACATTTAGAAGAATTTTTAATTTAATTCCTTGGCCATGGTCATGTTGCATGGTGAATGTTTGTTCCTTTTATTTGGGACTCAAAACCAAGTTACTTACCAGAAGCAACTACGTTAGGGGCTAGTGATCTATGATCCTCATCTTGCAGAAGTGATAAGTAAATTGCCAAGAATAAATATTAGAGAAGGAAGAAATTAAGGAAATTCATAACATTTATTAAAGCCCACAAATCAAGTACAGTTGTACAAAAGAAATCTTGTAGTCAAGAAAATCATTGGGGACCAGAGGTTTGGTAAAGGCTTTAGGAGTACAGTTTAAGGTAGTGGGCTCAGTTGGCTGTTTGATAATAAAAACAAAACCTATAATTTATTTATTTATTTATATATATTTATTTTTAATTTTTTTTTGCTTCATTCATGTAGTTTTCCAAGAACCACCTTCAACTAGTGTTTTGGGAAAGATTTCCAAAAGTTTTAGTCACATCCATATTACAGATTTGAGCAAGCATCATGCTTTTTAATTTATGATGTGAAATGAATTATTCATAAAGGTCTCAGTCCCTTGTGTCATCCGCAGTTTCCCCAGCCATTATTATGTGGAGGATTCCATGATCCCTACACAAATCTCACAATCACAAGAAGCCGTGATTTAGTGATGCAAATTTTAAGGCCTTTTCCTTTATTTCAATACTTTTGTTGTCTTGCTGCATAACCTGCTTAGGTGGTCACTTGGAGTTTTGCAGCATGCCCTAAACCATTCAGACAGCAGGATATCCGAGTAATGTTTGGTATGTTATCGTAAGTGCATAAAGCCACCTCTCACGTACTGTCATGATTTGTGTGTTTGAGAAGTTCCCACCTTTTTGTCTTTTAGCTCTTTCATTTAGATAAATTTTGATGCTAGTTTTGTTTAATAACAAGTGTGCTTGAACAAGGCATACTTTTGCATTTTTCTCTGATTGTTTTAAGGTTATAAGAGTCCCTTTAGTAATTAAAATTTATAATTCATATAATTTTCATTACAGAAAACTGCCCACAATATTGTTGAAAATGATGAAGGTCAGTTGATATGGATGGGACAAAATCTTCCAGTGGGATTTTTGACAGATGACCAGGGTGGAACACAAGATGGAACTGCAGTGCTGAATTCAGCCACTTCATCTAACACAAAAACTATTCGTATTACATCAGATATTGAATTGAAAAAGGAAAATCAGGTAAGTGCCATAGGAGGGTGTCTTCAAATATTTTGGGGAATTCCTGTTCTTTGCTGCTGCTACTGGAGTGATGGGAGCTATAGGGTCATCCTGTGAAACCAGTTGGTGTCTGGCTTTGAGCAGATTTCCTGAAGGCCAAAATGCTAGTGGACAAAGTTGAGTGATTGTGGTCTGCAGTTTTGAATTTTCTGGTGTACTGTTTGCTGCTGAATTTCAAGTTCATTGTTTGGCTTCCATAAACTTAGAGCGGGGCACAACTGGCAGAGGATGTCTAGTGTGTGCTGGAGGTGGGGTCAAGGCATTTGTGGGGGTTGGCTGGCATGAATGACTTGTGCACTCACCCTTGTCAATGAGGAATTGTTTGATGTTGCTTCAGTGATGTAAAAACACTTAGTATTTATGTCTGTACCTGGAAGAAAGTGAAAGGAGACTCATTTCCTCTTATGAGGCAACCTTTCTGCCAATGTTGCTGGTGGTTAATTGTTTGGGCCACTACTGTGACCCTCTTCAAAGTTTTTTTTTTTTTTTTTTTTTTTTTTTTTTTAACAGGCAGCCATTCTCATATTTTGGGCCTCACTCCCAAATCTACAGTGGAAGAAACATAGGCCCTTTGGACATTCTTCTCTTTGGTTTTATGCTTGTGTTTGTTCTCCCTCCTGTAGTCACATGAGTGGCGAGGTCCTCTGGCTTGCTGTGTTCATCTGTCCTACTTTGATGCTTTGGTTTGGGAGTGGCTGCTGCTGCAGGTGGTTGAGAGGGTTCCGATGAAGCACTGCATCCACCATTCTCCGACGCTCGTTGAGGGGAATGGTGGATACATTGGGTTTTGCGGTTACTGTTCAGTGAGGCAGCTTCATTAGGAGGACTTCTCTCACCAGTTCTAATGTCATTTCTGGTTGATTATCTGCACCAAGAATTATCATCAATCACTGTAGGTGTTTGTATACGTGTGGTGGCTGCTGGTCTCATATTGCTGCTCCTGTGTTGTCTAGTAATTTCCTAGCTCAGAGGGTTGGGGGGTATGCTGAAGGATGACCTTAGTTGTGCCTCCAGTTTCTCACATGTGACGGTGGTCTGTGGTTCGGGTAGCCACTCTTCAATCTGCTTGAGAATGTTGTCCAGCAGGAATTTGAGGACGGCATGGGCTTTTTGAGATGAGGGTTTGATTTTCTTGGATCTGAAGATGGTCTCCACCCAGAAGAACCAGGCCTCTGGGTGTGTGCATCATGAATGGTGGGTAGGCAGATGGATGCTGCTGCAGCTTTGTTATTTTCCCCTAAGGAACAGAAAAGGGGAGAATTATGATCAGAGTAATTGTTAGACTGTACAGAGTGGCCATCCATTTGCTAGATCCATTAGCTAGATAACCTGTAGAGTACAGTTTGGATGAATTTTGCCTGGGTAAATTGAAAACTGTCACTAACAGCATAAGTGAAATAGTATCTAGAAACAGTTTGCCATTAGCCAGCTAGATGCAAAAAGAGCCTGTAAAGTACCTGGAGTGCAAGGAATGTGGTGCTACTGGTCAGCAGTTGGGAATAAAATTTAAAGAATTCAGTTAGATAAATGTTGGATAAGTAAGAGTTTTCTTGTGGAACCAATATTGCTCAAGCTTTGTTTTTTCCAGATTCTTCCTAAAACAATTTTGAATTCTCATTTTCTTGAAAATTATCGTTTTCTTGTGGAACCAATATTGCTTGCAATGAATTATAATAAGTTTTGTTGTTTCTTCCAGATTCTTCCTGAAACCATTTTGAATTCTCATTTTCTTGAAGATGAAGTAGAAGTGACTAATGTCCACCTCAGTGGTGACACTTTAATACAAGATGGCCAGGGATCAACTCTAACTAGTTTAGAGTTAGATGAAAGTAGTAATGGATCAATTCTTGTTTTGACAGACCCCTCACAGTTAGCAGCACTTCAGGTATGGAATATTCCTCATTCATTTTTTTTCCCATCCATATAATGCCAATCCAAGGCATGAAAATTTGTAGGTCAGTGGTATGGTTTCATTATCTGCTATAATTATAAGTAATTGTAAGTAATAAATCTTGTATTTTGACTAAAACTGTTTGGCTTGTCAAGGCAGATACCAAATTTAAATCCAAATTACAGGAAAAGCATTAGTTACCAAGCTAGTGCTAATATATGCAATGTAATAATATATGCAATGTGCCCTATTTTCATTTGAGTAATGTAAAGTCACTGGTTTTATGTTTTTTTTATCTTATAATTTGTTAGAATTAATAGTGCCTTTTACAAGTGGTGAGTAGTAACTGTTATTATCAAAATGTTTCATCACAAAGTAATTACAGTCAGCCCTCAAGATACAAAATGCCAAATTGAATTTGTTGGTCACTTACTGCAAATCAGGAACATAGAGAATATTTAAAACCACTTAGGCTTAATCCATAAAGGAATTTGGTTTATTATTAGGCTTAATCCATAAAAGGAATTTAGTTTATTATTACTTACAGACTTAACCCATAGAGGTATTTTGTTTTATTATTACTCACAGCATGTAATTAATTTGATTACTTCAGCTTTCCTTCTTTAAGTACATGCTGTATAATCATGATTTGAAAGTCTTTACTATGTCTGTTTTTATAAAAAGAAAAAAATCACTAGATACTAGCTTTATATAGAGTAAATATTAATCTTGCTTGGGTAAGTAAAACAATAATTGGAAACTTATAGAGGAAGAGAGAATGAAATTGGCATTCACTCATTTCAAAGATTGATATAAATTCTGACTTATGTTGAATTCACTGTTACATAATTAAACTTTGAAAGAATCATTGGTTTTATAATGTATACATAAGGTCAGCATTGTTCTTTGCAGCTGACAAAGAAAATGGAATTGGGTGGCTATGGAATGCCAAGATAAGATTGTAGTGGGAAGATAAATGAGGTAGCTGCAGGTGCAGTGTTCATTGGCTGAAAAAACTGGGATCTTCAAGATTAGGTTCTGAACATACAATGAGAAAGAATAAGGAACAATCATTCAAAAATGCCATAGATTTGGGAGTGCCAAGAAATCATGGGAAAATGGCACAGATGAAGACATAGGACTGATGGGAATTCAGGAGGAAAGTGTGCAAAGTAGACAAAAGTGGGGAGGAGTAATTAACTGTCTACTTCTTGTATAGTAAATGTTACCTTTAATATTATGATAACCTTTGTAAGGGCAAATCTTAGAATGTTAATGAGGAGGATGTTGAATGTCATAGAATAAGTGTGGATTAAAGTTTGGTAATTCTTCCTTGTTAGGTAACACTATATTCTTTTTTGTAAAATGATAGCTTATAGCCGAATCATAAAAAGTTTCATTATTTTATTTTCCAGTTGTAATGGGCCATATTTGACAATCATATGAATATGATAGATATATTGATGTATTCTTAATGCCCCATATTGTCAGTCAGAAGGATTAATTCACATTTTAGCCTTTTCTTACATCCCATTATTCAAAGGGTCTGCATGTTGTGGAAGTGTATGTTCATGTTTACACTCGTTTGAAGATATATATCATTGTACGTACAAGGATTTAATAGGCAAATGTTGTTATACTTTGTTCCTTATTTGTTGCTGGCACATCAGTACATTGTATGGTGGTTCATAGGCTAGAGTGGATGTATCTTCAAAATTGAATCGAGTATTTGTGTTGTTAACTTTATAAATTGCTAATTCTTTCATGGAGATTCTGTCATTGGACGAGCTTCATTTCTTAAAAATGGGAAGAGTTTAATTTTATACTTATCCAATAATAGAATCTCCATAAAAGAATAAGCAATTTGCAAAGTTGGATGAGTTTATTTTTCAAAATATTATCATATCACCTCCATAAAAGAAGTAATTTGAAAAGTTAAAACATAAAAATAATGGATTCAACTCCAAGGCCACATCCACTGTAGCCTATGAACCACCACAGTGTACCGAGATGCTGGCAACAAAGAAGGAACACTGTACAAATAATATTTGCCTATTAAATTCCTGTACTAAATGATACACTTCTACATCTGACCCTTTGAAAAATTGGAAAGTAAGTGGGCCCAACATTTTAAAAAGATTTGCAGATATTATAATGGAATAAAGTATTTTGTATTTTATAAATTCTGGAAAATGGAGATGGTAATTACCTTTTAATTTTTTTCAGCAACTGGCCGTGGCAAGCAGTAGCACAGGTAGCGCAGATGATAGTGTCAAGGTCATCAGCTTTGATGATTTCACCACTGTTGCAGAATCAACAATCACAGAAGGCCTTGATGGGGGAGAAATGAAACAGGAAGACATTATTTTTGTTAGGGAAGTTGAACAGAAGTTAAAAGCTGACCATTGCTGAGAATGTACAAATCTTAGACATTTAAAAGTCTAGGTAGATATGCTTTGTATATGGGAATATAGCCAAGGATCAAACAATTAAAAAAAAAAGTCATGCCAGATAAGTTGGTTATCTTCTTTCCTGATGTTTAAAATTACATACAGTATCTGCATTAAGTATTAGTTAAGTATATTATAGCACATGCCAACATAAAATATTTTAAGCATATTGTGAAAGATTATTCCAGTGTTGATTCTTTACAGGCCTGAAGAGGCAGAAAGGAAGAAGTAATCAGATTGCTTGAATGGTGTACTTTGTTACTAATAATTTCAACAAAATTTAGTTTACCCAGGCAGTTAAAAAAAAAGTTAGGGAGTATGAAAGTTGAATTTTAGATATTGTAAACTTTTACAAGCTAGTAAATTGCTTCTTTTTCAAACATGAAAAGCAAATATTGGTTTTTTTCAAACATGAAAAGCAAATATTGGTTTCCTCCCATTTGGAGTACTTTTGATTTTGAATAATTAAGAATTGAAATATCTTGTACCCCTTTATAGGAATACTGTACAGTATTACTTTGTACTTTCTGATATGTAGTTTACAGACTTATTATCACAGATATCTTTAATAACATGTTGAAACCAACTATTTGTTTGATGTATTTCCTTTATTGCTTTAAAGTTCTCAAGTGCATAATTTCCATGTATAATTTTGACTAAATTTTAAGTGATTGAGCAAAATAATGGCCTTGTACAACATGCTGTACTTTTTTTCCCACTAATAGTAACAGGTGCTACAGTAATGAAATATATGTAGTACAGCATATGGTTGAAGCAAATCATTCCACAGGCTGGATTCGCAATAACTACAAGTGCATAAATATAACTGATCACCATGTCAATACCAAATTATGTAAAATAAGCCATACTGGAGTTGACAGTTAGAGGACCTTTCGACCTCGCAAAATCGAGAAATGAGCAGTGAAAATAAGAAAGGCAGTAAATGTAAAAAGAAGATCACAGATTCAAACCCCTTTGAAAAAAAAAAAAAAAACCTGTACTCCTAAACACGAAAAAAGTATACTGATATGGTCCTTCTGTCAGACCAAAATTAAATCCAACAATCAAAAACACAATGGAAAAAAATTAACCTTAATTGCACTAATAACAGAAAGAGGCATATGTCCCTTACCAGATCCAAGCTGTTCACATGTCGGCTATAAAAAACAAATCGCAGAACGAATGAGTGTAAAAGCCGAGACCACACCATTCGCTTTGGTTACCATGTTAATCCTACTGAAGAAGACAACGGCAACCTAGAAAGACAGCAAAATGTGTTATTTTTGGCTGAGGTCTGTAGTAAGCTTGAGGGGATCAAAAACAGCTTTATTAAAATCATTGTTTGGTAAAATTTACAAGTAGCAGCTCAGTTCTGGCAAAGAAGGAATCTTTTAAAATGAACAAGTGCCTGGCACCATTAGCTTGTCATCACATTATAATTCTATGTAAAATCCTATATCATCTTTTGCTTAGAAGCTTATTTCCACAAGAATGGGACCATGCCATAATTATTCTATCAGATAAACCCAGAAAAGATCCAAACAAAACCAAGAACGTCCAGACTTATCTCCTTAGTCAGCTGTTTACATTATGTCAATTTCCTTAAACAATAATGAGATATGTAATGTGGTATATGCAAAATTCTAAACTTTCAATTCCCTCTCAACTTGGATCTCAAAACTATACATGCAGTACATTTGATTTATTAGCCAATTTAGTCTGACAGGAATTAATGCCATCAGTGCACCTTATGTGATGCACTGTGGGCATTACTGAAGGGTATTTGCAGCATCCTTCAGGTGCATCAGTTCTCTAGTGAATCGTAATTCCATTCTCACTTCCTATCTTCAGTCTTGCTGTCCGACGTGTCTTCACTATTGTTCCACCTTTATATCACTGTACTTCATCTAGTTGATTTTGCTTTCCCACCTCTCCAACAACTACTCCTTCACTGCCTTAAACTTTGAATGGTCAGTGCCCCAGTAACCTAAATTTCACAAAATATAATTTAATTACTGGAACAAAACATAAGGTTTTCAGAATTGATCATCTCTGGAGCTAAATGCCTATTGCATATCAAAGAATATCTAGGGTTAAATTATTTGTGAATAGTGTCTTCTAAATGGGCCAATAGATTTTAAAATTACGAAATTTAGGCTGTCAAACCAAGCACTAGGGTGCTTTCATCCATTCAGCGTGCAAATCAGCGAAGGTGAATGTTTGGACAGCAAGGTAAAGATACAGTACCCAGAAAATATAGGATTTGCACCCGTAAGTAATAAGTTAGGACAGGTTGGACAGCATGAGTGAACAAAGGAAGCTAGAATGAAAGGCTGAAAAGTGGATGCACCAAGAGACAATGCAAACGCCCTAAAGAAATACTTAAAAGTGAACTATGCGAAGTGCACTGACAGCACTGCCCCCCCTACAGCACTAATGGAAAAGGGAGTCTAAACCGAGTTGCGATAGATGGTCATGTCTTAGAAGAAGAAGAGAACCCCTGTTACCCTGGGACAGACTCGTCTACAGAACATGAACTGATGCAAGGAATATTAAAAAAGATTAATCATTCCTGAAGAGAGGGAAAAAAATCAGGTGCTTTCGTAGCAGGATCACTGGCATAAAAAAAAATGACAAAATGTTTTTGTTTTTTAAATATAGTAGTTCAGCAATATCATTTTAAACAAACAATACACTCGTAGCATATGTAATTGAATGCAGCAATGACACCTGTGCAATAATAATTTTTTCAAACTAATTCACGTCAAACGGGTCAGGTCACGCTCAGTTTCGTCTTGTTGCATATGAATGACTGTGCACACTGCATAATAATAATAATAATTTGAGACAAATGTCTACACATTCAATAATGTATGAAACAGCAAAAGTTAGCCTACATTTTCGACGCAGATACTCTCAATCCACGAAAAGGGAGACCAAGTTTAGCCCAGGACTTATGATTGTTTGGGGTCAATTTGGGGTTTTCCTACGCAATCTATGTAAATTCGCCAGATCACCAAGCCTATTATGTTTTAACTGGATAACAGGTTATGACCGATTATTGCGTCTTATGAAATTTCCCCAATTTTTTTGTCACATTGCTCCATGATTATTTCGTGTTAAGGATACATCTGCACAGCATGCACTTTGCTAGGGCTACTTGCCTTTAAGATGAGGCAAGATGCAGACAGCTCACCGTCGGGCATTTGTGATTTCGGATGTCTGTTTAATATTACGATAATTACGTAGCCTCCCCCGCACCCGCAGTGTTAAGTCCCTCTTCTGTCTCGGATCAAGATTCAAGAATGTTTATCTTTTATTGTGCATAAAGACGAGGCAAACTACCTTTCTCAGATTTTAGGGAGAATACGTGTCAGTGTAATATGACATCTAACCAAACTGGGGTAATGCGAAACCACGAATCTTTATCGTGAATATATGCATACTATACGACATAGGACCAAAACCATTTCATATATCCTATGGCTTGTTAACAAAGTTGACGTTGTGAGGTGTGAACAAAGAGGTAGATTGTTGTTTTTGATTAAGCTGACCTTGTGTCAGCACGGGCCCTTGCTCACAGAGCAGCCCGTGATCTTTATTACAGGTAAGGAAATTAAAATATACAGCATGCGGTCGGAAATGTGGTATCCGACCCGCGAGAGAGTAAAAGTGGGTCGGCGAGAGCCGATTTGTGTTTCTTGCAAGACATATAACTTAGAATATAAAAGTACATAAAATATGATCTTATAAGATATATACACTGGCGGAAAACCCGCTGAACGCTCTCGAGGAGGGAAGTAAGAACAACGCGATTGTAGAATTATATAGAGGAAATTGCGATAAGGCGTTGTCCTTACAACGTCTTGCTCAAGTCATCAGTATGGCATCTATTCTTAAAGTAATTTTACTTTTCTCGAATAAAAAAACTAAGGGTGTGAAGTTTTAAATAAATATGTATTCTCTGAGGTTTACACTTTTCTCTTTCGGTGGGTAAGAATAGTTAACTGTCAAATCGGTTAACGGCTGTTCGATATGTACGACAGGGAAGTAGTTTTTAAAAAGTAGTTGGGAATTGAGTAATTTTAGTCAACCTCGCTTTTCACAATAAGCATATCACCAAGCATATAACCCACACCAAGATTATATCACAGGGCAACCAATCCCCAAGCTAGCATGCGGCCACTTCCTTGTTGAGGAAATTACTACTTGGAAAGCAATGGAAATCCCTTGAATGGGTCCTTATCTGTGACAGAAAAAGAATGGGATGCGTTGCTTGAATAACAGGAAGCAAGGAATGGCCAAATTTGAGGGGAAAAGTTTCCAAGAAAAATCTATAACACTCTATACTTAAGTTTAAATGCTTAGTTCAGTGAAATTTATTCCATCAGAAAGTTGGTACCGGACTTTGCATTGGGATCAAGTAGCTTATGAGGATACGTTGTAAATCTGGGATCCCTTTTCTGGACAGTGTCATTTATGAGATATATTCTCCAACATACTAAATTAGGACAAATCTGATATATGGAACCAATATACATACTTATATGCTAGTAGGTTTAAGTGTAACATATACATACTTCACTTATGCATAAATCCACACAGTCACAGATGCACACACACACATATATTGCACTTTGATCCTTTTGTGTTGCTTTATATGTACTGAATATACCACCAAACTTGTGATTTACAGGACGTTATGTTTATTTTGAATCTAATGAAATTCAAATTTTGAAGTTATGATAGTTTTTATGACCAAGTGTGTTTGTTTGCACAGCATCTCGGCTGAGCTAAGTCAGTTTCAAATGTGGCCGTTACTGGCCAGTAGCCAAGCAATGGCATGTCGACTCCATCCTCTTCAGTTCCGAGTAACTCGGCGAAGCCTGAATTAATTCAGAGGATGTGATTAAACATCTGATAGATACGAAGTTCGGGACTTTCATACAAGCTATGGGGCCCAGAGCCATATGCCGCATGGTTTCTCATAAAAATGAATTGCTCCGTGTGACAGAATTAGAGCCAAAACTAATTTTGGTGCCCAGTGGTCTAAGAAGTCTTATTAAAACAATAGCTGTTAAGTAGAAAGTTATCTCATACTTCTATGGACGTATCACCAAAGTTGCCTAGGGAGAAAGTTTAAAGATGATCTGAGAGGCTGCAACATGCCGATTTACTAAATCTATAATAAATTGGAATTTAAACTACTGTGCACTATAGTAAGATTGGTGTCGTTTTACATGGAGTTTCAGTTTCACGTCTGCAGTAATGTAACTTCGGTTAAATGTAAACCTCAATTACACTGAAAAAGTCCGATGTGAAGGCTATACGTAATCGGCAACGGACAACATAATGCTTCCTCAATTTACTTTTACTTGTTTAGTAGTTTAGTTTTATGTACAGCCATCCACAGAGAGGATCCCTTCTTTGGCGGGCCCTTGTACGTTTTCAAAATCAGTTGCTTCTTATATTGCATGTCTTTCTTTTTTCTCGTCAGTATCGTAGCTCCTGCAGAGCAAGAGTCTTTAGTTCTTCTTAAGATTTGCTTTCCTCTTGTATGACATTCATTCGTTTTGGGCAGCCAGCAAACCAGGTTAGACGTATATTAATGACAGTAGAAAGTCCAACATACTCATCGGTATAGGTTTATATATCTTTGTTTTTACATCATAATACCCCAAATGTATGGTTCAGTCTTATATTCTGCTCTTTTTATTTATTATGTTACATTTACACCACTATTCAATAATGACATAAAAATCGAATTAAATTAAATTTACATAAAAATGGAAGCTAGTAAAAATATAATTGTATTAACGGCCATTGAACTATGATGTAACGTTATGACCCAAGAGTTCTGTACTTTGCACAACAGTTGTTAGGCAGGTTGATGCTTGATCCAGGGCACTGTATTTAAGGGAAATTCTCGGCCTTAAAAATGCGAAGGAAACACATTTAAAAATAATTAATAAACCCAATATCTAACAAATAGCTATCAACCAACAGCTATTAAAAATCTAAATATCAAAAAGTCGCCTAATATTAAAATAAATCCTAACAAACGGGATACATGAGAAGCCACTTCCATCTGTGAATCGGAAGCACAACTTTTAAAATATAAAAAACTTCAACTGGAATATGACACAAAAACAGTTTATGAAAATAATGAAACCACATATATAGTATATCACTGTTCAAGCTGGACCCTTAATTCGGTACAAGGACCAGATTCTCACCTAGCCACTGGCCCTCCTTAAATATGCAGAATGAAAGAGCCTTAGGTTAGGAGCCGGGAAGCTATATTAAGTCACTCTTGTATTATTATTGTATTTTAATAATAATGTACCTTAACATGAATGAAATACTTCCACTTTCCTTGAGTGAAGTACCCTAAAATCGCTACATAGTGAGTGCAATGCACTAATTACATTAACGTATATTTCTAACGAATTCCACTTAAGAAACGTGCAAATGCTTAATTTTCGTTAAGGTACAGTATTATTGATCTCCTTCACGAGGATGGAGCATGCAGTTAACGGTTACAAACAGGTACGCAATCAAGTTGACATGAAATTCGACTAACTTTACTAAACATTATGAGGGAACTCACCGGTAGCCGGTGAAGCGAAATATACACACATCTCTTCTTAACAGCCTTATGTTCGTGTCATCTAACGTCTTTGATCTAACGCCAGAGAAGAGAAAGACGAACTTTTTCAGGTACGTGAACAGCTCAAACTCCACTATAGTCACTGAGTAAAGTAGCGTCCGCTAGCCGCGCTAGGCTAGTCTCACCAAGTGTTTCTCCTGCAGCCAGTGTGTAACTGGCCAAACATCCTAAATACATTTTTAGCACCTGATAATCACTTGACAGATATCAGTTTCATAAATGGTTTTAATACATGAGTAATTTTACACAGAGGGAACGGATTCCCGACATATATACATCAAAAGAAAAAGCGTAAAATGCTTTACATTTTAGTTCCTGGAAGAAAAGAGAGGACATGTGGATATACAGATTTTTACAATGGAAGGGCGAACATTCGCCCGAATGTCGTCCTTACAGGTGTCAGTTCCAGCTGCTACAATGCTCACCTAAAGAAGATTGATAGATTGTCTTAAATTTATGAACATAGTGGCTCCGTATTTACTATCTTGTAAAGCATTCAGTGCCATGAGTTTACCTTACATGAGGCTATGAGCAATTATTTATTTATTTTTTGTTATCTTGTCCCACTCATGCCAAAGCCTTCAACAACTGCGCTGGACCTTCCAGTATAAACATGAAAACGATGTATTCAGCCTACATCACCATAAACGCTGGAACGCGTTTAACTCGTTAAACAGACATTCTAGTGTGAGGACTAGACTGAGACAAGGAGAAATACTTACTGATTTATTGGTTGTTGTTGTTGTTTTTGATTAAGCTGACCTTGTGCCAGCACGGGTTCTTGCTCCTAGAGCAGCCCGTGGCAGACCTTGTTGTTTGAGATTAAGCTGGCCTTGTGCCAGCACGGGCTCTTGCTCATAGAGCAGCCCGTGGCAGACCTTTGTGCGAAATGGACATAAATAAGGAGGCTGTGAGGACGGAATTGTAGTGTCCGTCACGCGTACATCGAAAAAAGGCCTTTACGGGCTGCTCGATGAGCAAGAGTCCGTGCTGACACAAGGTCAGCTTAATCAAAAACAACAGCAAACAACGAAAAAAGGGAGCGTTCCCCCGCTGTGATTGTGCTTTCTCGCACCTACAAATAAACATAAAATTAAGCATACAGGATGTGTAAATTTATGATACATATATTGGCGGAAAGGCCGCAAACTGCTCTTCATTTTGGTAAATGTAAAAAAAAGAGGTATATACAATGGGAGGACATATATTTTGGTGGAAATGTCGTCCTCACACAAGATAGTCAAGACAGTTTATATATATATATATATATATATATATATATATATATATATATATATATATATATATACTCTGGTTTATCCTATTACTTTCATAATGGGGGCTTCTCCCTTTGGACTTTTTGAAAGCTTTTTCTTTTCCTGAAATTCTGTAGAAGTTATTCTTGTTTCAGAATCTAACCTTTTCTGTACATTATGAGGCACATGCCTGTCATGTGTTAAATTCTCTCCAGCCAAGTTATGGTTTAACTTTATCATCTCGGTTAACTGGTCAAAGAGAGAGGTATCTTGGTCATTTTGAACTCCCACTCAACTACTACTCACACCCCGCTCAAGTTTTAAATAAAAACGGGAGTATATATGGACTATAAATAGAGCGCTTTCGAACGTTTCGAAGATATTACATACTCGGGAAAAATTAGGATTTGTCGCTCGAACTTTCGTTCACTCTTTAAATCTATTTGTTCATTGGTTTCGTCTACTAATAAGAGATTACATCGCTGGGTGCTCTTTTGTGAGGTAATTAAGAGGATAAACTCTACATTATTCGTCCCGACCCCTGTGACCTCCCAAACATTTTCTGTTCCGAAGAATGAAAACTCTCAAGGTTTTAACGACCAATCGACAAGTTTTTGTCCCTTTCTAGCAAAATTCATTTGGGAGCTTTTGGACTAATGTTTTAGCTATCCTGGGAACATAAATGATCTATCCTGTTCCAAACAAAGGACCATCATAACCAAACTAACTTTGGTTTATTGCTGCGGAAATTTATTTCGCGTTCACACTAGATATAAGGCATTCAACAGCTAATCAAAATCCCTCCCATGAATTGAAACACTTGTTCTCTGTAAACTCGATTATAGTTTTTACGGAACTGCTTTACATCTGGCTGGCAGAAGGGGTTCATTGTCCTCATTATCGTTGATCTACAACTTTGTTGTTCCGTGAACGATCTTGTAATGTTTACTCTCTTCTATGGTTTCAGATGCCTTCAATATTTATGAATAAGCAGTACGAGATTTAACAATTTAACGCAGATGAGACCCTTCCTTTTCAGGTTTATTTGAAGACAGAGGAAAACTTCTCTCATCTGTCATAATTTTTTTCGTGTTTCAGTCACAGAATCAGAAACCTCGTGCGCCTATCTAGATCTTGACCGCTCTAGACTGAGCCAGTTCTGAATCAATCAGCAAGATCGCTGTCGTTTCTGTAGCAATGATATCAACCGGACGACTAATAGTTACGCAAGTTTCCATAAGGAGATGCAAAATCAATAAATGACCCTAGAGATAAGAACTTTAGAAGTTGGATGGTCAACGAGGAAGTACAGACACGTCAGAGTACTATACTACACCTAGCGGCGCGAGATTGAGGTCAGACTCCCTGCTAGTCATCGATGTTTGTTCGTCACCTTACTATAACCAGCTAGCGCAAGGCCGATACTCAAGTGCCTATATAGCCTCTACGGAATGGAAAGGCGGCTAGAGTAAGGACTATGTGCTGTCAGAGACTACACTTTACGCTTATGGATATTTTTGCGAATTAAAATAAATTCAAATTTACATCAAGTGTTTCCGAAATGAAATATGACAAGATTTTACCCATTTGTATTTTTCATAACTAACAAAACCTGAGGTCTTAAGATTAGGATAATCAGAACTAATTCCAAAACATTATCGACAGGAAAAAAAATAAGTAAGCTTCGCAAATTAATTTAAAATTACAAACAAATGTGGAATCGTCCCAGACGCATCCCTGATAAAGGTGCAAAGAACACGACAGAGAGCACACGGAAACTGAGAGAGAGAGAGAGAGAGAGAGAGAGAGAGAGAGAGAAAAGCAATCCAAAGATGAGGTCGACCGGTATAATGCACTTCTCTTGACAGGAGGAGTCTCTTGGCGGACCGAATGAAATTCATGATATTTGCTGCCATTCCGATCACCAAGAAAAAGTAATATATATTTCTATTATTAACTTAGTTGCTCAGAATAATTCATTGTGATCTGAAAAAAAATGAAAAAAATTCTGACTTAAATTTAGAACCTTTTGCAATCCACTTCGATCAGTAAAACTAAACACGTATACGAGAAAATAAATGGGTAGTAACATAATAACATGAGTGTGTGGTATACACACACACACACACACACACACACACATATATATATATATATATATATATATATATATAATATATATATATATAAATCTTATATGTATATCATATTTATATGTACATATATGTATTATACATATATATATGTATGTGGTATATATATATATATATATATATATATATATATATATATATATAATGTAAAGAGCGAAAGCAAATTCATAGCCTAGTCTTCCACAGTATTTCTCTCTCTCTCTCGCTCTCTCTCTCTCTCTCCAGGCCTGCATGCATTTCCTGAATAAAGACGAGTAACTACAACCTGGCCATCTTTTCGTTATAATCACAAAAAATCGTAAGTGAAAGCGTTGAAATATAACAGCATTTTATTGCCTAACGAATGAACTATCAAAAGTCCTGGAAACAGCTGATAAGAACTTGAACTGTACAAAGCACGACAGAGAGAGAGAGAGAGAGAGAGAGAGTCTTATTGTTTTCAAGGTGATCTTTGTGGTAACAAAACACTACCTTGTGGCGAGACGATAACCTTTACGAAGAAAACTATCCTTTTGCCGGAGAGAGAGAGAGAGAGAGAGAGAGAGAGAGAGAGTTGCGGAATAGTATAGCCTAAAGAGGGCAAACACGATTCGTTCAAAGGGCAACAGTCAAGAATATTTTCCACACTTCGATTCCTTATAAAAAAAACTGACAAATTCCATCCACTTGTGCCACATATAAGAAAACGAGGTACACGGCTTCCAGGAAAACAAAACTACAATTTGTGACCATCGGTCTAGCGGTTGAGTGGAGAATGTAATCTGAATGCCTTGGAGACCAGCGAGGCTTGTTCTTGTTATGTAAGTGAATTTTGATTCCGTTGGTATTTAAGCTGAGCTCTGAGCTGAATTTTTTCGATATATGAACATTTACTTTTCAGAATAATTATTACAGCGACTACCTTTTCTAGATTTACACAAAACCAAAGAAATGTGGGTCTAAGACGAAATATGCTTAAATCAATGCAATGCGTTTGTCTCTTAAAAAATTTTTCGAGCGCACATGTATGACTCACGTAAATTACAGAACAAAAGATAAATGTTACTTTGCATGCTGTTATGTTTGGCAAGACTTAAGAGAGAGTTTTCATCTTTGGCAAATAAACGAGTTGAGACCTGCCAGCCTCTCCGTGTTGCAAAACTGTACTACATCTCTCTCTCTCTCTCTCTCATTCGTCCCGAAAGGAGGGAAAAACTTCATTTCTATCCTTGTCCCGAATTCCTTGATTATTATCTACTAATTTTGTCTTGTTTTGCATCCATTCAACAGAGCACTAACGCATAATACCACTTCATTCGTCTCCGTTCTTGTTATGCATTGTCCCGCAGAATAATTTTTAGATATATCTAAATAATTTATTCTTCTTCTCCTGAATTTTACACAACGGCACTAACCAAAATACAGGAAAACAATAGTGTTGTTTCTGTTCACGATCTGATGTTATTTCCCAACACCAGCCTAAACAAAGACTTAATTTCTTTTCTGGTCTTGAATTCTTCCGTAACAGTGTCTGGTACAGTTACGCCTGACTTCTTTTAATAAGCACGTTAGGAAATTCTGATCTTACACCACTTATTCTCCTCATCTCTTTATTTTGTTTGTTTGTATGGTGTGTTTACGTTGCATGGAATCACGGGTTATTCAGCAACGGGACCAACGGCTTTACTTGACTTCCGAAGCACGTCGAGAGTGAACTTCTATCACCAGAAATACACATCTCTAACTCCTCAGTGGAATTCCCGAGAATCAAACTCGCGGCCACCGAGGTGGCAGGCCAAGACCATACCCATCACGCCACTCAGGCGATAATTCTCATCTTTATATCCTCTTTTCGAGACTTTGGGAATCTGCTTTCTTCCCATTTCGCGATTTAGAATTCATTTGATGTCTTGACGAGCTTTCTTATCGAAAGCATGTGGTGTATCTTATCAGGCATGAGTCAAAAAGTTAATGCAAGATGACGCACGGTGACACAAAGATATTCATCAGTATCAATGCAAGCTTTGTGGTTTGACAAGACACGTTATTGGCGCTTTTGCTGCAGGTGGTCCCTGCTAATTACAATTCCATTAACAAGTCAAAAGGAAGGAATTTTTAACATCTCCCATAACGAAGAACGGATGAATCTAGCTTGTAAAGTGACGTTTCACAGCGGATTCTATTGTTGTTATAATCGTATTTCCAGTCGAAGGGACGAAAAGTCTCACTTTCTTAAAGCCAACATTTCAAAAAATAATCTTCGGTTTTATTATGCTTTTTTTTTTCCTTCGCGCCTTCACATCAGCTCTTAATTCGCCGGTATTTTTTTATTTTGCTCGCAAATGATATACGAAAATTACGTTACAATATAATCTTACTTTTAAATCGAATATCTTTGCTGTATTCAACAAATCAATGAGTGAACCTCACTTGTCCTTCTCCCTGGTCTTAATTTACTGAGAACTTCTTTCTGAAAACTGGGCAAATATTTGCAAACTGCAGAAATTCCAACGTGACTTGAGCCAATTCATTTTTTATTTACTGTAATATGAAAGAAAATGCAAAACGTAACTCGTCCCTGTAATAGAATGAAACGGTATATGTAAAATTTAGGCCAAAAGCCAAATTCTGGGACCTATGACGTCATTCAGCGCTGAAATGGAAATTGACAGTAAAGGGTATTAAAGGTGTAACAGGAGGGAAACCTCGCAGTTGCAATGTGAAACCATTGTTAGGAGAGGGTGGAAAACAAGATGGAAGAAAGAGAATATGAATGGAGGTACAGTAAAAGGAACGAAGTAGGTTGCAGCAAGGGGCCTAAGGGCCAACTGCCAAGAACCTTAAGTAATGCCTACAATGCACAACGTGAGGTACACTGACGGCAATACCCCCATCCAGAAACTGTATAATTCTTTCAACCAAATACAGGGTGTCCATACAGTCCCAGTAACATTATAAGTATTTATCGCTTGTAATGGTACTGGGACTTTATGGTCACCCTGTAGATTTCTCTCAAATACACGAGATTAGTTTTTTAATTGGGTCAACGGTATTTTAGTCAAACAGCCTGTAGAAGAGAACAGCCATTCAGAGTAGTATGTAGGATACCGAGTGTCTCGAAGTTTGGCTGCAGTTATTAGGTTTTGCGTTCGCTAAAAATAATTTTTTTAAATTTTATTTTAACCACCCAGCCCAGCTGTCAATGTTACACTGGCGAATGTTTAGTCGAATTGGTAGCCAGAGATTATTGCAAACTAATGACACCCAGCAGCGAGCAAATAAAAAAGAAAAAAAAAGGTGGGGGGGACGGAAAGAACGTCGTTATATACGTCACCTGAGCAGCTTGTTGCTGCCAGACTAGTATTGTCTCGAACGACGAGGAAAAATGTGGATTCTCTTCCAATTGTCGCTGAAGTAGATGTCTCTGCAAAGGTGAACGATATGAAAACGGCAAAACGCGATATCTTCATGTTAATTTCTATTATCAAACTTGGCGTATCTGTCAACAGTCAGAGTGCAGGGATCACA
>NC_061106.1:29617301-29642059 GCF_015104395.2 Macrobrachium nipponense
GCAGGGATCACAGCAGTGTTGCCAGTGTTGGGATCACAGTAGTGTTGCCAGTGTTGGGATCACAGTAGTGTTGCCAGTGTTGGACTACCAGCTAACAACGCGTGCGTTGTCTGTGACATAACATCACCTCAGATTCTTAAAAAATGATTAGGCTCGCAAACTACGCCACAACAATCTGTCACAGACACCCTTTTTTTAAAAATCTCAATTATCATAAGCCACCATGTCAAACCGATGAGAACGGACTAAAATGGAAAATAATGACAACTATTACTTCCACTAATTTTACAATTATCCAAGGATTTCAACTTTTATTGAACATTTAAACAAGATGTTAAAAACACAAATTTCAGTGAAAGCTACATTTTCACCATCGCTATGTGCAAGCAATTAGCATTTGATGAAGGAACAGTAAAATTAACCGAACTGGAAAAAACTGACATTATCAAGCTACTGGTTATGTACCCGATGACTACGATTGCGCAGGTGCATTAGGAGTTCAGGAGCGAGGTTTATTCAACCCAAAGGTTTTATCAGTAATAATTATATCTGGCCCCCCTGCAAGACTGTTATTTTTAGTCTTCGTAATCTTGTAATGACACGAGTTCTAGAAGCTACCGACGGACAGTGTCGATAGCTCAAATATCGATTGGTCAAAATGTCACCGGAAAAGAAAGAAAGAAAAAAAAAGCCGATTGACTTGAAACATTATTATTAAAATAAACGTCGAAAGGGAAGGAAGAAGACATGGATAAGAGATAAGGGATATTTTCTTAAAAACAGAAAAAAGCTACTTCACAATGAATACAACAAATTTTATCAATTCTCTGCCTCGGTCTAATATCTCGTTGTGTACCACTGCTTTGAGTATTTCACGATTATTAATTATGGATTTTAATCGCTTGTTTAATACACCATATTTGGTCTTTCTCCACGAATATCCTCCTATTCGAATTAACTCGATTTCTGTCAGGATGAGCAATCCACCATGAGATAGATACATTTATTCTGGTTTATGGAATGGAATGGAGAGTTTAGGCCAAAGGCCAAGCACTGGGACTTATGAGGTCATCCAGTGCTGGAAATGAAATTGAGAATAGGTAGGTTTGGAAGGCGTAACAGGATGAAAACCTCGCAGTTGCACTTGGACATAATTGTCAGTAGAAGGTGGATAGTCACATAGAAGGGTAATATGACTGGAAGTACAGTAGAATGAAAGGGCTGCTCAGCTCGGGGCCGAGGTGGACGCTGCAAGAACCTTTAGTAATGCCTACAGTGCACCACTGAGGTGCACTGACGGCACTAACCTCTTACGGAGAGGTTCTGTCATACACTGACCATTTAACTACATACTACTTGAAGCGGACCTCTCGCACTGTCGGTCATTTGGCACCGATTCTCGCTCAGTATGTGGCATGACAACAGAATGCTTTCATCCACCAAATTAGACCATCAATTATTATGGACAGTTTCCAAATACTGGTTGATAAAACTCACATTCTAGGGCGCTTGGAACAAGCTGTTGCAACCCTGAAAAAACACTTTGCTGAGAACCAGTGGTGGCCCCAGGGAACGTCCCCTCAGGACATTCGTTCTAAGAAAAAGGTTATAATGTTAATTTTATATTTAACGAATATATATTTATCTATATATATATATATAACATAATATATTATATATATTTTTTTTTTTATATATTATATTATACACACACACAAAAAATCCATCGCCAGTCCAATAAGAAACTCCTAAAAACTAGGAACAATCACTGAAGGCATCCAAGATAAGAGTTGGTTGTGGTTCATAATTTTCAGTTAAAATGTCTAGTTCATTCCGTTGTATGACTCTAAGAACTTTACAGATTCCCCGCTGTAGCTCTCTCTTCATTTGCGCACTCAATGAAGTGGCTTGGACGACGAAATGCGTATCCCTCACTCCCCCAAAGCAAACACGGACCCGATTTTGTTTTTCATGCTTAATTGTTATACGTGGCCTAACTCGAATCTAATTTTTCTCCTGTCTCTCTCCTTCTTGTTCTACATTCATTGTATTCTTTCAGATTCTTTGCATTATTTGGCTACTTGCTTTCAATTCTGCATTGCATCCGGGGAATCTTTTAGTTTATATTACATTTTCGGTTCCACAAAGTACCCTCACCTCTAGCTAATATTCTAAGCTCAGCTATCGGCCACATTGATGTACCATTGTGTCAATGGTATTTGTCAGTAGTACTCTATAAAAATTCAGAAAAGGAAACTTAGTTCATGAAAGGGATTGAGACGTCCTTATGTGACGTCTTCTGGCCCGAGTTTATAAATACTCGTAGTTGCCTTATGACCTGATGGCACAGTGCCACATATGCAGTTTAGGACTTACATCACCTGTATGATATATATATATATATATATATATATATATATATATATATATATATATATATATATATATATATATATAAATGCATACATACATAGACTACTAATATATATATATATATATATATATATATATATATATATATATATATATATATAATGTGCCTCATATTACATACGCATGTATTTAAATGTATGAGTAAGTGTATACATATACACACAATATATATATATAAGTATGTATATGTTGATGTATATATGCACATACATAAATGTACTATATTATATATGTGTGAGTATATATAAATATATGTAGATATGTGTATGTGAATATTATATATACACACATATATATTATTTATATATATCATATATTATATATATATATATATATATATATATATAATATATATATATATATATAGATATATATATATATATACGCATATACATAAAGCTACTGAACGTGGGGAGGTTTACGAATAAGGACTGTAATACTAACTCTTCCAATACACACACACACACCACACACACACAACACACACACACACACACATGTATATATATATATATATATATATAATATATATATATATATATATATATATATATATATATATGTATATATAAATATAATATACATATAAACTTTATTGGAAATTGGCTGTTTCCTAAACTCATGCGAATATATAAATGTAAATACAATCTATTCAATATATATACATGATATATAAACTAAATATATCTCACAAACTCATACAGGAGCAGCACAGCAGTGGTACAGGCATGAGTCTCTTTCCTCTGTATTTGGTTAATTTTTAGATTCAGCTTAAAAGATTAGGATGCACACGTGTTTGATCACAAGCCAGAAATAAATTTCATAACAACTGAAGTCATGACTGGAACTAGAATATAGAATTTATGCCAAAGACCAAGCACTGGGACCTCTGAGGTCATTCAGCGCTGAAACGGAAACTGGCAATTGACAGCAAAAGGACTGAAAGGCGTAACAGGAGGAAAGCCTCGCAGTTTGCACTAGGCAATAAATTGTTAAAAGAGGGTGGAAAGTAAGATGGAAGGAAGGGGAATATGAATGGATGTACAGTAAAAGGAATGAAAGGAGTTGCAGCTAGGGCCGAGGGGTCGCTGCAAAGATCCTTACGTAATGCCATACAGGAATGTAGTCATGACTATCTTTTAATTATAGTCTTTCGCCTCTGTATACGTATATGGCAGCGTTGTTGATGCACAAGTCACTCCAACACCACATATAATGGAAACCTTTCTTAAGAGTGTTCTCTCAGCCTCTTCACCCAGGGAAATCTTGACAGAAATTTATAGATATTTCACGAAAAGAACAACATTTTCAATTTATCTCTAAGCCTGTTGTTATTTAGCAGATATAGTCTCACTCTCTCTCTCTCTCTCTCTCTCTCTCTCTCTCTCTCTCTCTCTCTCTCTCTCTCTCTCTCTCTCAGAAGCAAGACTTCCATCATCTGAGGAGGCATTTCATTTATATAATAGAATTTTCCTTCTGCTTCTATCATTATATGAACCTTTCATTACCATCTTATCTTTTATCATTCTTTTTTTCTATATGCTTTTCACAGACAGATTTGGCTATTTTTGTTCATCATAGTCTCTCTTGTGCCAGCACTGGCTCTTACTTCTTAAGAGAGCTTACCTTACAGCTCGTTTCGTGTTGCCCCATGTCCTCAGTGTGAGGCACCTCTAATGTCTACCAGAGAATTGCTAATGCATCTTCGGTATATTTTGCATCTTCCAAAATATACCGGATGCAGCTTAAATATTTGTCGAGCTTATTCTTAAGCACATCTACGCTCACTCCTGATATGCTCCTCAGATGAGCTGGCAACGCATTGCATAGACGCTGCATTATCGATGCTGGTGCGTAGTAGATGAATGTCCTGTGTACTAGTTTTTCCTGGTATAGTTTTAGGAGAGAGAGAGAGAGAGAGAGAGAGCGAGCGAGAGAGAGAGAGAGAGAGAGAGAGAGAGAGAGAGAGAGAGAGAGAGAGAGAGAGAGAGAGAGTTCTCAACAGCCACCACCAACCGGTCTGACTACAGGGAGATAACACTGATAACTCTTTTCAATCGAATGACTGTGAATGAAATGTTACCGGTGACCCAGCATTCTTCAAAATTCAGGTTGTATCAATCGCACACTTCGTATTGCATATTACACCTAGAATATACTATGAGCTTCATTTTCCCAGTCGAGTGTATTGCAATATTTCGTAATATCAAGCTGAAGGATCAAGTCTTCCAGAGGGAAATTTATGATTGACAACTGCAAAGTGACACCAGACGCCTAAACGGAAGAGCTGGAAACTGGTTGTATCGAGTATTCGGCGGACAACGCCACACTCACTAAAGTAGTCCACGCATTCTTTGTAAAGGAAAAAAGGTTCATTTTATCTGTTGACCTCCCATTGGGGTTTTTTCTAGATTCTTCTGGATTGTTCATAATTTTTTTTCTATAATGCTTCAGCACGTGAGCTTTTTCGTTATTTTGCTGTTTTACTTTTTTTTTTCTGACATGCAGTGTTTCGGAGGTAACCGGTTAATGAATGACTGGTTTTTGCGTTCCTTCCTATTTTTAAAAAATTTACTTTATCTTATTTTTTCACGGAAACGGGTATAGTAAAAAGTGTCTAGTACCAGAAGCTCTGTCGACTTACTTTCAAATGCGTGTTACCATCGTCACCAAGTATTACCCAGTTTTTTTTTTTTTTTTTTTTTTTTTTATCGAATTCTCAAATTCCTGTAACTTCATCACTCTTCTTAGATTAGCGGCTAAACTGCAGAATACTAGAAGCTGTTTGAAAAGATGAATCACGTTCTATTTTCTTAATTAGTTTGTTTTTCTCTTAACTTCAGGTTGTTCAAGAATGACTTTTTAAGATTTATCCACTGACTTCATTAGATGGTACTTGCTCCAAAAATGCCGAGAGACTGATGAACACCGTTCGAGTTGTGCGAAAAAATATTGCGAAGAACGAGGACCAGTTAGGAGATAATTTGTCAGAGATATATAAAAAATATAGGTAACGCCTGTAAAGAATTTGATGAAACTATTTATCAATGTAAATTCCACTGAATGTGTCACCGAACACTGACTGAGTAGTTTCAAGTGTTTTCGAAAAGGAGAAAACTACGCGAAATTCGTATGTAAGATGAAAAAATAATTAGCAAAATGGTAGGACGAAAGATGTTGCAGTTGCATCATCGTGTTCTTTTTATAAGCTGAACTCACCTGGCTCAAAGTCAGTTGGCCTAGAGCGCCAAGTACTCGGCACCCACCATTCATGTGGGTGGCTCTCTCTCTCTCTCTCTCTCTCTCTCTCACCGGTCCAACTCTTTCTCCCGGCCGGCGCGGCGGGGCGGTACAGTGCGGACCTTAATTTTACCACATCAGCCTCGGGTGTTTAAGTAAAAAGTCATTTCCCTCTCTCCCCTCACGAAGTCTGTCTGCCCAGGTCGTGGAGTTTCTCGTCCAAATCGGAGGAGTAAAGTTGAAGTTCAGTGAATTCACGCCTCTGTATAGTGACCAGAATTCATCGCGCGAATATCTACTATCGCTAAGTAACGTCAGCCCTGGTAAGCCTTATGGAGGACGATATCTACGTTCAAAAAGGTTGTGAAGCTAAACCTCAAAATTGAGAGGCCAACTAAAAGGAAAACTACAGATATCATCACAGAACACAGTCAAAGCAACGACGACATTGAGGACATTTTGCTGAATAGTGAATCTGATTCGGCACTGGTGATTTCATGGAGGATCTTTCCTTTACGGCGTATAATGTATTTTTCTTCTGCAGCATAAATATCCTGAAGAAGAACTTCCATGAATCGAAAGGAAAGTTAGTCTTAGGTATTATTGGTAATTCCAGTAAAGTTAATTTTCTTTTCATTGTGAGGCGGCCTCTTATACATATGGCATGGGACATAATCGAAAGTTGAGCGCACCTCATCCAGATTTAAGAGTGGAGAAATTCAATTCCAGGGCAACGGGATTTACAGATAACACTCGCCTTCTACAGGTCCTTTGTAAAGGGGGCAAGGCCCCATTGGGAGAAGTTGGCAGCCCCGCGGCTCTTGTAATCAATAAGTTTAACATGGACAGACTTGTCCTGTTCATAATGATGTTGAATATAACCCTGGTAAAATAGTGCTACCTCCTCTGTCAAGAGTATTGTCTGTAGGGTATCGGCAATGAACTCTGACGATGGTGTCATCGATGTAGCAGTGGAATGTCGTAAGGTCCTGTCACAGACCTCCTCTTTTACAACATCCATTAAGAAGTCTGCGAATAGGACACCAGAAGCAATCCCACTGCCATACCATCTGCCTAAGTGTATGATTCCATTGACACATCATCTGCTTAAGTGTTAAGTCCCCTACATTGGGAGAATAGTGTGGAATGGTTAACATACGTGGATGCTAAGCAATTTCTATGTAGAGTTCGAATCCATGTATCTTTTGAAGCTGCGTTTTCCACGCTCGTTGCTCTCACGACCAAATAGAGAAACAGGCTGAATGTTGAAGGGGATTTACGCTGTGCACTCTCCGGCATTCGACCAAGCATTCAAGATCTAGTAGCTAAGAAGCAGTGGCAAGTATCTCACTAATGCATTCCCAGAAAGAATAAAAACATCCCTTCTCTTTCTCCTTTTTTTTTATTTTCCTTTAAATCTGGGAGGGAATTCTACTTATGGATGCAAGTAGGGCGTGGAGGGAAGGACCACCTCGTAGAAGGGGGCGTGATAATAAAAAAGGCTGAGAATCACTGCTCTAAAGGCGTGATTAACACCCCCATCCAGATGAAATCATATAAGATTCTCTCTCTCTCTCTGGTTCTGTTAGTGGAATGAGCCGATACGTAATCGGACAGAGGGAGAGAAAGAGAGTTTGGTGGAATGAATTTATACGTAATCGTTCCCACATTGCAATGTGCTAGATCCGCAATATTGTTATTATAAATCTCCCTTTGATAGCATTCACACTTAATACGGTATGTTCCAAGAAGGTGACACCTCGAAAACGAATTAAACACACCAGTCAAATCTAACTCATGTGGACATGATAAGCAATTTACTGTGAGACTCGAAACGCACAGACAGTCGACTCAGCAGGCCCAGAGATTCCCTACTAATCATTATCTCCATGAAATCTGTCCGTCCATGACATCATTCCCGCCTATCATTCGCCACTTCAGAGACGGTGAAAAGAAGGCGTGGGCTTCATTGGGCAATAACATAAAGGATTCCATAAATAAATGAGATGAAGTACATGGAATAGAATTGAATACAGGTGGCCTATGAGGTCATTCAGCACTGAAAGGGATATTAAGAGCAAAAATGTTGGAAAGGTGTAACAGGAGGAAAACCTCAAAGCAGTTGCACTATGAATAAATTGTTAGAGGAGAGGGTGAAAAGTAAGATGATAGAAAGAAAATATGAGCGGAGGTAGAGTAAATAGAACAAAAGGGGTTGCAGTGGAGGGCCGAAGGGACGCTGCAAATAACCTTAGATATTGCCAACAGTACATCACATAAGGTGGAGATGAAGTACACGGCTCTAATGGTGAAACTGGGAAAAAAGCACCAGAGTTCTCTTAAAAAGTATAATTGTTAGAAGAGTTGGACAGCATAACTAAGACAGGAAGCGCCCTTTAGTAATGTCTACAGTGTACCACGTGAGGTAGTTCCTCGTTGGACGAGTGGTTTTCGCACTGGACAACCAATCCGTTGGTCTGAATTTCGTTTCTCGGCGCGCCCAACGTGGAATCAGAGGAATGTACTTCTGGTGACAGAAATTCATTTCTCGATATAATGTGGTTTGGATCCCACAATAAGCTGTAGGTCCTCTTGCTAGGTTAGGTTAGGTTAGCCACGTAGAAGTATCTAATCCGTCGGGCCATCTCTAGGAGCGCTGTTAATCAGCTCAGTGGTCTGTTGTTGTTGTATGGTGCTTTTACGTGTATGGAACCAGTGGTTATTCAGCAACGGGACCAACGGCTTTACGTGACTTCCGAACCACGTCGAGAGTGAACTTCTATCACCAGAAACACACATCTCTCACTCCTCAATAGAATGGCCGAGAATCGAACCCGCGACCACCGAGATGGAACGCAAACACCATACCAACCACGCCACTCTAAGATATACTTAACTTTTTAACCACGTGGGGTGCACTGATAGCACTCTGCCTTCTTACGGGAGATCACCAGAGAACACTAGACCGGATGATGAACATTTGTCGGGAATTCTGAATAACAACTTCAGTAGTTATGAGCTTCGGGATGATGATAGCCCTAAAATAACTTGTTTTAAGGAAGCCTCTGTTGAATTATAAACGTTTCGTTCGATTGCATCGAAACATTTGCTTTGCAGGGGCCTGTAAAATCATACTAATTGAACAATATTTATAAAATAAAAGTGACCTAAAACTATTGCTCTAAAAATATAAGGGAAAAGTAAAAGCACTCATCAGGATAAAGATCAGGTCCAACACGGACAAACTACATTAATAATAAAGGAAAATAGACCCGTTATTAATTCAGCGTGTGTTTCTTGGTCATGATTTCATTGTGTCGGGAATTATCTGACGGTTAACGTATAATCGTGTTCATCTAAAATGGTAAAATGATCAACTCCATGACAGACTCACAAGCTGGAAGACGGTCACGAACGCTAGAAGCCATTGTCTCGCCAGCATACTAACAGAGCGACTTGAAATGTCAAAATTGACCACTGGCCTCGATTTCAGCGCCCTCACTGAATAGCCAACACTGGCGGTGCTGCAGCCACCGCATTTATATAAATGATATAAACAAACCCTTATTCCAGAGCCGTTGGTAACTTCTCCTTGAGTCCACTTAAATCCTCGTATTTTAAAATTACCAGAAATTACCAGCTTGAAGTTCACACGAGTATAACAATCAGATAAAAACTTTGTAGCATTCCTTGATAAAAATTATATGCCTAATCTATGATAATAACCTACAAGTGGGTCATGTCCCCACCGAGTGAGATTTTCTTGAAAGCTTTATTGCCACGAAAAATCAATACTTAATATATATATATATATATATATATATATATATATATATATATATATTACATAAATCTAGTAAATGCCATCATTATCGTATCCTTTTCTCTCATCATCGGGAGATGTCTATCTATCTATCTATCTATCTATCTATCTATCTATATATATATATATATATATATATATATATATATATATATATATATATATATACTATATATATATATATATATATATATATATATATTGCCACGAAAAATCAATACTAATATATATATATAAATCTAGTAAAAGCCATCAAATATAGTATCCTTTTCTCTAATCATCAGGAGATGTCTATCTATCTATCTATCTATCTATATATATATATATATATATATATATATATATAATATATATATATATATATATATATACTATATATATATATGCTATATATATAATATAATATATAAATATATATATATGGTACAAGATAAGAATCTCGTATTTCATTTGGTAAGCGTCACGCCAAAGCGGTAGGCAAACTGATACACACTCCAACTCTCTCTCTCTCTCTCTCGGCTCGCTAACTCTCTCTCTTCTCTCTAAGCGATCAACCGGCATAGCCTCCCCTCTCTCTCAGATCGCAACCTCAGCCCTCTCTCTATCTCTCTCTCCACTAAGGCTCGCAAAAACCCCTCTCTCTCTCTCTCTCTAAGCGGATCATCGGGATGCCTCCCATCTCTCCTCGACTCGCCAACCTCTCCTCTCTATCTCCATTCTAACAGGTTATCAAATGAGAGTCAAAGTTATATAAAAATACAATATTTATTTAACAACAGAAAGATAATAATTCAAGTCTCACAGACTAACTAGCTCAGTTAAACCCCCAATATCTAAATGTCTTAATCAGTAATTAGTCACACCAATCTCTTCTCCACCCGGGACCCTCAGCCCCCTAGGATTCTCTGTCCCCTTGCCAGAATCGCCTGTTACAAAGACACGAGAACATACTCGTAAGCACACTTGTGTGTGCTTACGAGTATGTTCTCGTGTCTTTGTAACAGGCGATTCTGGCAAGGGGACCGAGAATCCTAGGGGGCCGAGGGTCCCTGGTGGAGAAGAGATGGTGTGACTAATTACTGATTAAGGACATTTAAATAATGGGGGTTAACTGAGCTAGTTAGTCTGTGAGACTTGAAGTGTAAAGACAAAGTCAAAAGACTAAAACGAACATCTTTACAAAAATCTCAAATAGACAACAAGCCATCCCTTTGGCTAAAATAAGATACACTTACCCATTACAGCCCAGAAATCACACACAGAAGTAAATAAACTTTCACAGAGCTATCCCGGCATCTTGCCTTTCTCGCACAGACCTCTCTGAAAGTCTTCCCATAGACTTGGCTAAAGATGCCATTATGAACGGAAGAAGCGCACACGTACATACGAACTCGTACACTTCGGCAACGCCTCTATAAACTGGTTGCAGCCAGTTTCCAAAGGCACTTGAACAAGATCCCATGACCTCACACATAACTACAGAACGAACGTTGACCCGCTTAAACAAACATCTTCATATCACGCCATCCCAGAATGATTTATCAGCTTTCTCAGGTCGTTGCTTCGGCTCTGTTCTGCGCAAAGTCACAGCACATCACATTGGCATATTAAATATATTATTAATTATAACCCCTTTCATCTCACAGAGCTCGGCCACCCAAAATTGCTAGCTCCTGCCTAGCAACTGGTAAAAAAAAAACAGCTTAATTTATAAAAACATTGGCCGGCTCAAAAAACATAGTAATAACTGCACGTCTCTGGCATTATAAAGTAAAGTCTTATCACGCTTCATCTCAAAGATTTTATCTCATTTTGGATTCTTGAATATCCCTCTTTGTCTGCAATTTCCAGCACAGACTGTAGAAAGGCGAACGGCCTCCCTCCCTGTAGAAGACTTCTAACGGCCTCCCTCCCTGTAGAAGACTTCTAACGGCCTCTGTAGATAAAAAAACGTTGTAGAACTCTGTAGACTCGTAGAAACTCTCGTAATCACCCTGGGTAGACGACAGCAACATCTCTGCACGGCTGGTGGATGTCTTGCTAGCGTCGGGGAACGACGATTATGGTGTGTTAGTATGTCAGTCAAGTCATCGGTCAATCAAAAAAGAATTAACCCCAGACATACTACTTCTATCAAACAATGACCTCAAAAATTCAGAAATACTAAGTGAACGTCTCCCAATTAACTCATTAATATGACACTTAATACCAAGTTTAATATGACCACTAAATCACAAGTCATTATGACAACTCGCAAAGGAAAAAAAAAACAACTTCTCTAACTCAATTCTCCAAACTCACACATCAGCATACACGGTCCAAAACTCACAGTAACTTCACGGACTTCTGCACTCACATTTCAAACTCGAATGTTCTCGCAAGTAAAAAAAAGAAAAAAAGGTAATGAGCCCAAGAAAAAAAAATCACGTAACAAGCCCGGACCCAAAAATAAAAATGTTCTCTTAAGCTCTGATATTACAGCAACTCACAAAATCAGTAAAAATCTCCAATGTTTAACAGCAAAAACCCCTTACTGCTCACATAATTAATTACAATGAGACTTAATGTCAAACGCCCATTTATGTAAATCACAACCCCGATAAATTACATCTCCCGTCCAAAAAGAAATGGTATTTAAAGCTCAACCCCAATCACATCTCTGGCAGGAAAAGGAAGAAAAATAAAAAAAAGTAATCACAAGTAAACTTCCCCCATCACAAAACACATAATATATGCATAATATACATAACCCCGCTTCTTCCCCATAAATGCCACATGTATAGTTACGGAATTTTTTGGCAAGGCAACCATCATGCGACCTGAACACGGCAGAAAGCAACTTTCATGAAATGCTACGGTCAACATTTCCAGACCATGCAAAACTCTGAGCAATCACTACTAGAGGAAAGGAATCAGCACACCGGACTCATCGCAGCGCTTGTCAGCAGAAAAATCCTCCTATGGACATGTGTCCTCTAACTGCAGCGTAAAAAATGTCTAGTCAGACTCGCAAGTTCAGAAACTCATGATTCTCAAGAAAAAGGTTCCATACTGACACGAAGTAAGCACATTTCACTAAATTAACTCCAGGATATGACTAAGCTGTTCAAAGACTGTCTCGAAGATGTATCTCTCACATGACACTACCAATTATAAAAAAAAATTATCACCTATTTGGGATAAAAAAAAACTACGATAAACTCGTAATGCAGCAATTATATGCTTCCAAAAATAATGCACTTGTGAACATAAAAAATGCACAACATCTCCATAGGACCACAATGCAGTAATGCCACTCACTTCCCAATTAGTCCACAAAACCAAAAACCAAAAAGAGAACCACAGAACTCTTCTCTAGGCTCGAAAAAACTCTAGGAATGCAACTAAAAAAATCATAACCACAAAAAAGGTCACCCACCAAAGATTAATGCCACCTCCATATATATATATATATCTATATATATATATATCACCATACTAATAATAAAAACACTCCAGTGATAAAATATTTCCTCCATTTGATTAATAACCACACCCACACCATATTCCCTCTTATTTCCCCAATAAAATTGATATCATCAAAATCACTAGTATTAGTATAAAAACATTACTAATGTTAATGCTTGTCCATTCTCCAAAAATTCAGCACAAAACTCACAAAAAGTTCCCCAAAATTCAGCACAATTCACCAAAATCCAGCCAGATTCATCAAGATTCAGTCACATTCATCGCTCATGAACCACTGACATATTCCCTAAAGTTATAAAAACTCAATAATTAATTAACCACAAAACTTCTCCCATAATTCATGTAATAATTCTCCATAATATAATTATCTGAAGTTATTATAAAATAATCTCCCATGAAATATCTCAAATCTCTCGTAAAATATGTCTCAAGTAATGATAATTCTACTGAGTAACCCTCCCGCAAAAAAAATATTTATTGTAAAATATCTCCCATAAAAAATATCTCCCATGTCACCAGTAAAAGCATTAATATTGCCATTTCCACGGTATTCATCGCCATTGCCACCCCCATGATACCAACCAACACCAATCAACACCACTCACCGGTATCATCAGATACAACACCAGATACAATACCACTCATCGGCATTCACCATCACTCAGCACCATTTTAAAGTAATCTCTCCAACACAATAAAAAAAAAAATAATAATCTGTGTCCCCATTATATTTGTGCCTTCCAATGCATAAGGAAAACTTACACACATACAATGCATTTCATTTCCTTTTCTCTTCATTCAAGAGAAAGAAAAATCTCTTTTCTAAAAAAAAAAAAAAAAAAAAAAAAAAAAAAAAAAAAGACCCTATGGGGGCATCTCACATCATCAACTAATCGTTCTCAGCTGATTTCCTTGCATTGAAAATTCATTGTCAAGGGCAAATTCGTCCCCCAACACCCCGACAAGGAAAAAAAAAAAGGAGTTCACCCCCACTGAGAAAAAAAAAAGTTTCACCCTCCACTGAGAGATAGAACACCCCCCCTGAACAGTGTCTGAGTACCCCCCAAGGTATACCAGTAGTACCCTCCCGGTAAGCAATGCCCTCGAGGCAGGCCATTACTCCCCTTGCAATGTCTCTCTGCGTCGGTTAGAAGAAATTGCTGAGTCCGCAAGAACAAGTGGGTGCTCTCTGTCTCCAAGCAAAAAATGCAATCCAAGCACAGTTTCGCATGTATGAAAAATATTCATACGCACGTATACACTAAACAAAGACGAATGCATCTCTTCTAAACCTGTGCCAATAAAGAAAACACGTCACTTTCTGCTACTATGGGAAAAAAATGTGGTATCCCAAACCAATCCCATAACACTGAATGATTCAAAAAACCCTCCCCAAGACTAAAAAAAAGTTCTTTAACACTTACCACTTCATAGTGAGAAAAAAAAAACTCGGAATTTGCGCAAGACACACTAACACACACACTCACGGGCATCTCGGGATGCACTCGATATCACACGCACAAGCCACACTGAGTGTGACTCCTTCGAGGCAGACTGCCCTGGGCAAAATGCTGAGTCCAGTTCAATTTCTCTCCCATCATTGCCACAGTTAACGGACGGATATTTTCTCATTATCTCTCACTTAGCAACTGAAATCTAACAATTTAACAATTTTCCACAATCCCACAAAAGGCTTTGTCGTTCGAAAACCACCGCTAAGCCACCACTGTTACGAGATAAGAATCTCGTATTTCATTTGGTAAGCATCAAGCCAAAGCGGTAGGCAAACTGATACACACTCCAACTCTCTCTCTCTCTCTCTCTCTCTCTCTCTCTCTCTCTCTCTCTCTCTATAGCGATCATGGCATAGCCTCCCCTCTCTCTCTCTCTCTCTCCATTCTAACAGGTCATCAAATGAGAGTCAAAGTTATATAAAAATACAATATTTATTTAACAACGGAAAGATAATAATTCAAGTCTCACAGACTAACTAGCTCAGTTAAACCCCCAGTATTTAAATGTCTTAATCAGTAATTAGTCACACCAATCTCTTCTCCACCCGGGACCCTCTGTCCCCCCTTGCTAGAATCGCCTGTTACAAAGACACGAGAACATACTCGTAAGCACACACGAGTGTAAAGACAAAGTCAAAAGATTAAATAGAACATCTTTACAAAATGACAAAAGACAACAAGCCATCCCTTTGGCTAAAGTAAGGTAACACTTACCCATTACAGCCCAGAAATCACACACAGAAGTAAATAAACTTTCACAGAGCTATCCCGACATCTTGCCTTTCTTGCACAGACCTCTCTGAAAGTCTTCCGTAGACTTGGCTAAAGATACCATTATGAACGGAAGAAGGCGCACATGTACATACGAACTCATACACTTCGGTAACGCCTTTATAAACTGGTTGCAGCCAGTTTCCAAAGGCACTTGAACAAGATCCCATGACCTCACACATAACTACAGAACGAACGTTGACCCGCTTAAACAAACATCATATCACGCCATCCCAAAAATGATTTATCAGCTTTCTCAGGTCGTTGCTTCAGCTCTGTTCTGCACAAAGTAACAGCACATCACATTGGCATATTCAAATATTATTTTAATTATAACCCCTTTCATCTCACATATACATATATATAGATATATTATATATATATACTATATATATATATATATATATATATATATATATTATAATCCCAAAGACGAGAGAAAAGGATACGGCAGATACGACGATGGTGATTTTTCGCTAGATCTATATTTCTTTCTTTTTTAAATATTGATATTTATGTGGGAAAAAATCAAGAAAACTGCCTATCATCTGCAGCAAAAAGAACGAAAAAAATCATTGTTGCCTGGGACTGTAATATTTTTGTGTTGTCCCTGAAGAATGGAAAGATAACTTCAGTCTACAATTATTTCCTGATAGAATTATGGACTACTTCGCGCATCAGTATGCAGTCGAGATTCCTGCTTTCTGCGATTATGGATGTATTCAGTAGCTCTATAGTTGTATTGTCACTTATGGACGCAAGTCCTTTTTTCGAAATAAGGAAGGAAATAATCAAAAAGAGAGGAAGACAGTGATGCGGAGGAACTGAAGAATTTATAATAAATAAACGGTAGAGAACTTGAGGTGTTTTTCTAAACTGATCGAGAAGAGATTTTGGATGCCCAAATTACCTCAGGGACAAACGTTCTTCGCTGGAAATAAGAAAAGGAATAACAAAAAAGAGAGGACATCGGCATGTAAGTAAACTGACGAGTGTTGACGAAGCGAAAAGTAGAGAACTTAAGGTGTCGGAAGCTGCTTGAAAAATTTCGGATTCACATAATTATTTTATGGAGAAGCAAGGAAAAATAAAAGCGATGATCAATATAATCAATGAGAGGAGGAAGGCAGGAAGCGGGCCTGGAGAGGGGCCAAGAACTTCAAGGATGAGGTCCAAAAGGCAAACAAGGTTTGCCAGTCTCTTGAGGGAAGACTTAAAGGGAAGGGTCCGACCCACAGGCCACTTCCTCGGAGGAAGGCAGGTATCCTGCCAGGCTGGGGAAGCGGGCCTGGAGAGGGCCCAAGAACTTCAAGGATTGAGGTCCAAAATACAAATAAGGTTCGCCAGTCTCTTGAGGGCAGACTTGAAGGGAAGGGTCCGACCCAGAGAGCGCTCCCTCGGAGGAAGGCAGGTATCCTGCCAGGCTAGGGAATTGGGCCTGGAGAGAGACCCAAGAACTTCAAGGATAAGGTCCAAAAGACCACAAGGTTCGCCAATTACTTGAGGGCAGCCTTGAAATGAAGTGTCCCACCAGAGACGCTTCCTCGGAGGAAGGCAGGTATGCTGCCAGGGTGGGGAAGCCGGCTTGGAGAGGGCCCAAGAACTTCAAGGATGAGGCTCAAAAGGACAGAAGGTTTGCCAATCTCTTGAGGGCAGCCTTGAAGGGAAGGGTCCGAACCACAGGCTGCTTCCTCAGAGGAACACCCAGGTATCCTGCCAGGCTAGGTAAGTGAGCCTGGAGAGGGCCCAAGTACTTCAAGGATGAGGTCCAAAGCCCACAAGGTTCGCCAGTCTCTTGAGGGCAGCTTAAAGGGAAGGGTCCGACCCACAGGCCGCTTCCTCAGAGGAAGGCAGGTATTCTGTCAGGCTGGGCAAGCGGGGCTGGTGAGGGTCCAAGAACTTCAAGGATGAGGCTCAAAAGCCCACAAGGTTTGCTAGTCTCTTGAGGGCAGCCTTGAAGGGAAGGGTAAGACCCAGAGACCGCTTCCTCGGAGGAAACAGGTTTCCTGAAAGGCTTGGTTGGGGAAGTGGGACTGGAGAGGGTCCAAGAACTTAAAGGATGAGGTCCAAAAGGCCACAAGGTTCACCAGTCTCTTAAGGGCAGCCTTGAAGGGAAGGGTCTGGACCCAGAGGCCGCTTTCTCAGAGGAAGGCAGGTATCCTGCCAGGCTGAGGAAGTGGGCCTGGAGAGGGCCAAAGAACTTCAAGGAACGAAGTTTCCAAAAAGCCCACAAGGTTCGCCAGTCTCTTGAGGGCATCCTTGAAGGGAGAGTCCGACCCACAAGCCGCTTCCTTTGAGGAAGGCAGGTTATCCTGCCAGGCTAGGGAAGCGGTGGCCTTACCTTACCTTACAGACCTTACATCTTGTTCGGGTTGCCCCAGGTCCCTCAGTATGAGGCACCTCTAATGTCTACCAGAGAGTTGCTAGTACATCTTCCGGTATATTTTGCATCTTCCAATCTTGGATGATCTGGGATGCAGTTTAGATATTTGTCGAGCTTATTCTTAAACACATCTACGCTCACTCCTGATATATTCCTCAGATGAGCTGGCAACGCATTGAATATGTTTGCATTATCGATGCTGGTGCGTAGTGGATTAATGTCCTGTGTGCTTTCCTTATTTTTCCTGGTATAGTTTTGGGCACTATTAATCTACCTCTGCTTGCTCTTTCTGATATTTTTAGCTCCATGATGTTTTCGGCTATTCCTTCTATCTATTTCCATGCCTGAATTATCATGTAGCGTTCTCTTACCCTTTCTAAACTATATAATTTTAATGATTGTAGTCTTTCCCAGTAGTCAAGGTCCTTAACTTCTTCTATTCTAGCTGTAAAGGACCTTTGTACACTCTCTATTTGTGCAATATCCTTTTGATAGTGTGGGTACCATATCATATTGCAATATTCAAGTGGACTACGAACATATGTTTTATAAAGCATAATCATGTGTTCAGCTTTTCTTGTTTTGAAGTGCTGTAACAACATTCCCATTTTTGCTTTACATTTTGCCAATAGCATTGCTATTTGATCATTGCATAACATGTTCCTATTCATCATCACACCAAGGTCTTTAACTGCTTCCTTATTTGTGATTGTCTCATTATTAGGTCCCCTATATGCATATAGCTTTCCTTCTCTGTCTCCATAATTTATTGATTCAAATTTATCAGAGTTAAATACCATCCTATTTACCTCTGCCCAATCATATACTTTGTTAAGGTCTCTTTGTAGCGCGTTCCTATCTTCATCACAAGTAATTTCTCTACTTATTCTTGTGTCATCAGCGAAACTACTCACTACTGAGTCCTTAACATTACTGTCTATGTCTGCAATCATAATAACAAACAGTAATGCAGCTAACACCGTACCTTGTGGCACACCGGATATTACCTTAGCTTCATCCGATTTCTCATCGTTTGCAATAACTATCTGTTTTCTGTTGTGTAAAAATTCTTTTAACCATCTTCCTACTTTATCCACGATAATGTTTTCTAATTTTCTTCGCTTATATATTATGGTCTACCTTGTCAAAAGCTTTTGCAAAGTCTAGATAAACCACATCTGTTTCATTTCCGCTTTTCATATTTTTGTATATTTTCTCACGGTGGACTAACAGTTAGCTTTGCGTACTTTTTCCGGGTATGAAACCATGTTGTCCTACATTAAACAAATTATTTTTTTATTAAATGTTTCATAATATTTTTCTTCATTACCCTTTCATACACTTTCATATGTGAGTTTTAGACTCACAGGCCTATAATTACTTGCCTCTAGTCTTGATCCACTTTTGAAAGTAGGGGTAATATATGCTAATTTGTGCTCATCATAAATCTTGCCTGTATCTACACTTTGTCTTAATAATATTGCAAGTGGCTTTGCAATAGAATGACTACTTTCTTTAACAAAATAGCAGGAACACCATCAGGACCTGCAGCAGCTCCTTTTTTAATTTCATTAATAGCCTGCACAATATCAGCTTCATTAATATCTATGTCAGCTAAATATTCACTATTTTCGTCCCTTACTTCTGTATCATTATCTTCATTATCAATTCTAGGGTGAATTCTCTCTTATATCGTTCTGCCAATATGTTGCATATTTCCTTTTTTTCATTCGTTAATCTCCCTTCAATTCTAGAGGGCCTATTTCTATTCTTCTTTTATTCATCTTTTTCGCGTACGAGTATAATAGTTTGGGGTTTTGCTCGATATTTACTAAGGTTTTTCTTCCAAGTCCCGTTTTTAATTTCTTTTGATTGTATAACCTTTTTGTTCTGTATTTTCTATCTTACTTTTAGTTCTATAACTTTCCATGCATTTGTTTTTTTCTTTTGCAAGACCTTTTTTCCCACTTCTGATTTTCTGGAACAAGATCCTTCTGTCTCTTGGTATGCATGACTGATGTTTACTTTTCTTCTTCGGTATATATTTTTCCACTATTTTCTCTAATATTTTATATAGTATCTCCGTATTTACTCTTATGTCATCACTTATGAAAATGTTATCCCAATTCTTTGTTTAATTCTTCATTTATTTCTGACCATTTTATATTTTTACTGTAGAAGTTATATTTTCCATCCTCCTTCCCACTTTTTCATTCTAGCTTATCTCTGTTTTCACTTGCTTTGGAATGGACTGTTAATTCTACGACATTATGGTCTGAAATACTTGCATTATAAACTAATATTTCTTTAACATAATTCACCTCATTCACAAATACTAGGTCTAGAGTATTTTCCTTTCTTGTTGGCAGGTGATTTATTTGTTGAATGTTTTATTCTAGTAGCATATCTAATAGCTTAACGAATTGCCTCTTATCTTCTGCACTACTATTACTCTCTTTTTTATATGTATAAATACAACCACAATCTCCTATTCGTTCTTTCCAGTCTACGAAAGGATAGTTTAAAGTCTCCAGATAGGAGAATAGTCCAGTCCTTGTGATTTCTACATATATCATCCAATTTTTTCTATTATTATGTCAAACTCTTAGTATTAGGGAGGGGTCTATATATTACTATGTTTCATTTCTTAATTTTTCAGATTCAAATTCTACCGCTACTAGTTCACATTCTGAGTTACTATATTTCTCATAGTATATTTTTTTCCTTTTCCTTGTTTTTTGTCTTTCCATATATTGCAGTTCCAACTTGATTCCTTTTTTTTTCTATCTGATCTATAAATTTTGAACCCTTTTATTTGATCATCATTCCCAGTCTCTTGGGAATACCAGGTTTCACTTATATTCATTATATCTATTTTCTTTTCAATTTGGTTAGTTCTTCTAAGTACTCTATTTTTCTTTTTGAGTTACTCGTAACTAAGCCCTGCGCATTCATCACTATGATGGTTTGCATGTTTTCTCCTTCATTAATATGGGCAATAATAAGGGCACAAAGAACTAAAATTAAGGATGAGGTCCAAAAGCCCACAAGGTTCGCCAGTCTCTTGAGGGCAGCCTTGAAGGATGGGTTAAACCCAACAGGCCGCTTCCTCGGAGGAAGGCAGGTATCCTGCCAGACTGGGCAAGCAGGCCTGGAGAGTGCCCAAGAACTTCAAGGATGAGGTCCAAAAGCCCACAAGTTTACCAGTCTCTTGAGGCAGCCTTGAAGGGAAGGGTCCAACCCACAGGCCGCTTCTTCAAAGGGAGGCAGGTATCCTGCCAGGCTGGGCAAGCAAGCCTGGAGAGTGCCCAAGAACTTAAAGGATGAGGTCCAAAAGGCCCCAAGGTTCACCAGTCTCTTGAGGGCAGCATGAAAAGAAGAGTCCAACGAAAAGGGCGCTTCCTCGGAGGGAGGCAGGCATCCTGCCAGGCTGGGCAAGCAAGCCTGGAGAGGGCCGAAGAACTTCAAGGATGAGACCCAAAGGTCCACAAGGTTCGCCAATCTCTTGAGGGCAGCCGTTAAGAGAAGGGTCCGTCCCACAGGCCGCTTCCTCGGAGGAAGGCATGTATCCTGCAAGGCTGGTGAAGCGGGCTTGGAGAGGGCCCAAGTACTTCAAGGATGAAGTCCAAAAGCCCAAAAGGTTCGCCAGTCTCTTGAGGGCAGCCTTAAAGAGAAGGGTCGACCCAGAGGCCGCTCGGAGGGAGGCAGGTATCCTGCCAGGCTAGTGAAGCAGGCTTAGAGAGGGCCCAAGTACTTCAAGGATGAGGTCCAAAAGACCACAAGGTTTGCTAGTCTCTTGAGGGAGCCTTAAGAAGGTCCGACCCAGAGGCCGTTCTCTTGGAGGCCGGGCAGGCCTTAAAGAGAAGGGTCCGATCCCCAGAGCCGCTCTTGGGAGCGGGAAGGCAGTATCCTGCCATGGCTGGGGAAGCACGAGTGGAAAGGGTCCATGAAACTTCAAGGATGAGATCCAAAGGGACACAAGCTTCGCCAATCTCTTGATGGCAGCCGTGAAGAGAAGGGTCTGACCCACAGGCCACTTCCGCGGAGGAAGGCAGGTATCCTGCCAGGCTGGTGAAGCGGGTTGGGCTTGGAGAGGGCCCCAAGTACTATCAAGGATGAGGTCCAAAAGACCACAAGGTTTGCTAGTCTCTTGAGGGCAGCCTTGAAGGGAAGGTCCGACCTGGAGGCCGCTTCCTCGGAGGAAGGCAGGTATTCTGTCAGGATGGGGAAGCAGGCCTGGAGAGGGTCCAAGAACTTCAAGGATGAGGTCCAAAAGCCCACAAGGTTCGCTAGTAATTTGAGGGCAGCCTTGAAGGGGAAGGTTCCGACCTAGACGACGCTTCCTCGAAGGAAGGCAAGTATCCTACCAGATTGGGCAAGCGGGCCTAGAGAGGGCCCAAGAACTTAAAGGATGAGGACCAAAAGCCCACAATGTTCACTAGTCTCTTGAGGGCAGCCTTGAAGGGAAGGGTCTGACCCACAGGCCATTCCCCAGAGGGAGGCAGGTATCCTGCCAGGCTAGGCAAGCAAACCTGGAGAGGGCACAAGAACTTAAAGGATGAGGTCCAAAACGCCACACGGTTCACCAGTCTCTTGAGGGCCGCATTGAAAGGAAGGGTCCGACGAAGAGGCCGCTTCCTCGGAGGAAGGCAGGTATCCTGCCAGGCTGGGGAAGCGAGCCTGGAGAGGGCCCAAGAACTTCAAGGATGAGGCCCAAAGGGCCACAAGGTTCGCCAATCTCTTGAGGGCAGCCGTGAAGGGAAGGGTCTGACCCAAAGGCTGCTTCCTCGGAGGAAGGTAGGTATCCTGCCAGGCTGGGGAAGCAGGCCTGGTGAAGGCCCAAGAACTTCAAGGATGAGGCTCAAAAGAAGACAAGGTTCGCCAATCTCTTGAAAGCAGCCTTGAAGGGAAGGGTAAGACCCAGAGACTGCTTCCTCGGAGGAAGGCAGGTATCCTGCCAGGCTGGTGAAGCGGGCCTAGAGAGGGCCCAAGTACTTCAAGGATGAGGTCCAAAAGCCCACAAGGTTCGCTAGTCTCTTGAGGGCAGCCTTGAAGGGAAGGGTCCGACCCAGAGGCTGCTTCCTCAGAGGAAGGCAGGTATCCTGACAGGCTGGGCAAGCGGGCCTGTGTAGGGCCCAAGTACTTCAAGGATGAGGTCCAAAAGCCCACAAGGTTCGCTAGTCTCTTGAGGGCAACCTTGAAGAGAAGGGTCCAAACCAGAGGCCACTTCCTCAGAGGAAGGCAAGTATCCGGCAAGGCTGGGGAAGTGGGCCTGGAGAGGGCCCAAGAACTTAAAGGCAGTCTTGAAGGGAAGGTTCCAACCCAGACGACGCTTCCTCGAAGAAAGGCAAGTATCCTACAAGGCTGGGCAAGCAGGCCTAGAGAGGGCCCAAGAACTTGAAGGATGAGGACCAAAATTCCACAAGGTTCACTATTCTCTTGAGGGCAGCCTTGAAGGGAAGGGTCCGACCCAGAGGCCGCTTTCTCGGAGGAAGGCAGGAATCCTGCCAAGCTGGGGAAGCGAGCCTGGAGAGGGCCCAAGAACTTCAAGGATAAGGCCCAAAAGCCCACAAGGTTTGCTAGTCTCTTGAGGGCAACCTTGAAGGGAAGGGTCCGACCCAGAGGCCGCTTCCTCGGAGGAAGGCAGGTATCCTGCCAGGCTGGGGAAGCGAGCCTGGAGAGGGGCCGAAGAACTTCAAGGGTGAGGTCTAAATGCCCACAAGGTTCGCTAGTCTCTTAAGGGCAGCCTTGAAGGGAAGGATCCGACCCAGAGGACGCTTCCTCGGATGAAGGCATTATCATGCCAGGCTGGGAAAGGGAAAGCAAGCCTGGAGCAGGGTCCCAAGAACTTCAAGGGGTGAGGCTCTAAATGCCCACCCCAATGTTCGCTAGTCTCTTGAGGGCAGCCTTGAAGGAAGGGTCTAACACAGAGGCCGCTTCCTCGGAGGGAGGTAGGTACAGTGGTCCCCCGTATTCGCGGGGATGCGTACCCAGACCCCCCTGTGAATAGTTAGAACCAGCGAATGTTTGGAACCCCTATAAAAATGCTAAAACTGGCTATTTTGTTAGTTAAAACTCAAGAAAAACCACAAAAAATTTTCATAATTGGTTTTTTTTAATAGTTTTATCACAAAAAGTGCATTTTATGGTGATATTGATAAAAAAACCAGGAATTTGTGGATATTTCTCATAGAAAAATACAGCGAATGCACGAATTTTCCGCGAATAATGTGGGGAAACGTTCCCGAGAGACATCCAGAATGTGAGAGTCCGCGAATCCGGAGAACGCCCACAGTATCCTGCCAGGCTGGGGATGCGGGTTTGGGGGAGGAGGGCCCAAGAACTTCAAGGATAAGGCCAAAAAGCCAACAAGGTTGCTAGTCTCTTGAGGGCAGCCTTGAAGGGAAGGGTCCAACCCACAGACCGCTTCCACGGGGGAAGGCAGGTATCCTGCCAGCTGGGCAAGCTGGCTAGGAGAGGGCCAAGGAATTCAAGGATAAGGCCAAAAGCCCACAAGGTTTGCTAGTCTTTGAGGGCAGCCTTCAAGTGAAGGTTTCCAAACCCAGAGGCCGCTTCCTCGGAGGAAGGCCAGGTATCCTGCCATGCTGGGGAAGCGTGCCTGGAGAGGGCCAAAGAACTTCAAGGATGAGGCCCAGAAGACACAAGGTTCGCTAGTCTATTGATGGCAGCCTTGAAGGGATGGGATCGACAAAGAGGCCGCTTCCTCGGAGGAAGGCAGGTATCCTGACAAGCTGGGGAAATGAGCCTGGAGAGGGCCAAAGAACTTCAAGGATAAGGCACAAAAGCCCCACAAGGTTCGCTAGTCTATCGAGGGCAACCTTGAAGGGAAGAGTCCGACCCAGAGACGCTTCCTCAGAGGAAGGCCGGTATCCTGCCATGCTGGGGAAGCGTGCCTGGAGAGGCCCAAGAACTTCAAGGATGAGGTCCAAAACGCCCACAAGGTTCGCTAGTCTCTTGAGGGCAGCCTTGAAAAGAAGAGTCCGACGAAGTGGCCGCTTCCTCAGAGAAAGGTAGTTATCCTGCCAGGCTGAGCAAGCGGGCCTGGAGAGGGAACCAAGAACTTAAAGGATGAGGTCCAAGAGCCCTTAAGGTTTGCTAGTCTCTT
>NC_061106.1:29642559-29669406 GCF_015104395.2 Macrobrachium nipponense
AAGAGACTAGCAAACCTTGTGAGCTTTTCGACCTCATACTTTAAGTTCTTGGCCCCTCTCCAAGCCCGCTCCGCCAGCCTGGCAGGATACCTGCCTTGCTCCAAGGAAGTGGCCTCTAGGTTAGACCCTTCCTTCAAGGCTGCCCTCAAGAGACTAGCGAACCTTGTGGGCTTTTGGACTCATCCTTGAAGTTCTTGGGCCCTCTCAGGCCCACTTCCCAGCCTGGCAGGATGCCTGCCTTCCTCTGAGGAAACAGCCTCTAGGTCAGACTCTTCCCTTCAAGACTGCCTTCAAGAGACTATCGAACCTTGTGGGCTTTTGGACCTCATCCTTTAAGTTCTTGGGCCCTCTCCAGGCTCGCTTGCCCAGGCTGGAAAGATACCTTCGTTCCTCCGAGGAAACGGCCTCTGGGTTGTACTCTTCCCTTCAAGCCTGCCCTCAAGAGACTAGCGAACCTTGTGGGTTTTTGGGCTTCATCCTTGAAGTTCTTGGGCCCTCTCCAGGCCTGCTTCCCCAGCCTGGCAGGATACCTTCCTTTCTTCAAGGAAGCAGCCTCTGGGTCGGACTCTTCCCTTCAAGGCTGCCCTCAAATGACTAGCGAAGTTTGTGGGCATTTGAACCACATCCTTGAAGTTCTTGGGCACTCTCTAAGGCCACTACCCCAGCCTGGCATGATACCTGCCTTCCTCCGAGGAAGCGGCCTCTGGGTCGGATTCTTCCCTTCAAGGCTGCCCTCAAGAGACTAGCGAACTTTGTGGGCTTTTGGAGCTCATCCTTGAAGTTCTTGGGCCCTCTCCAGGCCCGCTTCCCCAGCCTGGCAGGATACCTGTCTTCCTTCGAGGAAGCGGCTTGTGGGTCGGACCCTTCCCTTGAAAACTGCCCTCAAGAGACTAACAAACATTGTGGGCTTTTGGGCCTCATCCTTGAAGTTTTTGGGCCCTCTCCAGACCTGCTTGCCCAGCCTGGCAGGATACCTGCCTTCCACCGAGGAAGCAGCCTCTGGGTGGGACTCTTCCCTTCAAGGTTGCCCTCAAGAGACTAGCGAACCTTGTGGGCTTTTGGACCTCATCCTTTCAGTTCTTGGGCCCTCTCCAGGCTCGCTTACCCAGCTTGGCAGGATACCAGCCTTCCTCCGAGGAAGCGGCCTGTTGGTCGACTCTTCCTTTCAAGGCTGCCCTCAAGAGACTAGCGAACCTTGTGGGCTTTTGGACCTCTATCCTTTAAGTTCTTGGGCCCTCTCCAGGCTTGCTTTCCCAGCCTGGCAGGATACCTGCCTTCCTCCGAGGAAGCGGTCTCTGGGTGGGACTTTTCCCTTCAAGGCTGCCCTCAAGAGACTAGCGAACCTTGTGGGCTTTTGGACCTCATTCTTTAAGTAATTGGGCCCTCTCCAGGTGCTTCCCCAGCCTGGCAGAATACCTGCCTTCCTCCAAGGAAGCGGCCTTTGGATCGGACCCTTCCCTTCAAGGCTGCCCTCAAGAGACTAGCGAACCTTGTGGGCTTTTGGACCTCATCCTTTAAGTAATTGGGCCCTCTCCAGGCTTGCTTCCCCAGCCTGGCAGAATACCTGCCTTTCTCCGAGGAAGTGGCCTGTGGGTCGGACTCTTCCCTTCAAGGCTGCCCTCAAGAGACTAGTGAACCGTGTGGGTTTTTGGTCCTCATTCTTGAAGTTCTTGGGCCCTCTCCAAGCCCGCTTCCCCGGCCTGGCAGGATACCTGCCTTCCTCCGAGGAAGCGGCCTTTGGGTCGCACCCTTCTTTTCAAGGCTGCCCTCAAGTGACTAGCGAACCTTAAGGGCTTTTGGACCTCATCCTTGAAGTTCTTGGTCCCCTCTCCAGGCTCGCTTGCCCAGCCTGGCAGGATACCTGCCTTCCTCCGAGGAAGTGGCCTCTGGGTTGGACCCTTCTCTTCACGGCTGCCCCCAAGAGACTGGCGAACTTTGTGGGCTTTTGGACCTCATCCTTGAAGTTCTTAGTCCCCTCTCTAGGCCCGCTTGCCCAGCTTGGCCGGATACCTGCCTTCCTCCAAGGAAGCGGCCTCTGGGTTGGACACTTCCTTTGAAGGTTGCCCTCAAGAGACTAGCGAACCTTGTGGGCTTTTGTGCCTTATCCTTGAAGTTCTTGGGCCCTCTCCAGGCCCACTTCCCAGCCTGGCAGGATACCTGCCTTCCTCTGAGGAAGCGGCCTGTGGGTCGGACCCTTCCCTTCAAGGCTGCCCTCAAGAGATTAGCGAACCTTGTTGGCTTTTGGACCTCATCCTTTAAGTACTTGGGCCCTCTCCAGGCTAGCTTCCCCAGCCTGGCAGGATACCTGCCTTCCTCCAAGGAAGCGGCCTGTGGGTCGCACCCATCCCTTCAAGGCTGCCCTCAAGAGACTAGCGGTCTGTGGGTCAGACCCTTCCCTTCAAGGCTGCCTCAAGAGACTAGCGGTCTGTGGGTCAGAACCCTTCCCTTCAAGGCTGCTCTCAAGAGACTAGCGGTCTGTGGGTCAGACCCTTCCCTTCAAGGCTGCCCTCAAGAGACTAGCGGTCTGTGGGTCAGACCCTTCCCTTCAAGGCTGCCCTCAAGAGACTAGCGGTCTGTGGGTCAGACCCTTCCCTTCAAGGCTGCCCTCAAGAGACTAGCGAACCTTGTGGGCTTTTGTACCGCATCATTGAAGTTCTTTGGGCCTCTCCTTCCCCGCTTCCCCATCCTGGCAGGATACCTTTCTTTCTCCGAGGAAGCGGCCTCTTGGTCGGACTGTTCCCTTCAAGGTTGCCTTAAGAGACTAGCGAACTTTGTGGGCATTTGGGCCGTATCCTTGAAGTTTTTGGGCCCTCTCCAGGCCCGCTTGCCCAGCCTCGCAGGATTCCTGTCTTCCTCTGAGGAAGCAGCCTTACGGGTCGGACCCTTCCATTGAAGGCTGCCCTCAAGAGACTAGCAAACCTTGTGGGATTTGGACCTCATCCTTGAAGTTTTTGGGCTGTGTCCAGGCCTGCTTCCCTAGCCTGGCAGAATTCCTGCCTTCCTCCGAGGAAGCGGCCTCTAGGTCGGACCCTTCCCTTCAAGGCTCCCCTCAAGAGACTAGTGAACGTTTTGGGATTTTGGTCCTCATACTTTAAGTTCTTGGGCCCTCTCTAGGCCTGCTTGCCCAGCCTGGCAGGATACCTGCCTTCCTTCGAGGAAGCATTGTCTGTGTCAGAACCTTCCCTTCAAGGCTGCTGTCAAGAGACTAGGAAACCTTGTAGGCTTTTGGACCTCATCCTTGAAGTTTTTGGGCTGTTTCCAGGCCTGCTTCCCTAGCCTGGCAGAATTCCTGCCTTCCTCTGAGGAAGTGGCCTCTGGGTCGGACCCTTCCTTTCAAGGTTGCCCTCAAGAGACTAGCGAACTTTGTGGGCTTTTGGACCTCATCCTTGAAGTTCTTGGGGCATCTTCCGGCCCGCTTCCCCAGCCTGGCTGAATACCTGCCTTCCTCCAAATTTGCCGCCTCTGGGTCGGACCTTCCCTTCAAGGCTGCCCGCCCTCAAGAGACTAGCGATCCTTGTGGGCTTTTGGACCTCATCCTTTTTAGTACTTGGGCCCTCTCCTAGCCCGCTTCCCCAGCCTGGCAGGATACCTGCCTCCCTCCGAGGAAGCGGCCTGTGGGTCGGACCCTTCCCTTCAAGGCTGCCCTCAAGAGACTGAAGAACCTTGTGGGCTTTTGGAACTCATCCTTGAAGTACTTGGGACCTCTCCAAGCCCGTTTCAGCAACATGGCAGGATACCGGCCTTCCTCCGAGGAAGCGGCCTCTAGGCCGAACCCTTCCCTTCACGGTTGCCCTCAAGAGATTGAAGAGATTGGCGAACATTGTGGCCCTTTGGGCCTTATCCTTTAAGTTCTTGGGCCCTCTCCAGGCTTTTCCCCAGCTTGGCAGGATACCTGCCTTCCTCCGAGGAAGCGGCCTTAGATAGAAAAAATAGGAATCAAGGTGGAACTGAAATATATGGGAAAGACAAAAAACAAGGAAAAATATATGAGAAATATTGTAACTCAGAATGTGAACTAATAGCGGTAGAATTTGAATCTGAAAAATTAATGAACATAGTAATATATAGACCCCCTAATACTAAAGAGTTTGACTTAATAATAGAAAAATTAGATGATATATGTAGAAATCACAAGGAATGGACTATTCTCCTATCTGGAGACTTCAACTTTCCTTTCGTAGACTGGAAAGAGCGAAGAGGAGATTGTGGTTGTGCTTATACATATAAAAAAGAGAGTAATAGTAGTGCAGAAGATAAGAGGCAATTCGAAAAGCTATTAGATATGCTACTAGAATACAACATTAAATTAATAAATCACCTGCCAACAAGAAAGGAAAATACTTTAGACCTAGTATTTGTGAACGAGATGAATTATGTTAAAGAAATAATAGTTTATAATGCGAGTATTTCAGACCATAATGTCATAGAATTAACAGTCCATTCCAAAGCAAGTGAAAACAGAGATAAGCAAGAAATGAAAAAGTGGGAAGGATATGGAAAATACAACTTCTACAGTAAAAATATAAAATGGTCAGAAATAAATGAAGAATTAAACAAAGATTGGGATAACATTTTCGTAAGTGATGACATAAGGGTAAATACGGAGATATTATATAAAATATTAGAGAAAATAGTGGATAAATATATACCGAAGAAGAAAAGTAAACATCAGTCATGCATACCAAGAGACAGACGGATCTTGTTCCAGAAAATCAGAAAATGGAAAAAAGGTCTTGCAAAAGAAACAAATGCATGGAAAATTATAGAACTAAAAAGTAAGATAGAAAATGCAGAACAAAAGATTATACAATCAAAAGAAAATGAAAAACGGGACTTGGAAGAAAAAGCCCTAGTAAATATCAAGCAAAACCCCAAACTATTATACTCATACGCAAAAAAGATGAATAAAAGAAGAATAGAAATAGGCCCTCTAAGAATTGATGGGAGATTAATGAATGAAAAAAAGGAAATTTGCAACATATTGGCAGAACGATATAAGAGAGAATTCACCCCTAGAATAGATAATGAAGATAATGATATAGAAGTAAGGGAAGAAAATAGTGAATATTTAGCTGACATAGATATTAATGAAGCTGATATTGTGCAGGCTATTAATGAAATTAAAAACGGAGCTGCAGCAGGGCCTGATGGTGTTCCTGCTATTTTGTTAAAGAAAGTAGTTCATTCTATCGCAAAGCCACTTGCAATATTATTAAGACAAAGTGTAGATACAGGCATGATTTATGATGAGCCCATTTAGCATATATTACCCCTACATTCAAAAGTGGATCAAGACTAGAGGCAAGTAATTATAGGCCTGTGAGTCTAACATCACATGTTATGAAAGTGTATGAAAGGGTAATGAATAAAAATATTATGAAACATTTAATAAAAAATAATCTGTTTAATATAGGACAACATGGTTTCGTACACCGGAAAAAGTACTCAAACCCAACTGTTAGTCCACCGTGAGAACATATACAAAAATATGAAAAGCGGAAATGAAACAGATGTGGTTTATCTAGACTTTGCAAAAGCTTTTGACAAGGTAGACCATAATATATTAGCGAAGAAAATTAGAAACATAATATAGTGGATAAAGTAGGAAGATGGTTAAAAGAATTTTTACACAACAGAAAACAGATAGTTATTGCAAACGATGAGAAATCGGACGAAGCTAAGGTAATTTTCGGTGTGCCTTAAGGTACAGTGTTAGCTGCATTACTGTTTGTTATTATGATTGCAGACATAGACAGTAATGTTAAGGACTCGGTAGTGAGTAGTTTCGCCGATGACACAAGAATAAGTAGAGAAATTACTTCTGATGAAGATAGGACCGCACTACAAAGAGACCTTAACAAAGTATGTGATTGGGCAGAGGTAAATAGGATGGTATTTAACTCTGATAAATTTGAATCAATAAACTATGGAGACAGAGAAGGAAAGCTATATGCATATAGGGGACCTAATAATGAGACAATCACAAATAAGGAAGCAGTTAAAGACCTTGGTGTGATGATGAATAGGAACATGTTATGCAACGATCAAATAGCAATTCTACTGGCAAAATGTAAAGCAAAAATGGAATGTTGTTACGGCACTTCAAAACAAGAAAAGCTGAACACATGATTATGCTTTATAAAACATATGTTTGTAGTCCACTTGGATATTGCAATATGATATGGTACCCACACTATCAAAAGGATATTGCACAAATAGAGAGTCTTCAAAGGTCCTTTACAGCTAGAATAGTAGAAGTTAAGGACCTTGACTACTGGGAAAGACTACAATCCCTAAAATTATATAGTCTAGAAAGGAGAAGAGAACGCTACATGATAATTCAGGCATGGAAACTGATAGAAGGAATAGCCGAAAACATCATGGAGCTAAAAATATCAAAAAGAGCAAGCAGAGGTAGATTAATAGCGCCCAAAACTATACCAGGAAGAATAAGGAAAGCACACAGGACATTAATCCACTACGCACCAGCATCGATGATGCAACATCTATTCAATGCGTTGCCAGCTCATCTGAGGAATATAACAGGAGTGAGCGTAGATGTGTTTAAGAATAAGCTCGACAAATATCTAAACTGCATCCCAGACCGTCCAAGATTGGAAAATGCAAAATATACTGGAAGATGTACTAGCAACGCTCTGGTAGACATTAGAGGTGCCTCATTCTGAGGGACCTGGGGCAACCCAAACAAGATGTAGGGTCTGTAAGGTCTTCGTCAGACCCTTCCTTTCAATGCTACCCTCAAGAGACTAGTGAACCTTGTGGCCTTTTGGACCTCATCCTTTAAGTTCTTGGGCCCTCTCCAGGCTTCCTTGCCCACCCTGGCAGGATACCTGCCTTCCTCTGAGGAAGCGCCCTGTGGGTCGAACCCTTCCCTTTAAGGCTGCCCTCAAGAGACTGGCGAACCTTGTGGGCTTTTGGACCTCATCCTTTGACTTCTTGGGCCCTCTCCAGGCCTGCTTCCCCAGCCTGGCAGGATACCTGCCTTCCTCCGAGGAAGCGGCCTGTGGGTCTGACTCTTCCCTTCAAGGCTGCCCTCTAGAGATTGGCGAACCTTGTTGGCTTTTGGACCTCATCCTTTAAGTTCTTGGGCCCTCTTCAAGCCCACTTCCCCAGCCTGCCAGGATAACTGCCTCCCTCCGAGGAAGTGGCCTCTGGGGCGTACCCTCCCCTTCAAGGCTGCCCTCAAGAGATTGGCGAACCTTGTGGGCTTTTGGACCTCATGCTTGAAGTTCTTGGGCCCTCATCCAGGCCCGCTTTACCAGCCTGGCAGGATACCTGCCTCCCTCCAAGGAAGCGGCCTCTGGGTCAGACCCTGCCCTTTAAGGCTGCCCTCAAGAGACTGGCGAACCATGTGGGCTTTTGGACCTCATCCTTGAAGTACATGGGTTCTCTCCAAGCCCGCTTCACCAGCCTGGCAGGATACCTGCCTTTGTCCGAGGAAGCGGCCTGTGGGTCGGACCCTTCCTTTCAAGACTGCCCTCAAGAGATTGGCGAACCTTGTGGGCTTTTGGACCTCATCCTTTAAGTTTTTGGATCCTCTCCAGGCCCGCTTGCCCAGCCTGGCAGGATACCAGCCTTCCTCCGAGGAAGCGGCTTGTGGGTCGAACCTTTCCCTTCACAGCTGCCCTTAGGAGATTGGCGAAGCTTGTGGCCCTTTGGGCCTCATCCTTGAAGTTCTTAGGGCCCTTTCCAGGCTCGCTTCTCCAGCCTAGCAGGATACCTGCCTCCCTCTGAGGAAGCAGCCTGTGGGTCGAAGCCTTCCCTTCAAGGTTTCCCTCAAGAGACTGGAGAACCTTGTAGGCTTTTGGACCTCATCCCTGAAGTACTTGGGCCCTCTCCAAGCCCGCTTCAGCAGCCTGGCAGGATACCGGCCTTCCTCCGATGAAGCGGCCCCTGGGCCGGACCCTTCCTTTCATGGCTGCCCTTAAGAGATTGGCAAAAATTGTGGCCCTTTGGGCCTCATCCTTTAAGTTCTTGGGCCCTCTCCAGGCTCGCTTCCCCAGCTTGGCAGGATACCTGCCTTCCTCTGAGGAAGCGGCCTCTGGGTCGGATTCTTCTCTTCAAGGCTGCCCTCAAGAGATTGGCGAACCTTGTGGCCTTTTGAGCCTTATCCTAAAAGTTCTTGGGCCCTTACCAGGCCCGCTTCTCCAGCCTGGCAGGATAACTGCCTTCCTCCGAGTAAGGTGCCTCTGGGTCGGACCCTTCCCTTTAAGGCTGCCCTCAAGAGATTGGCAAACCTTGTGGGCTTTTGGACCTCATCCTTGAAGTTCTTGTGCCCTCTCCTGGCTTGCTTGCCCAGCCTGGCAGGATACCTGCCTTCCTCTGAGGAAGCGGCCTGTGGGTAGGACCCTTCTTTTCAAGGCTGCCCTCAAGAGATTGGCGAACCTTGTGGGCTTTTGGAACTCATCCTTTAAGTTTTTGGACCCTCTCCAGGCCCGCTTGCCCAACCTGGCAGGATACCAGTCTTCCTCCGAGGAAGCGGCCTGTGGGTCGAACCCTTCCCTTCAAGGCTGCCCTCAAGAGACTGGCGAACCTTTTGAGCTTTTGGAACTCATCCTTTAAGTTATTGGGCCCTCTCCAGGTCCTCTTCCCCAGCCTGGCAGGATACATGCCTTCTTCCGAGGAAGCGGCCTTTGTGTCAGACCCTTCCCTTCAAGGCTGCCCTCAATTGACTGGCGAACCTTGTTGGCTTTTGGACCTCATTCTTGAAGTTCTTGGACTCTCTCCAGGTCCAAATCCCCAGCCTGGCAGGATACCTGCCTTCCTCCGAGGAAGCTGCCTCTGGGTCGTACCCTTCCCTTCACGGCTGCCCTCAAGAGACTGGTGAACCTTGTGGGCCTTTGGACCTCATCCTTGAAGTTCTTGGGCCCTCACTAGCCCCGCTCTCCCAGCCTGGCAGGATACCTGCCTTCCTCCGAGGAAGCGGCCTGTGGGTCGGACCCTTCCCTTTAAGGCTGCCCTCAAGAGATTGGTGAATCTTGTGGCCTTTTGAGCCTCATCCTTTAAGTTCTTGGGCCATCTCCAGGCTCGCTTCCCCATCCTGGCAGGATAACTGCCTTCCTTTCAGGAAGCGGCCTCTGGGGCGGACCCTTCCCTTCAAGGCTGCCCTCAAGAGATTGGCGAACCTTGTGGCCTTTTGAGCCTCATTCTTTAAGTTCTTGGGCCCATTCTCGGTCTGCTTTCCCAGCCTGGCAGAATACCTGCCTTCCTCCGAGGAAGTGGCCTGTGGGTCGGACCCTTCTTTTCAAGGCTGCCCTCAAGAGATTGGCCTGTGGGTCGGACCCTTCTTTTCAAGGCTGCCCTCAAGAGATTGGCGAACCTTGTTGGCTGTTGGACCTCATCCTTGAAGTTCTTGGGCCCTCTCCAGGCCCGCTTCCCCAGCCTGGCAGGATACCTGCCTTCCTCCGAGGAAGTGGCCTGTGGGTCGGACCCCCCTTTAAGTCCTTCCCCTCAAGACGGCGAACCTTGTTTGCTTTTTGGACCTCTCCTTGAGTTCTTGGGCCCCTCTCCGGCCCTGCTTCCTGCCTTCCCTCCTCTCATTGATGTATTGATCAAAATCTTTTATTTTTCCTTGCTTCTCCGATGAAATGAGGGCCTGTGGGGTCGGACCCTTCCCTTTAAGTCTTCCCTCAAGAGACTGGCGAACCTTGTTTGCATTTTGGACCTCATCCTTGAAGTTCTTGGGCCCTCTCCAGGCCTGCTTCCTGCCTTCCTCCTCTCATTGATGATATTGATCAAATCTTTTATTTTTCCTTGCTTCTCCATAAAATAATTATGTGAATCCGAAATTTTTCAAGCAGCTTCCGACACCTCAAGTTCTCTACTTTTCCCTTCGTCAACACTCGTCAGTTTACTTACACGCCAATGTCCTCTCTTTTTTGTTATTCCTTTTTTTTATTTCCAGCGAAGTATGTTTGTTCCTGAGGTAATTTGGGCATCCAAAATCTCTTTTCAATCAGTTTAGAAAAACACCTCAAGTTCTCTACCGTTTATTTAGTATAAATTCTTCAGTTCCTCCGCGTCACTGTCTTCCTCTCTTTTTGATTATTTCCTTCCTTATTTCGAATAAAGGACTTGCGTCCATAAGTGACAATACAACTATAGAGCTACTGAATACATCCATAATCGCAGAAAGCAGGAATCTCGACTGCATACTGATGCGTGAAGTAGTCCATAATTTTATCAGGAAATAATTATAGACTGAAGTTATCTTTCCATTCTTCAGGGACAACACGAAAATATTACGGTCCCAGGCGACAATGATTTTTTTTCATTCTTTAAATCTAGCGAAAAATCATCATCGTCGTATCCGCCGTATCCTTTTCTCGTTCTTCTGGATTATTAATTATTATATATATATATATATAATATATATATATATATATAATATAATATATATATATATGTGTGTGTGTGAGATGAAAGGGGTTATAATTAATAATATATTTAATATGCCAATGTGATGTGCTGTTACTTTGTGCAGAACAGAGCCGAAGCAACGACCTGAGAAAGCTGATAAATCATTCTGGGATGGCGTGATATGAAGATGTTTGTTTAAGTGGGTCAACGTTCGTTCTGTAGTTATGTGTGAGATCATGGGATCTTGTTCAAGTGCCTTTGGAAACTGGCTGCAACCAGTTTATAGAGGCGTTGCCGCAGTGTATGAGTTCGTATGTACGTATGCGCTTCTTCCGTTCATAATGGCATCTTTAGCCAAGTCTATGGGAAGACTTTCAGAGAGGTCATAGTGAGAAGGCAAGATGCCGGGATGGCTCTACGAAAGTTTATTTACTTCTGTGTGTGATTTCTGGGCTGTAATGGGTAAGTGTATCTTACTTTAGCCAAAGGGATGGCTTGTTGTCTATTTGAGATTTTTGTAAAGATGTTCCTTTAGTCTTTTGACTTTGTCTTTACACTTACGAGTATGTTCTCGTGTCTTTGTAACAGGCGATTCTGGCAAGGGGACCGAGAGTCCTACGGGGCCAAGGGTCCCGGGTGGAGAAGAGATTGGTGTGACTAATGATTGATTAAGACATTTAAATACTGGAGGTTTAACTGAGCTAGTTAGTCTGTGAGACTTGAATTATTATCTTTCCGTTGTTAAATAAATATTGTATTTTTATATAACTTTGACTCTCATTTGATGACCTGTTAGAATGGAAAGAGAGAGAGGTTGTGAGTCGAGAGAGAGAGAGGTTGTGAGTCGAGAGAGAGAGAGAGAGAGAGAGAGAGAGTTGGAGTGTGTATCAGTTTGCCTACCGCTTTGGCTTGATGCTTACCAAATGAAATATGAGATTCTTATCTCGTAACAGTGGTGGCTTAGTGGTGGTTTTCGAACGACAAAGCCTTTTGTGGGATTGTGGAAAATTGTTAAATTGTTAGATTTCAGTTGCTAAGTGAGAGATAAGGAGAAAATATCCGTCCGTTAACTGTGGCAATGATGGGAGAGAAATTGAACTGGACTCAGCATTTTGCCCAGGGCAGTCTGCCTCTAAGGAGTCACACTCAGTGGCTTGTGCGTGTGATATTGAGTGTATCCCGAGATGCCCATGAGTGTGTGTGTTAGCGTGTTTTGCGCAAATTCTGAGTTTTTTTTTCTCACTATGAAGTGGTAAGTGTTAAAGAACTTTTTTTTTAGTCTTGGGGAGGGTTTTTTTAATCATTCAGTGTTATGGGATTGGTTTAGGATACCACATTTTTTTTCCCATAGTAGCAGGAAGTGACATGATTTCTTTATTGGCGCAGGTTTAGAAGAGACGCATTCGTCTTTGTTTAGTGTATACGTGCGTATGAATATTTTTCATACATACGAAACTCTGCTTGGATTGCATTTTTTGCTTGGAGACGGAGAGCGCCCACTTGTTCTTGCGGAGTCAGCAATTTCTTCTAACCGACGCAGAGAGGCATTGCAAGGGGAGTACTGGCCTGCCTCGAGGGCATTGCTTACCGGGAGGGTACTACTGGTATACCTCGAGGGGTACTCAGACACTGTTCAGGGGGGGTGTTCTATCTCTCAGTGGAGGGTGAAACTTTTTTTTTCTCAGTGGGGTGAACTCCTTTTTTTTTTTCCTTGTCGGGGTGTTGGGGGACGAATTTGCCCTTGACAATGAATTTTTGATGCAAAGAAATCAGCTGAGAACGATTAGTTGATGATGTGAGATGCCCGTAGGGTCTTCTTTTTTTTTTTTTTTTTTATTTAGAAAAAAGATTTTCTTTCTCTTGAATGAAGAGAAAAGGAAATGAAATGCATTGGATGTGTGTAAGTTTTCCTTATGCATTGGAAGGCACAAATATAATGGGGACACAGATTATTATTTTTTTTTATTGTGTTGGAGAGATTACTTTAAAATGGTGCTGAGTGATGGTGAATGCCGATGAGTGGTATTGTATCTGGTGTTGTATCTGATGATACCGGTGAGTGGTGTTGATTGGTGTTGGTTGGTATCATGGGGGTGGCAATGGTGATGAATACCGTGGAAATATTAATGCTTTTACTGGTGACACGGGAGATATTTTTTATGGGAGATATTTTACAATAAATATTTTTTTTGTGGGAGGGTTACTTAAGTAGAATTATCATTACTTGAGACATATTTTACGAGAGATTTGAGATATTTCATGGGAGATTATTTTATAATTACCTCAGATAATTATATTATGGAGAATTATTACAATGAATTATGAGAGTTTTGTGGTTAATTAATTATTGAGTTTTTATAAGTTTAGAGAATATGTCAGTGGTTCATGAGCAATGAATGTTACTGAATCTTGATGAATCTGGCTGAGTTTTGGTGAATTGTGCTGAATTTTTGGAGAATGGACAAGCATTAACATTAATAATGTTTTTATACTAATACTAGTGATTTTGATGATATCAATTTTGATGATACTGCTGATAATGATACTTCTGATACTGATTTTTTTATATATACTAATACGTGGGTGCTGTAATGCTATCAAGGGTGGTGGTGTTTTTTTTTAATTTGGGAGGAACTAACAACACATTTTTTTTTCTTTTTTTACTAGTTCAGCAGATAATTGCTTGACATCTACATGAGTCATGGGGACAGTTAAAAGTGCCGTTGATTTATCTTTTCTGCTTTTTTGGAAGTTAGCCATTGCTGACACAAGTTTTTTTATCATGGGTGAATTTAAATTTATTTTTTCTCCAGTTTGTGTGAATTTTTTAATATCTTAGTTCGTGACTTAGAGTCATTGTTCAGGAATGTGACGTGTTTGTGTTTTCAGCTGTCTGATGCTGCAGAGAGATTTATGGGAGAATTTTTGCATTTTTTTGAATGCATACGTAATGGCATTACATTTTTTTTTCTGGATATTTATGTTCCAGAAATTGTGAGTTTCTTGCACAATACCTTTGTTGTATTTGTAACAACTTTGCCAGAGATAGGAAACTTGGCTAAGTTTCTAATGGCCTATGTCTTAGTGCATATGGAGAAGTCTTCGCTTAGACACTGAATTTGGAGTTCTGTTATAATGAGCTGTGGCACATTGGTGATATTTTCTAGAATTTCCTAGACAATTTTATTTGCCGAATTTTTGGCCTTTTCAGCAGTTATGCTAAGGAGAGAGTTTATAGTTTTTGACTATAACATTGAGTTATTCTCTGGAGAACTGGAGGTATATTATTTTGGAGATATAATTTGAGATATAATATATTAGAGATATATTTTTGGCCATTTGATATTTGCCTATGGTGGTTTTTCAGCCATCTTTGTTGCAAATGGAGACACATTTTTGAGGAGATATATGGGGCAATATTGGTGAGTGGGTCAGCTTGATGCTTTGAGTGCACATTTTTTTGGAGATGGGATTTCATTTTGATTATCCTGCTTGGAGATATATTTTTTGGAGCCTTGTTTTATTCCACATGGAGTGATTGGTGAAATAGAGGTAAGTATTTTTTATTCACCGAAACAGAGGTGAACATTTTTTATTCCTGGAGTGGTGGTTTTTTATTAACATGTGGTTATTGGGGAAATAAGAGGGAATATGGTGTGGGTGTGGTTATTAATCAAATGGCGGAAATATTTTATCACTGGAGTGGTTTTATTATTAATATGGTGATATATATATATGGAGGTGGCATTAATCTTTGGCAGGTGACCTTTTTTGTGGTTATGATTTTTTTAGTAGAATTCCTAGAGTTTTTTCTAGCCTAGAGAAGAGTTCTGTGGTTCTCTCTTTTTGGTTTCATGACTAATTGGAGGTGAGTGGCATTACTGCATTGTGGTCCTATGGAGATGTTGTGCATTTTTTGTGTTCACAAGTGTGTTATTTTTGGAGGCATATAATTGCTGCATTACGAGTTTATCGTAGTTTTTTTTTTTATCCCGAATAGGTGATAATTTTTTTTATAATTGGGCAGTGTCATTGAGCGAGATACTTCTTTTACAGTCTGTGAACAGCTTAGTCAGATCCTGGAGTTAATTTTGTTGAAATGTGCTTACTGTGTCAGTATAGAACCTTTTTCTTGAGAATCATGAGTTTCCGAACTTGCGAGTCTGACTAGACATTTTTTATGCTGCAGTTAGAGTACACACGTCTGCAGGAGGATTTTTCTGCTGACAAGCGCTGCGATGAGTCCGGTGTGCTGATTCCTTTCCTCTAGTAGTGATTGCTCAGAGTTTTGCAATGTCTGGAAATGTTGACCGTAGCATTTCATGAAAGTTGCTTTCTGGCCGTGTTCAGTCGCATGAATGGTTGCGATGGCAAAAATTCTGTAACTATACATGTGGCATTTATGGGGAAGAAGCGGGGTTATGTATATTATGCTTATATTATGTGTTTTGTGATGGGAGAAGTTTACTTGTGATTACTTTTTTTTTATTTTTCTTCCTTTTCCTGCGAGAGATGTAATTGGGGTTGAGCTTTAAATACCATTTCTTTTTGGACGGGAGATGTAATTTATCAGGGTTGTGATTTACATAAATGGGCGTTTGACATAGTCTCATTGTAATTAATTATGTGAGCAGTAAGGGGTTTTTGATGTTAAACATAGGAGATTTTTACTGATTTTGTGAGTTGCGGTAATATCAGAGCTTGAGAGAACATTTTTAATTTTGGGTCTGGGCTTGTTACATGATTTTTTTTTCTTGGGCTCATTACCTTTTTTTCTTTTTTTTACTTGCGAGAACATTCGAGTTTGAAATGCGAGTGCAGAAGTCTGTGGAGTTACTGTGAGTTTTGGATTGTGTATGCTGATGTGTGAGTTTGGAGAATTGAGTTAGAGAACTTGTTTTTTTTTTTCTTTTGCGAGTTGTCATAATGACTTGTGATTTAGTGGTCATATTAAATGGAGTTAATTGGGAGACGTTCAGTTAGTATTTCTGAATTTTGGAGGTCATTGTTTGATAGAAGTAGTATGTCTGGGGTTAATTCTTTTTTGATTGACCGATGACTTGACTGACATACTAACACACTATAATCGTCGATCCCCGACGCTAGCAAGACGTCCACCAGCCGTGCTGTCGTTTACCCAGGGTGATTACGAGAGTTTCTACGAGTCTACATAGTTCTACAACGTTTTTTGATCTAGAGGCTGTTAAAAGTCTTCTACAGGGAGGGAGGCCGTTCGCCTTTCTACAGTCTGTGCTGGAAATTGCAGACAAAGAGGGATATTCAAGAATCCAAAATGAGAGAAAATCTTTGAAATGAAGCGTGATAAGACTTTACTTTATAATGCCAGAGACGTGCAGTTATTACTATTTTTTTTGAGCCGGCCAATGTTTTTTATATATTAAGCTGTTTTTTTTTTACCAGTTGCTAGGCAGGAGCTAGCAATTTTGGGTGGCCAAGCTCTGTGAGATGAAAGAGGTTAAATTAATAATATATTTAATATGCCAATGTGATGTGCTGTGACTTTGCGCAGAACAGAGCCGAAGCAGCAACCTGAGAAAGCTGATAAATCATTCTGGGATGACGTGATATGAAGATGTTTGTTTAAGCGGGTCAACGTTCGTTCTATAGTTATGTGTGAGGTCATGGGATCTTGTTCAAGTGCCTTTGGAAACTGGCTGCAACCAGTTTATAGAGGCGTTGCCGAAGTGTATGAGTTCATATGTACGTGTGCGCTTCTTCCGTTCATAATGGCATCTTTAGCCAAGTTGATGGGAAGACTTTCAGAGAGGTCTGTGCGAGAAAGGAAAGATGCCAGGATAGCTCTGTGAAAGTTTATTTACTTCTGTGTGTGATTTCTGGGCTGTAATGGGTAAGTGTATCTTACTTTAGCCAAAGGGATGGCTTGTTGTCTATTTGAGATTTTTGTAAAGATGTTCATTTAGTCTTTTGACTTTGTCTTTACACTTGTGTGTGCTTACGAGTATATTCTCGTGTCTTTGTAACAGGCGATTCTGGCAAGGGGACCGAGAATCCTAGGGGGCCGAGGGTCCTGGGTGGAGAAGAGATTGGTGTGACTAATTAGTGATTAAGACATTTAAATACTGGGGGTTTAACTGAGCTAGTTAGTCTGTGAGACTTGAATTATTATCTTTTCGTTGTTAAATAAATATTGTATTTTTATATAACTGACTCTCATTTGATGACCTGTTAGAATGGAGAGAGAGAGAGGTTGTGAGTCAAGAGAGAGAGAGAGAGAGAGAGAGAGAGGGGAGGCTATGCCGGTGATCGCTTAGAGAGAGAGAGAGAGAGAGAGAGAGAGAGAGTTGGAGTGTGTATCAGTTTGCCTACCGCCTTGGCTTAACGCTTACCAAATTAAATACGAGATTCTTATCTCGTCACACACACACACACACATATATATATTATATATACATATATATATATATATATATATATATATATATGTATAGTATATTTATATATATATATATATATATATATATATATATATATATATATATAATAGTAGATGATATATATAATAGATGATAGATAGATAGATAATAGATAGAATAGATAGATAGATAGATAGATGATAGACATCTCCCGATGATGAGAGAAAAGGATATGATAATGACGGCTTTTACTAGATTTATATATATATATATATATATATATATATATATATATATATATATATATATATATATATTAATATTGATGTTTTTCGTGGCAATAAAGCTTTCAAGAAAACCTCACCCAGGCGAGGACATGACCCACTTGTTGGTTATTATCATAGATTAGACATATGATTTTTATCAGGAATGCCTACAAAGTTTTTATCTGATTGTTATACTCGTGTGAACTTCAAGCTGGTAATTTCTGGTAATTTTAAAATACGAAGATTTAAGTGGACTCAAGGAGAAGTTACCAACGGCTCTGGAATAAGGGTTTGTTTATATCATTTATATAAATGCGGTGGCTGCAGCACCGCCAGTGTTGGCTATTCAGTGAGGGCGCTGAAATCGAGGCCAGTGGTCAATTTTGACATTTCAAGTCGCTCTGTTAGTATGCTGGCGAGACCAATGGCTTCTAGCATTCGTGACCGTCTTCCAGCTTGTGAGTCTGTTATGGAGTTGAATCATTTTACCATTTTAGATGAACACGATTATACGTTAACCGTCAGATAATTCCCGACACCAATGAAATCATGACCAAGAAACACACGCTGAATACTGACGGGTCTATTTTCCTATATTATTAATGTGGTTTGTCCGTGTTGGACCTGATCTTTACCCTGATGAGTGCTTTTACTTTTGCCTTGCTGTATTCACGATTATATTTTTAGAAACAATAGTTTTAGGTCACTTTTATTATATAAGTATTGTTCAATTAGTATGATTTTACAGGCCCCTGCAAAGCAATTGTTTCGATGTAACCGAACGAAACGTTGATAATTCAAATGTTCATCATCCGGTCTAGTGAACTCTGGTGATCTCCCGTAAGAAGGCAGAGTGCTATCAGTGCACCCCACGTGGTTAAAAAGTTAAGTATATCTTAGAGTGGCGTGGTTGATATGGTGTTTGCGTTCCACCTCGGTGGTCGCGGGTTCGATTCTCGGCCATTCCATTGAGGAGTGAGAGATGTGTATTTCTGGTGATAGAAGTTCACTCTCGACGTGGTTCGGAAGTCACGTAAAGCCGTTGGTCCCGTTGCTGAATAATCACTGGTTCCATACAACGTAAAAGCACCATACAACAACAACAACAACAACAGATCTCTGAGCTGATTAACAGCGCTCCTAGAGATGGCCCGAAGGATTAGATAATTCTACGTGGCTAACCTAACCTAACCTAGCAACGGGACCTACAGCTTATTGTGGGATCCAAACCACATTATATCGAGAAATGAATTTCTGTCACCAGAAGTACATTCCTCTGATTCCACGTTGGCCGCGCCGAGAAACGAAATTCGGACCACCGGATTGGTTGTCCAGTGCGAAAACCACTTTCCAACGAGGAACTACCTCACGTGGTACACTGTAGACATTACTAAAGGGCGCTTCCTGTCTTAATTATGCTGTCCAACTCTTCTAACAATTATACTTTTTAAGAGAACTCTGGTGCTTTTTCCCAGTTTCACCATTAGAGCCGTGTACTTCATCTCCATCTTATGTGGTGCACTGTTGGCAATATCTAAGGTTATTTGCAGCGTCCCTTCGGCCCTTCACTGCAACCCCTTTTGTTCTATTTACTGTACCTCCGCTCATATTTTCTTTCTATCATCTTACTTTTCACCCTCTCTAACAATTTATTCACAGTGCAACTGCTTTGAGGTTTTCCTCCTGTTACACCTTTCCAACATTTATGCTCTCAATATCCCTTTCAGTGCTGAATGACCTCATAGGCCACCTGTATTTTATTCTATTCCATGTACTTCATCTCATTTATTTATGGATTCCTTTAAGTTATTGCCCAATGAAGCCCACGCCTTCTTTTCACTGTCTCTTAAGTGGCGAATGATAGGCGGGAATTATGTCATGGACAGATTTCATGGAGATAATGATTAGTAGGCAATCTCTGGGCCTGCTGAGTCGACTGTCTGTGCGATTCGAGTCTCCCAGTAGATTTGACTGGTGTGTTTAATTCGTTTTCGAGGTGTCACCTTCTTGGAACATACCGTATTAAGTGTGAATGCTATCAAAGGGAGATTTATAATAACAATATTGCGGATCTAGCACATTGCAATGTGGGAACGATTACGTATAAATTCATTCCACCAAACTCTCTTTCTCTCCTTCTGTCCGATTACGTATCAGCTCATTCCACTAACAGAACCAGAGAGAGAGAGAGAGAGAGAATCTGATATGATTTCATCTGGATGGGTGTGTTAATCACGCCTTTAGAGCAGTGATTCTCAGCCTTTTTATTATCACGCCCCCTTCTACGAGGTGGTCCTTTCCTCCACGCCCTACTTGCATCCATAAGTAAAATTCCCTCCCAGATTTAAAGGAAAATAAAAAAAAGGAGAAAGAGAAAGGGTGTTTTTATTCTTTCTGGGAATGCATTAGTGAGATACTTGCCACTGCTTCTTAGCTACTAGATCTTGAATGCCGGAGAGTGCACAGCGTAAATCCCCTTCAACATTCAGCCTGTTTCTCTATTTGGTCGTGAGAGCAACGAGCGTGGAAAACGCAGCTTCAAAAGATACATGGATTCGAACTCTACATAGAAATTGCTTAGCATCCACGTATGTTAACCATTCCACACTATTCTCCCAATGTAGGGGACTTAACACTTAAGCAGATGCTGTGTCAATGGAATCATACGCTTAGGCAGATGGTATGGCAGTGGGATTGCTTCCGGTGTCCTATTCGCAGACTTCTATATGGATGTTGTAAAAGAGGAGGTCTTTGAACAGTGACAGGACCTTACGACATTCCACTGCTACATCGATGACACCATCGTCAGAGTTCATTGCCGATACCCTACAGACAATACTCTTGACAGAGGAGGTAGCACTATTTTACCAGGGTTATATTCAACATCATTATGAACAGGACATGTCTGTCCATGTTAAACTTATTGATTACAAGAGCCACGGGGCTGCCAACTTCTCCCAATGGGACCTTGCCCCCTTTACAAAGGACCTGTTGAAGACGACTGTTATCTGCAAATCCCGTTGCCCTAGAATTGAATTTCTCCACTCTCAGATCTGGATGAGGTGCGCTCAACTTTCGATTATGTCCCATGCCATATGTATAAGAGGCCGCCTCACAATGAAAAGAAAATTAACTTTACTGGAATTACCAATAATACCTAAGACTAACTTTCCTTTCGATTCATGGAAGTTCTTCTTCGGGATATCCTTTGCTGCAGAAGAAAAATACATTATACGCCGTAAAGAAAAGATCCTCCATGAAATCACCAGTGCCGAATCAGATTCACTATTCAGCAAAACGTCCTCAATGTCGTCGTTGCTTTGACTGTGTTCTGTGATGATTTTTGTAGTTTTCCTTTTAGTTGGCCTCTCAATTTTGAGGTTTAGCTTCACATCCTTTTTGAACCTAGATATCGTCATCCATAAGGCTTACCAGGGCTGACGTTACTTAGCGATAGTAGATATTCTCGATGAATTCTGGTCACTGATGTGAAAAAACCAGTACTTTTACCTCACATAGAATATACAGAGGCGTGAATTCACTGAACTTCAACTTTACTCCTCCGATTTGGACGAGAAACTCCACGAGCTGGGCAGACAGACCTCGCGAGGGGAGAGAGGGAAATGACTTTTTACTTAAACACCCGAGGCTGATGTGGTAAAATTAAGGTCCGCACTGTACCGCCCCGCCGCGCCGGCCGGGAGAAAGAGTTGGACCGGTGAGAGAGAGAGAGAGAGAGAGAGAGCCACCCGCATGAATGGTGGATGCCGAGGACTTGGGGCTCTAGGCCAACTGACTTTGAGCCAGATGAGTTCAGCTTATAAAAAGAACACGATGATGCAACTGCAACATCTTTCGTCTTACCATTTTGTTAATTATTTTTTCATCTTACATACGAATTTCGCGTAGTTTTCTCCTTTTCGAAAACACTTGAAACTACTCAGTCAGTGTTCGGTGACACATTCAGTGGAATTTACATTGATAAATAGTTTCATCATATTCTTTACAGGCGTTACCTATATTTTTTATATATCTCTGACAAATGATCTCCTAACTGGTCCTCGTTCTTCGCAATATTTTTTTGTACAACTCGAACGGTGTTCATCAGTCTCTCGGCATCTTTGAAGCAAGTACATAATGAAGTCAATGGATAAATCTTAAAAAGTCATTCTTGAACAACCTGAAGTTAAGAGAAAAACAAACTAATTAAGAAAAGAGAACGTGGTTCAAATCTTTTGAAACAGCTTTTAGTATTCTGCAGTTTAGCCGCTAATCTAAAAAGTGATGAAAATACAGGAATTTGAGAATTCGATGGAAAAAAAAAAAAAAAAAAAAAAAAAAAAACGGTAATACTTGGTGACGATGGTAACACGCATTTGAAAGTAAGTCGACAGAGATTCTGGTACTAGGCACTTTTTACTATACCCGTTTCCGTGAAAAAATAAGATAAAATAAATTTTTTTAAAAATAGGAAGGAACGCAAAACCAGTCATTCATTAACCGGTTACTTCCGAACACTGCTATGTCAGAAAAAAAAGTAAAAGTAAAATAACGAAAAAGCTCACGTGCTGAAGCATTATAAAAAAAATATGAACAATCCAGAAGAATCTAGAAAACCCCAATGGGAGGTCAACAGATAAAATGAACCTTTTTCCTTTACAAAGAATGCGTGGACTACTTTAGTCAGTGTGGCGTTGTCCGCCGAATACTCGATACAACCAGTTTCCAGCTCTTCCTCTTAGGCGTCTGGTGTTACTTTGCAGTTGTCAATCAAAAATTTCCCTCTGGAAGACTTGATCCTTCAGCTGATATACGATATATTGCAATACACTCGAATGGGAAAATGAAGCTCATAGTATATTCTAGGTGTAATATGCAATACGAAGTGTGCGATTGATACAACCTGAATTTTAAAGAATGCTGGGATCACCGGTAACATTTCATTCACAGTCATTCGATTGACAAGAGTTATCAGTGTTATCTCCCTGTAGTCAGACCGGTTGGTGGTGGCTGTTGAGAACTCTCTCTCTCTCTCTCTCTCTCTCTCTCTCTTCTCTCTCTCTCTCTCTCTCCAAAACTATACCAGGAAAACTAAGCACACAGGACATTCATCCACTACGCACCAGCATCGATAATGCAGCGTCTATTCAATGCGTTGCCAGCTCATCTGAGGAGCATATCAGGAGTGAGCGTAGATGTGCTTAAGAATAAGCTCGACAAATATCTAAGCTGCATCCCAGACCATCTCAGACTGGAAGATGCAAAATATACCGGAGGATGCATTAGCAATTCTCTGGTAGACATTAGAGGTGCCTCACACTGAGGGACATGGGGCAACACGAACGAGCTGTAAAGTAAGCTAGCTCTCTCTCTCTCTCTCTCTCTCTCTCTCTCTCTCTCTCTCTCTCTTATTTGGGCTGCTAAGAAGTAAGAGCCAGTGCTGGCACAAGAGAGACTATGATGAACAAAAATAGCCAAATCTGTCTGTGAAAAGAATATAAAAAAAATGATAAAAGATAGATGATAATGAAAGGTTCATATAATGATAGAAGCAGAAGGAAAATTCTATTATATAAATGAAATGCCTCCTCAGATGATGGAAGTCTTGTTTCTGAGAGAGAGAGAGAGAGAGACTGTATCTGCTAAATAACAACAGGCTTAGAGATTAAATTGAAAATTTTGTTCTTTTCGTGAAATATCTATAAATTTCTGTCAAGATTTCCCTGGGTGAAGAGGCTGAGAGAACACTCTTAAGAAAGGTTTCCATTATATGTGGTGTTGGAGTGACTTGTGCATCAACAACGCTGCCATATACGTATACAGAGGCGAAAGACTATAATTAAAAGATAGTCATAACTACATTCCTGTAGGCATTACGTAAGGATCTTTGCAGCGACCCCTCGGCCCCTAGCTGCAACTCCTTTCATTCCTTTTACTGTACATCCATTCATATTCCCTTTCTTCCATCTTACTTTCCACCCTCTTTTAACAATTTTGTGCCTAGTGCAACTGCGAGGCTTTCCTACTGTTACACCTTTCAGTCCTTTTACTGTCAATTGCCAATTTCCATTTCAGCGCTGAATGACCTCAGAGGTCCCAGTGCTTGGTCTTTGGCATAAATTCTATATTCTAGTTCCAGTCATGACTTCAGCTTGTTATGATGAAATTTCTGGCTTGTGATCAACACGCGTGCAATCCTAATCTTTTAAGCTGAATCTAAAAATTAACTAAATACAAAGGAAAGAGACTCATGCCTGTACCACTGCTGTGCTGCTCTTGTATGAGTTTGTGAGATATATTTATTTATATATTATGTATATATATTGAATAGATTGTATTTACATTTATATATTCGCATGATTTTAGGAAACGGCCAATTTCCAATAAATGTATATGTATATTTTATATATATATATATGTAGTGTGTGTATTGAAAGGGTTAGTATTACAGTCTTATTCGTAAACTCTCCACGATTCAGTAGCTTTATGTATACGTATATATTTTAATAATATTATATATATATATATAGTATATATATATATATATATATATATAGTATATATATATAGATATCATATAATATATATATGTGTGTGTATATATATGTGCATGTATGTGTGTATAATATAAAATTCACATACACATATCTGCATATATTTATATATACTCACACATATATAATATAGTACATTTATATATATGTGCATATATACATCAGCATATACATACGTATATATATTGTGTGTATATGTATACACATACTCATACATTTGAATACATGCGTATGTATATGTAGTCTATATAGGTAGTAGCACATTATATATAATATATATATATATATATATAATATATATATAATATCATACAGGTGATGTAAGTCTAAACTGCATATGTGGCACTGTGCCATCAGGTCATAAGGCAACTACGAGTATTTATAAACTCGGGCCAGAAGACGTCACATAAGGACGTCTCAATCCCTTTCGTAAACTAAATTTCCATTTCTGAATTTTTATAGAGTCCTACTGACAAATACCATTGACACAATCGTACATCAACTGTGGCCGATTAGCTGAGCTTAGAATATTAGCTAGAGGTGAGGGTACTTTGAGAAACCGAAAATGTGATATAAACTATAAGATTCCCCGGATGCAATGCAGAGTTGAAAGCAAGTAGCCAAATAATGCAAAGAATCTGAAAGAATACGATGAATTTAGAACAAGAAGGAGAGAGAGAGAGCAGAAAAATTAGATTCGAGTTAGGCCACGTATAACAATTAAGCATGAAAAACAAAATCGGGTCCGCGTTTGCTTTGAGGGAGTGAGGGATACGCATTTCGTCGTCCAAGCCACTTTATTGAGTGCGCAAATGAAGAGAGAGCTACAGCGGGGAATCTGTAAAGTTCTTAGAGTCATACAACGGAATGAAGTAGACATTTTAACTGAAAATTAGAACCACAACCAACTCTTATCTTGGATGCCTTCAGTGATTGTTCCGATGTTAGGAGTCTTATTGACTGGCGATGGATTTTGTGATGTGTGTGTGTGTGTATATATATATATATATATATATATATATATATATATATATATATAATATAAACATATACATACATACATACATACAAAGCACACATGAAACCCCCTTATTAGTAGATATGATTCCTAACATATTTTCAAATTTATATGTATAAATACAAACACAATTATATATATCTATCTATATATATATATATATATATATATATATATATATATAATATATCGTATATAAAATTAACATTATACCTTTTCTTACAACGAATGGCCTGAGGGGACGTTCCCTGGGGCCACTGGTTCTCAGCAAAGTGTTTTTTCAGGGTTGCAACAGCTTGTCCCAAGCGCCCTAGAATGTGAGTTTTATCAACCAGTATTTGGAAACTGTCCATAATAATTGATGGTCTAATTTGGTGGTTGAAAGCATTCTGTTGTCATGCCACATACTGAGCGAGTATCGGTGCCAAATGACCGACAGTGCGAGGTGTCCGCTTCAAGTAGTATGTAGTTAAATGGTCAGGGTATGACAGAACCTCTCCGTAAGAGGTTAGTGCCGTCAGTGCACCTCATGTGGTGCACTGTAGGCATTACTAAAGGTTCTTTGCAGCGTCCACTCGTCCCCGAGCTGCAGCCCCTTTCATTCTACTGTACTTCCAGTCATATTACCCTTCTATGTGACTATCCTCCACCTACTGACAATTATGTCTAAGTGCAACTGCCAGGTTTTCATCCTGTTACGCCTTCCAACCCTACCTATTCTCAATTTCATTTCCACCACTGGATGACCTCATAAGTCCCAGTGCTTGGCCTTTGGCCTAAACTCTCTATTCCATTCCATAAACCAGAATAAATCTATCTCATGGTGGATTGCCCATCCTGGCAGAAATCGAGTTAATTCGAATAGGAGGATATTTGTGGAGAAAGACCAAATATGATGTAGTAAACAAGCGGCTAAAATCCATAATTAATCATCGTGGCGTGGAAATACTCAAAGCAGTGGTACACAACGAGATATTAGACCGAGGCAGAGAATTGATAAAATTTGTTGTATTCATTGTAAAGTAACTTTTTTCTGTTTTTAAGAAAATATCCTTTATCTCTTATCCCTGTCTTCTTCCTTCCCTTTCGACGTTTATTTTATTAATAATGTTTCAAGTCAATCGGTTTTTTTTTTCTTTCTTTCTTTTCCGGTGACATTTTGACCAATCGATATTTGAGCTATCGACACTGTCCGTCGGTAGCTTCTAGAACTCGTGTCATTACAAGATTACGAAGACTAAAAATAACAGTCTTGCAGGGGGGCCAGACATAATTATTACTGATAAAACCTTTGGGTTGAATAACCCACACTCCTGAACCCCTAATGCACCTGCGCAATCGTAGTCAACGGGTACATAACCAGTAGCTTGATAGTGTCAGTTTTTTCCAGTTCGGTTAATTTTACCGTCCCTTCATTAAATGCTAATTGCTTGCACATAGCGATGGTGAAAATGTAGCTTTCACTGACATTTGTTTTTTTAACATCTTGTTTAAATGTTCAATAAAGTTGAAATCCTTGGATAATTGTAAAAATAGTGGAAGTAATAGTTGTCATTATTTTCCATTTTAGTCCGTTCTCATCGGTTTGACATGATGGCTATGATAATTGATTTAAAAAAAAAGTGTCTGTGACAGATTGTTGTGGCGTAGTTTCGAACCTAATCATTTTTTAAGAATCTGAGGTTATGTTATGTCACAGACAACGCGTTGTGAGCTGGTAGTCCAACACTGGCAACACTGCTGTGATCCCAACACTGGCAACACGATGAACCAAACAAAAACTTCTTTCAGTTTTCTTCTGAAGATTGAAAAAGAAACCCACAAATTCAATTTGTAACTTGTTTACTTCTAAGTATTTACATTTAGTTTTACTCCACACTCGAGTACTTTCAGGCCCTTCTGTGGCCCATTCTCAAGAGATGTTTGGGATGTTAGCCTGGGTCAAGGCCCAGCAGTCTTCTGGAACTTCTTCTCGTTGTGCTGTCATTTATGCGATGGCTGTTCTGGTTTTCTTGAGAGTTGCCAATCCCCTCTTGCCGCTCTGATATCCTGAGCTGATGGTCAATGGGATTCACCCTTGTGGTAAGGGTGTGGTCACCGAAAGTCTGTTGGGCAGGAAACCTAATCTCCAGGTCAGCAGGGTCAATCTTAGCTTCTTTTAATATCAAAGCTCGGCTTATGGGATCTTCTGACTGCTGTGATCCCAACACTGGCAACACTGCTGTGATCCCTGC
>NC_061106.1:29669906-29684906 GCF_015104395.2 Macrobrachium nipponense
GCTAGTCTCTTGAGGGTGCAGTCGTTGAAGGGAAGGGTCCGACCCACAGGCCGCTTCCTCTGAGGAAGGCAGGTATCTTGCCAGGCTGGGCAAGCTGGCACCGAGAGGGCCTAAAAACTTCAAGGATGAGGTCCAAAAGCCAACAAGGTTTGCTAGTCTCTTGAGGGCAGCCTTGAAGGGAAGGTTCCGACCCAGAGGCCGCTTCCTCGGAGGAAGGCAGGTATCCTGCCAGGCTGGGCAAGCGGGCCTGTAGAGGGGACCAAGAACTTCAAGGATGAGGTCCAAAAGCCCACAAGGTTCGCTAGTCTCTTGAGGGCAGCCTTGAAAGGAAGGGTCTGACCCAGAGGCCGCTTCCTCGGAGGAAGGTAGGCATCCGGCCAGATTGGTGAAGCAGGTGAAGCGCTGTGATAATAAGAAGGTCTGAAAGGTGTAACAGGAGAAAAACCTCGCAGCTGCACTGTGAAAGAATTGTTAGAGAGGATAGAAAGTCAGATCGTAGAAAAAGAATGTGAACGGGGCTACCTACAAGGGACTCTAGCCCATGTGGACATGATTACCAACTAATCCAAGAGAGTGCAAAACTGTCAAATCTTTATTGCTCATCTCTGCCTTCGCGAAATCAATTCATGACATAATTCCCCTTTATCGCCTAACAGAGACGAATAGATAATGTTGCATTTGTTGCAGTTGATGCTGAGTCATGTAACTCTTTGAACATCGGACCCAAAACATGTAGACATTATAATCCGAGAATGCACTGCTGTACTAAACAACGAATAGAAAAAAAATAACCCTTATTATAGATCTTGGGGACGGGTTGAATTCCTTGCCTTGGCATATCACCAGGTGGACCCTCCCAGCACTATTTAAATTTGACGCGAGAAATCACTATTTGATATATATATTGTGTGTGTGTGTGTGACGATCGTCTATAGAGAGGGTTCTTTCTTATTTTCTAATATCTTGAAAAGTGGAAAAAAGGGAGACTAAATGAACGGAACGGGGAGAGAATACAAACTTGCGGGCATAGCCAAATGCACTTGCTTACTCTGTGTCTGGCTAATGAATTATTCGAACTCGTGCACCAAGGGGTTCTTTCCGAACTGCCTTGAGAAACAAACTAAATACTCTTTCCTTCTTTCCATTATCAAAAACATTTTCTCAGTTCTTGATACACTCTTGTTCACCGTAGAACTAGATATGTTTATTTTACTCACTTTTTCATAGCTAGAGGCAATCTGCTAACATGAGTTTCGCTTCTTTTTTTGAAGATGAAAGGCCTAGAACTTGGCGTGAGGTAACATATTTTACACTTAGGTTTTACTTATAAAATTTTGCATAACTCGTTACTTAGGCTCTGACTGGATCCGAGAGTTATTACGTTGAAATAATTACGAGTGCGGATGAATTACTCTGTAATCACTTGACAAATTAATTGACACAAATTTAAAACAACACTGAGAACTACTCTAGATCATCCTCAGCTAAGAAATAATAAAAAGGAAAATATAACACAAATCAATCGCCAAAAAGGTAATAATATGAATAATAAAATATGAAATATCAACTTATAGAAATGTTTCAAAAAGTAATATGACAATCCAGGTTAATACCCTTAAAAGAAAAATACATCGATATAGTTCACACATGCAAACACGATGCGGATAAACACTGTTTCACTACTCTTCAGGAGAAACAATCAAATCAAGGAATGACACTTTGCAGCGTCGACAAAAATAACAACCATAAAACTACCGAGTTTATGAATCAACTCTAAAGCCCCCACTATGAAGAAAGAGAGACGAATGATTACATCGTGTAGTCTAAAAGAAGCATAATTTTATGCATTGCTTCTCTAACTGTTAAGGCAGATTTCGAGGGCGTGTGCAAACTCTAGCAATAAATCGCCCATAAAAAAACGCTCGGCAGAGAAAGAGAGAGAGAAGCGCTCACTAATACAAATTTAATTAAAAGCATACAAACCCACGCAACTAGATTTTACACTCAAGGGAATGTTGACTGTTTAATCATAACGCCCCTGTCAGCATTTAGAAGCCCAAGGGACGCAACTTAAAGTTATACAAAAAAAAAACTATAATTGAAATTGCAGGTATAGTTTTTCTTTCATTCTACAAGTTCCTGAGTAAGATTCAAGCCATCGCCGAGCTTAACAGTATGTTTTTATTTATTTATTTTTTTTTTAAGAATTGGTTCCTCAGACAGCACTAGTGTATTCCAGCGACGCAAATTTGACTGAAGTTGTTTTTGCAATCAGAGGTTAATCTTTTTGTCTTTCCTCCGCCCTAATGAGCGTCATGTACTAGAAAGGAGGCTACGAATAAGATACTTCTCTCTTGTGCAATTGCACATCATGCAAACGTTGCAAGCACACATGGCACACCCAAGCAGCCCCGTATGCGGCCGGTTCAGTGGCCAAAATCTCTGAATTTAATCCCGTCGGCAGTAGGAGCAATCGAGAGAGAGAGAGAGAGACCTTACAGACCTTACATCTTGTTCGGGTTGCCCCAGGTCCCTCAGTGTGAGGCACCTCTAATAGAGAGAGAGAGATTCTATGGGGATATTTATATCCTTATCCTAGTGAAATCATACATATGCATACCAGAAGTGCGAGGCTTCTTTACAAAAAAAAATACAATCTAATTAGCTATACAAAAGGATTAGGGGATATTAGTTATGCCAGATTATAGCCAAGCAAAATGAACGAAAAGTCAAGAAGATATTATTTGTTGAGGCGTGCAAAGGATGAATACCACAAAAAGAAGCAGCAATAAGGTCGGTTTCTTTTATCTAAGTTAGATCTCCCTGAATCAGTTTTCATATTATCAAGTTTCTCAATTGCAAAAGTTTATTCCTCTTTGCAACAATTCGCGGCACTTCCCATAAAAGGAAAAACAAATTTCTAAACAGACAGTACGAATCAAGGACGCTTCTTCACAGCAATACACCGTTTAATTAAGATGCCGTATGATTTTTACTACTTTCCTTCCTTTAATGTAAGGACCTCGCTGACTGGTGAGACGCGGACTGAATATACCGATGTAAATATTCCATTAAGCACCCAGAGGCAGCAACATCGCTAATACTGCAGCGAAAGTCAATTACAAAATATGTTCGACGTTAAATTTAGTTCTTGTTTCTGGCATTACCTTCCACCAGATGTCGCACATATGCAAGTGCTTTGTTGTGGTCTCGAGATTCGAGACACGAGTCGGTCACGATCTCCCGTTTTGAAAGCGGCAACAATTTTATAATTCGGTTCGCCTGCGGGTGCATCGAATTGAATGAAGGAAGAAGGTCCTCTGATATCTCTGTCCGCGAAGGCATGCAACTTTCGAATAGGCTGATGAGAAAAGTCTCGTTGTTGTGTTTGTATCTTCGATGGCATTTGTAACACCCGATTGCATAATTCTTAAGTTGAACTGACGTTGCAAGTGGAGCCCTCTTCTTCGAAGCTGGCAATACAGATGACGCAAGGTCGCCTGCATCGCCGTTAAAAGTCGTGCAGTTTTGAAGTCTGAATTCTATCTACATGGTAGTGATGGTTATTCATATATATATATATATATATATATATATATATATATATATATATATTCTATATATATATATATATATATACACACATCGGTTTCTCCCAGTAAGAGTGATCACCGCCACATACATTGTTTAATTGTTGAAACCAAGAAGAACCTCCCGTACAGAAAACTTTCTCTTCATCAGCCACTCCCTACACTCACTCACTCCGATGTTCATCAGCTGTGCCGTACACTTCCATCTTGCACATACTCTACTGGTGTTAATGTTCTTTCTTTCCCGTACTTCTTTCACATCAGTCTACGCAGCCTTTTCAGTTTTTATGTTTCCTTCTCCTAACAAATCCGAATGACACTTATCATCGTTTACCACTCTGTGCAAAATCATAGACTTAGAGCATTCTCTGAGCTATCATTTCTTCGGTATTAATCAGTTTACTAATAAGGGTATTTCTCCATTGGTAGAAAATTCGTCTTCGTTGAAGATTAACATGTTGGATCATCAATACCCTACTAAAAAATCAAACCTTGGTTTTCACTGACACACTTCCTCACATTTTGGAAAATTCCTTGCTCTACCTAATCTGAGAATCGTTTGTTGTCTCTACCTATCCTACTATCATCCACTATATCCAAGATACATACATACATACACATACACACACACAAATACACACACACACACACACACACATATATATATATGTGTGTGTGTGTGTGTGTGTGTGTGTGTGTATTTAGGTACTTTATATATCTTATATATATATATGCTTACGAATAAACCAATTCTACTTTTTTTTCCCACCATCCATATTACCATTCATTTCTGCCATCTATTTGGTCTCCACTAACTCCCTAACATTCGCCACTTCCAATTTGTCACAATCCATAATAACAGTCATTGCTCCTCATTAGTTTCCATTTACCAACATAACCTTGACCTTGCTCACATTTTCTCTCAACTTTTTTTTTTTTCAAAACGCCTTCAAACTCTCACTAGATTGTGCAGTGTGTCTCCACTATCAGCAATCAGTAATGTATGATTTCCCAACATCTGGAATTTCACACGGAAAACTAGACTCAATTTCTTAGTTCACAAGTCTGTATTAATCCGGTATGTATCCACCTTTGTCAAAGTCCAGGAAAAACTCATGCGAAGTGAAGTAGACGGCCATACGAAGACATCGTTTATTAATATAATTTTTCGACCACACAATATAGAAATGGGTGTACGTAATACTTTGATGTCGGAGGGGCTTATAGTACTAAACACGGCGCCCCAAGGAGCTTCCGCCATGTTTAGTGGTACTAGCATCTCGGAGACGTGGATACCTCACAAGTCTACTCTAGACTCTTGCTCTTCTAACTTCTTGCATCACGCACAGCATAGTACATGCAAGCAAATGTTAATTCATAAATGAATTTAGTCTTTCCCCCAAGCACACAACAGCATGTGAGCACAGATAACACTCTCCACTTTCAAGAAATGAGACGCAATGGCTTATCACGATAGTACTTTACTACCGGCATACTTTTATTTGGCATATCCTGTTTGGTAAAGGGCCGTAATAGCAGGATGTACAGTATTGTGTGTGTGTATGTATGTGTCCGTACACAGTCATACCTACGTATATGGATAGTACTTTATATAGTGTATATGTATGTGCGTATGTATGTATATATAGTATATATATATATATATATATATATATATATATATATAATATATGTGTGTGTGTGTGTGTGTGTGTGTGTGTGTGTGTGTGTGTGTGTAAATTTATAAGCCCATCCAGTCATTCATCACCTGATAGTTAGTTACTTATTTTATTGACCAAAAATATACAATTATTAGTACAAATTTGTCCACAAAGAGACATACATAATACAAAATAAACAAAGTGAACAGTAATCTCTTTTTTTCTTGCAAGTACATGGCCTACGAAGAAAAATACAACTTTAAGCGCAAATAACATAAGCATATAAGACCACACATTTACTCATAATAACCAGCGACATCGTAAAATGAACCAACAGTCTTCCATGTAGGGGGGGGGGGGGGGGGGTGGTTAGGAATGGATGACCTAACCCAACGAGATCGAATTCGACCGCTCGGAACGTAAGTAGAAATTCGTTTATATCCTTCTTGGATCCAATACGGAGTTCTTGGCGTATCCAAAATCGCGCGGGGCATTTCGTCGACGACGCGCGTGTCGTCCACACGTTGTATACTTGGCAAATACTCCTTCCTTGCCTTACAGGATGTTGGCACAGGGAGGACGAAATATGTGTATCGCCACTGGGGCGGAGGGAAGGATTAAAATAGGAATCCTGACCGAGAGCTTTCGTGTCTTCTCACGCCTAAGCCGCTAAATATTATCTTAGGTTCATGTGAATGATTGCCAATGTAATACACAGACACACACGCATATGTATGTATATAGTACAACATATGTAGTACTATATACTATACTATATACTATAATATATATATATATATATATATATATATATATATATATATATATATATATATATATATATCTAGTACTACATAAGATAGTACTACAGCCACGCTACTTTTTAATACCCACAGTAACCTCTTATCTCCGTCATTTCTTCCTGTATTTTGGATACGCTTATCATTACGAGCCATGTGCAATTATCGATGGAAATAAAGTCAGAAGTCCTGTCTTCCACTGTGGGAACGGACACGTTCGATATGAACCACACGGTGGAAAGGAGGGCTTCCTGAATTAACAACCTACTTGCACCCTAGGCTTTTAGTTACCAGCTCACCCGAGAACGTGGAAGTGAATCCCAAATAGTAGCATGTTATCGATCATCCAGATAGCACCCGTGACACACACCATTTAATATGGTATATATATATATTATACACAGGAAGATAAATAGATAGATATCTCCATTCAAATATATTAAAAGCAAGGGAAACACGAACACCAGAATACATCCATCAACTCGGAGTTTCTTCGAAACACTGTCCACTTGGCAGCGTTCCTTGCCTTTCGGGATTTTGGCAGCGGTAAGACGAAATAAACTAGGCGCGCTTGCAATCGCCCTTATTCTTGTGTACCCTTGAAACTTGCGCTTTCGCGGGCACTTGTTTATACGCTTCGAAAGCGGTTCAGTTGGTCATTTTCTTTGCCCCCAATGACCCCCACCTCCCTCAACACACACACACACACACACACACAACGATAGATACACGGTTGGCGAGAATGATCTATGGAATGGAATGTAGAATGTAGGCCAGAGGCCAAGCGCTGGGACCTAGTACGTGGCCATTCAGCACTGAAACGGAAATTGATAGCAAAACGGTTTGAAAGGTGTAACATGAAGAAAACCATGCAGTTAGGAGAATGGGTAGGGAGTAAGAAGAAAGACTATGAACGGAGGTAGAGTAAAAGGAATGAAAAAGGTTGCAGCTAGGATCCGAAGGGATACAGCAAAGACCTTTAAGCACCTCATGCGATACCGCCCTAAGGGATGCCTCACTTTACCCCTTCCTTCATTATCCTATTTTCAGTGTAAGAGCCTGATGAGGATATTGAGATGGCCATCGCAGCGGCTTCAGAACCAGAAACATTAAGACATAAACTATGCGTGAGTCAACGGCAAAGAATGACGTCACAGACAACAAATTCAGCGCTGCTTTCGAAGGACGCAACTCACGCGAAGTTTTTTGAAGGCAAATAAATCGTCATTAACACACTGCCTGTGGCTTGTGTTCACTCTGCGGATGGATGTATGTCCTTCTCATGTAAGGTTGGCTGACTGCGTAGTTCATCCATTCGTAAACACACACACACACACACACACACACACACACACACACATATATATATATATATATATATATTATATCGAGCTACAAATGTCCTTTAATATCTAATTCGCTCTACCTCGGGATTAATATATTCTCATATATGTTAACCGAAGGGGAATTTTTTAGTCGATAAAAGATTTGTCGGTTAACTTATATGAAAATTATTATTCCTGAGGCAGAGCGAATTAGATATTAAAGGACATTTGTAGCTCGGTGTATGTATATGAATCACGGTAATGTGATATGACTTATATGTGTGTGTGTGTGTGTGCGTGTGTGTGTGTGTTTGCGCACCGCCCATGCAAATGCTCTAGAATAAGTAAAGTTAATAATTAACTTACAAAACCCCAAAAATACTAGTGAAGTAAATGACGAAAAGAATATTTTTGATAAATATTTCGTAAAAGCTTCATTTCTTCCTACTCCGGAAGGTATTACTATATTTGTGAAAATAGACTGCAGCCTTAAAGCTTCGCAGATAGGATCCCATGGCCAGAGTATGAATAAATGATCAAGTTTGTATTTCTATTCAGAGACGAAAGACATAAATTAAGAGATGGATAGCTATAGATAGGAAGTTTCTGTTACCGATCTATTTTTGTCAAACAGGTCACTAATCTAAACAGAAGAAGACGACCGAGAAAAGACCACGAAAATCCAAGAAGAGATCGCACATGAAGGGTAGAAAACAAAAGAAAGTCGTGAAAGGGAATTAGCACCGACGAATCAAAATAAAATCAACAGAATGAGGAGTAGAACGGGAAGAAGAAGAAGAGGAAATGGCACTTAAGAGAAGAAAAGGTTACCATGACAGGAATCAACGTTGGGTTAAGCCCAGTGGGTCCACCTTCCGTGCCATGAAGACAGCCGACAAACGAACGAAGATTCCTTAGTATTGATGATTACAGGGAAGGTTGGCTGAGCGTAATCATAGTCAGTCTCTCTCTCTCTCTCTCTCTCTCTCTCTATACAACGCTACGAAGTCAGGTGCGGAACGGTCTATCCAAGGCTTCTTATACGTTGAATTTTGTGTTAAAGCATGGCATACGTTACATATTCTCAGTAGTGTGTAGTTTGAGAAATTGAGGAGAATTTTACATATTTTGAATAAAAGTTTCTCTCTCTCTCTCTCCAATGATACAGTCAGGTATGGAACAATCTCTGGCTACTGAATGTTACACAAGACTTTCAGATATGAAACCACAACTGATATTGGCAGGTCATATCATCAGGTTTGCCAAACTAACCTTTTTGAAATATGTATGCGATAACTGGTTTTCGTAACTAAGAGAAAATAACACTAGGCTTTTCCTCCTTCTGACCACTTATTTTATAACCTATGATATATCTACTAAATTAAACCGAAAGGGATTTTTGTCAGTCAATTAGATAAGAATAATTACCTACATATCTGACATTTATAGTTTACAAAAATTACTGAGAAATGCGGACATACACACACACACATATGAGGACTTCTACCTGTAAATACCGTGTTTCCAAGTAATCTAAACGCCGCAGCTGTGGGGGGAACTTGAAGGTCAACCAGATCATCCCTTCTGACGCAGAATTTATTTTTACGTTCTTTACTGAAATGCAGTACATTTGAGCGTAGAAAATTCCGGTACTCAATCATTTTAATTATCCTAACCCCACACACATAAACCTCGTCTCTACACTTGCAGTATTCATGGATGTGAAGAGAACCGATGATAGAGAGAGAGATAGACTTAATATTCAAAATCATAGATGGACGTATTATGTTCGTTCAAATACAGACAACAGATGTAGGTTAAAGTAACCGGGGAACTGCAGCTGCCATAGACGATGTTTAAAAGGCCGATAAATAATCTGAGGTCTCTATAGTCCGAACTACCATTAATGAACAGGGTCTGTAGTCTGGAAACGCAATATTATGAAGTCTCTATAACATAACCTGAAGGGTCAGTATTTACAAGACGCTATGAAGTGAGGTTCCATTATTCCCAATGTCCGATATTCCAAAGACTCGATGTTCAGATTGCCCCATATTCCAAAGATTCGATGTTCAGATTGGCCTATATTCCAAAGACTCGATGTTCAGATTGCCCCATATTCCAAAGATTCGATGTTCAGATTGCCCCATATTCCAAAGACTCGATGTTCAGATTGCCCCATATTCCAAAGACTCGATGTTCAGATTGCCCCATATTCCAAAGACTCGATGTTCAGATTGCCCCATATTCCAAAGATTCGTGTTTCAGATTGCCCCATATTTCCACGTTCGACCCGAATTCAGATTGCCCCATATTCCAAAGATCCCTTCCGATTGTTTCAATTGCCCCATTTCCCAAGATTCGACGTTCAGATTGCCCCATATTCCAAAGATTCGACGTTCGATTGCCCCATATTCCAAAGATTCCGACGTTCAGTTGCATATTCCAAAGATCGACTGTTCAAAGATTGACCCATATTCCAAAGACTCGATGTTCAGATTGACCCATATTCCCAAGGCCCCACAAGTCTGCTGGCTAGCGTCAATAATTATTGTTTCAGGAACCAGCGTGTCAGATTATCCTAGTATCGAATATTAGACAAATCTTCGCCTCTCCATGATCTATAACTATTCTCAGATTACTCATGAATCAATCACAGTAAAATGCAATGAATGCCTCGACTCGTACCCCTTAAATCTTGCTACAGGTGAAAACTAATGATTTTCTCCAAATCTATGTTAATGTGTCATTTTGTAAAAAATGATTTGAAAATTCGTCTTCATTTTTTCACAGGTCGCGATGATTGCTAATCTATAAGAGATTATAACTGATTATTTCCTGAACAGGGAATATTGTGTGGTTATATGCAGTATGATTGAATGTCTTCCCTGACTCATGATTACGTATGACTTTTTATAGATAATGTCCAATATTTATCTCCGTAGAGTTATGATTGTTTTTCCTTATATTACTGATAACTAATCAATGATTTGTTTTTGCCAATTCTAATCTTATTTCCTATCAACACCAAAAAAATATCGATCGATATTTTGTGACATCTGGATTTAATTTTTTTTTATCATACCAGGGTTAAGTTCCTTATCACACCATCATATATCAATGGGTAAGTTTCAGATTTCAGGATCAAATATCTTATCAGCACAAAATTATGTTCCACTGCCTCCCGACTCTCGAGAATTTGACGTATTAACTTATCTAGACGCGGTTACTTGCAACTGTCAAAATATAGAATTTTTTTTTTTTCTAAACAATAAACATAATCATATCTTTAAGGCCTTATAGATCATGTCCTGATTCCGTGCCAGAAAAAAAATTATCGTTCTAATAATAAACATCTGTCGATATAGTTTTAATATATCAGTCATATTTTTTTACCGCCACAAAATAATGTATTTTCACCAAAGCCAGAAGATTCTGATTATTTACGACCCATGAACTTATCCATTTCTTTTAGCATATCGGGATATGAAGGCTGATCACGGCCAAGTTAATACTGATGGCTTCATAACCCACTTCATTTACCACATATAAACTTACCAAGATCATATTTTCCACTTTCTCATCTCTATTTTCGTTTACGGTCAACAGTGCTACCAAGATTTGTTTGTTTGTTTGTAGGGTGTTTTTACGTTGCATGGAACCAGTGGTTATTCAGCAACGGGACCAACGGCTTCAAGTGACTTCCGAACCAAGTCGAGAGTGAACTTCTATCACCAGTAATACATATTATCTCTAACTCCTCAATGGAATGCCCGAGAATCGAACTCGCGGGCACCGAGATGGCAGGCCAACACCATACCGACCACGTCACAGAGGCGCTAATAGTGCTACCAAGAGCCCTTGCCAAAATGGCGCCAGCTTCATTAACCAACACATTTAACATTAACACCATCTTGAGTTAAAACGCGACACTTATTGCAATGAGTATTACTTTCACATTGTTTAGTGTCGGGGTCATGGAAGGAACCTGTATTATAGGTCGTTGAGTCGTGGTAGGGTTTCTCTGCCGGTGTAAGTTCAACCATACTGTTTTTATTTTATTCTCATGAGTGTTTTCCTCTTCTTCAAAATTTGGAAACCTCGCTCCATGATCGAATGATCTGTTGGTATTGAGAACCGTTGTATATAATGCTTGTTTCTGGCTTAGGTGTCTTGATCTGTTTAATTTTCAAGGTCTGGATGTAGAAACTGTCCCCTCTACCTGAATCTAACTTTTGTTTGTTTGTATGGTGTTTTTACGTTGCATGAAACCAGTGGTTATTTAGCAACGGGACCAACGGATTTACGTGACTTCCAAACCACGTCGAGAGTGAACTTCTATCACCAGAAATACACATATCTAACTCCTCAAGAGAACGCCCGAGGATCGAACTCGCGGCCACCGAGGTGGCAGGCCAACAACATACCGACCACGCCACTGAGGCGCTTACCTGAATCTAGTGTTTGCAATTCTTGCTCTGCGTTTCCAAGCCGAATTAGACGAATTTTTGGCAAAAGAAAAAGCAATATCCTTGAAGGAAATGCAGAGAGCAATGTTTGCACGGGTTTGGAATGACCAAACTTGTTTATTTTACTTGATTACACTGTTTTCATGCATTAGAAGATATTTATTCAGTATCCAAAAACAACTATTTCTGTCTGCTGCTGATGTCATGAAGAAAATAAAGCCATCATAATTACCACACACAACTATATGTATCGGCATCAATATATACATATCTATGTATATGCTTAAAAAAATCACAGTAGATGCACGTGACTTCATTAAATAAGCGAATACCACAGGAAAATGATAGAATGATGGGCAGAAATCCAAGCGCTTTCGTATTCACTTAGACATTGTCAAGGAACGAATGTTTGTTTGTATGGTGCTTTTACGTTGCATGGAACCAGTGGTTATTCAGCAACGGGACCAACGGCTTTACGTGACTTCCGAACCACGTCGAGAGTGAACTTCTATCACCAGAAATACACATCTCTCACTCCTCAATGGAATGGCCGAGAATCGAACCCGCGACCACCAAGGTGAGAAGCAAAACCAAACCAACCACGTCACTGAGGCGCTCAAGGAATGAATGTGTATGTGTACATGCATTAATATCTAAGAAGACCATTATGGACTTCAAGCTGACCGTGACCTAATATTTCCCAAGTTAATTGGATATTTGGCATATCAAGCCTGTCTTAACGCCTAACATCACCTCAACGAGAAAATCTGGCTACGTAGTACACTAAAATTCTTGATGAGAAAATTTTTTAATGTCACGGAAAAAACTGCCGACTCCTAATCGTATCCATAATAGAAATGACACTGTTCGGAAACTTGATGACCATGACATTCCAGGGGTGTCCATAATCTTTATTTAAAAAACAGTGGCGATACAGAGTTGACGTTAAAACGCATTGCCTACGGAAAAGGGGGCCAATGAATAAACTGGATGTGTACGCAGGTCCACAATATTTTGTTCATTGGATGGGTAGAGAGAGAGAGAGAGAGAGAGAGAGAGAGAGAGAGAGAGAGATAATCGATTGCCTAGTGACCTTGACAAGAAATAGCTCTTCCGCTCCTACTTCCCACAGCGTGCCTTCTCCCCATCAAAACAAACCCACTACTCTAGAATGACGTCATATCAGAGCGTCTACGGTATGGTTTACGTTTTTATTCACAAAAGTGATAAAAAGCTGGAAAAAGCAGAAAGGTACCTAGGTAGTCTTATCGAAGAAACGGTGGGTGGATGTAACTCCACAGGCCACGTCAGCAATCGGGTTGTCAGGACCCGTCAGGACTTCCAAGAAATCCCGGGTTCTGCCATGTTATTACTGGTCGAGAACCTGCCAAGTCACGATAGTCATGAGGTCGCTTCAGAAAGCCCTCATCAGACCTTACCACACGTTGTGCAAGCAAGGTATGTATGTACACATCGATGCCTGGACGCATCGACTCCCTTGGGACCTTGTAAAAATTAATTCTTCTACGTCTTTGTTCTGCTTAGGGCAGTTTCCTCAGCTGAAAATGACATCATGTGAGAGAGTCGATACACTGGCCTTGGGTCAGTGTCAAAAGTCATTCCATTCTGTCAATTTTTTTCTGCTTAGGGCAATTTCCTCCCATTGTAAATGGAGAGAGAGAGAGAGAGAGAGAGAGAGAGAGAGAGAGAGAGAGAGACTAGCAATTAAGCTCTAACTACGTCATTACCTTCAAATACTTTTGTTTTACTTTAACCTTGGCAGCTAGTAAAACCTCTCAAGCTTTCTTGCCTTATTACTCTGGTTCTTTGATGAAGAAACACTAAAAATGTAGTATCTGGCAATGACGGTAAGTTCCTGGGTACAATTATGCAGGAGTAGGAAAACTCTTTGAAAAACTCTTTGAGATGGAAGGGAATTACCCAACACCCCCGATTCAGCCAGCACGAATCCCATCAACTTCCCACACAGGAAAATTCAAAACTGATATTTATTAATATTCATATCAGAAAATGGCTCTGTGGCTAAATTCGTTAAAAACAAAGCCATGATAATAGAAACTCCACACAGATTTATTCATGGGACTTCTTTATATGACTTTTTAAAATTTCTTATTCACATTTATAAAAGAAAAGTTTCACAGAGACATGTGGTGAAAAATAGATATAACCATGTCGTATAAATGCGGAATGGTCCAGCAATTAGATCTCATTTATTTGCAACTGAATAAAGAGAAGGAACTGTTCTCGAACACCAGAGACTGAAGAGTAAAGACGTCATAAGAGTGACTAGACGGATAACTGCAAATAAAAACAAGCAACATTATATTTTTAATTGCTGTCGCCCAATAACGAGAATGTCAAGGACACAAGTAAATAAATCTAAAAAAAAAAAAAAAAAAGGCATATTTGCGTTGTGAGCACTAAAGCATAAACTAAAAGATTCAAAGGGCAACTTGAAAGATGTTGGTCTAACACCGAAGATATCAAGACTGGAAGTTACGATTCTACGAACTCTGTTGATGCTGTGGAAGTCTTTCAAGACCTTTCACCACAGACTTATAGGAGCTACGACCTTCAACGGGCCAGTTTTAGTTACCATGCTACACACTCTACACTTCCATTTCCTCAATAGTAGCGAAGAATTGAATATATTAGTAGGCCAAAGGCCAACCAGTGGGACCAATGATGTCATGCAGCGCTGAAACGGAAATTAAAATTAAATTGGTTTGAAAGGTGTAGAGAGAGGAAACCCTCGCAGTTGCTCTATGAATCGATTGTTAGGAGAGCGTGGAAAGGAAGATGGAAGAGAGAATATGAAAGGAGGAACAGTAAAAAAGGATCGAAAGGGGTTGCAGCTGGGGGCCGAAGGGACGCTGCAAAGATCCTTAAGTAATGCTTACAACTGACGGAATAAAAAAAAAAATATATCTTAGTTTTACCAGACCACCGAGCTGATTAAATGCTCTCCTTGGGCTAGCCCGAAGGATTAGATATGTTTACGTGGCTAGGAACCAATTGGTCACCAAAGCAACGGGACCTACTGCTTATTTAGTGGCATCCGAACCACATTATATAGAGAAATGAATTTCTATCACCAGATATAAATTCCTCTGATTCCGCGTTGGCCGAGCCGA
>NC_061106.1:29692406-29704906 GCF_015104395.2 Macrobrachium nipponense
ATATTTAAGTTTCTTATCGGTACGTAACATGTTTTTCTGCTTCTTATTTCCTACATTATTTTTTACGATGCTTTTATTTCTTGTTTTGTTCGTATGGTGTTTTTATGTAGCATGGAACTAGTGGTTATTCAGCAACGGGACCAACGGCTCCACGTGACTTCCGAAGCACGTCGAGACTGAACTTCTATCACCAGAAATAAGCATCTCTCACACCTCAGTGGAATGCCCGATAATCGAACTCGCGGCCACCGAGGTGGCAGGGCAAGGCCATACCGATCACGCCACTGAGGCTCTTTTTTTTTTTATTTCTTATTCCCGAAGTCTATTCTGAGTAACCCTTAAGAATATCATCTGAATATTGTCACCCTGACAGTGACTTTTGTAAGACTGATGTGGCCACCTGATAAAAAGTTTATTGTTTGTTGACGATTCGACTCAAAATAGACTAGAATATAGAATTTAGGCCAGAGGCCAAGCGCTGGGACCCATGAGGTTATTCAGCGTAGAACCGGAAACTGACAGAACAGTAAAAAGGTTTGAAAGGTGAAACAGGAAAGAAAACCTCAAAGCAGTTGCACTATGAATCAACTGTTAGGAGAGGATGGATACCAAGATGGGAAGAGAGAATATGAAGAGAGGTACAGTAAAAGGAACGATAGGGGTTGCAGTGAGGGGACGAAGAACCGTGCCTACGGAAACGATTCGACTTGAACTCTCTTGTACGAACCAATTGTATAATAATATCGAAGTCTTCAAAGTTCTTTACAAGTTCAAACGAGGAGAGGCAAAATTCGATTTTTAAAAAAATCTCTACAACGTTCTACTTTTAAAATCTCGAGCACATCGAATGAAACTATCAGGGATATGTGATCAGACACTTGGGGAAAAAAGCAAAAAAACAAGAGATAGTCGGTTACACTGGCAGCTGTGGTGTTGAGCCCCGTTCTTGATAAGCAATTCACTGGTTATTCTGACAGGTCCGTTAGTTATTACAAGCATCGTTTTAAACTTTCTATTGCACTTTTTTCTATTTACACCTGTGCCACTTCCAACATGTAACACTCAATGGTATTTTTTTTTTTTAATTCAACTCTTGATTTTGTATCTTTTTTTTCTTAAGCTTTCCATTTTTTTTTTTCGTAAGCAAACCAAATGGAAATAAATCGAAGGAAATGCAAGATATTTTTTTTTATTCGAAGGCGTCAATAGAAAACGTAATTCTTTGTGCACGTGTTTGTTTTTTATTAAATAAATATATTTTCTTGCTAGATTAAATTGTTTTTAGCTGAAGGGCAGAATTCGCATTCTGTGGATATTTCATGAATGAAAAGGGAGGGGAAACTACAAAGGCGTAAAATCAATATTGCAGGTCTTTCAAAATCCGGTCAAATGGAAAGTCCTTAATACATTCAAGCTGTGAGTACTACACTTACCGAGGGTTTAGCTAGTTAGCATTGCGTGTAAATCCCTGAGGAATACCTCTGGAATGTTTGTAATATCGATCATCTAGATAATACTATCATTAGAGACTGAAAGACCTTGAGAGAGAGAGCGAGAGAGAGTCCTAAACTAAACATGGTTTGAAATTTGAACACCTCACTGCTCTTAATGACAAAATTAAAGATATTTCTACAGCTAATTAATTTACATACAGAGGTTGGCATATGAACGTCAGTCAGATATCTTTCCTCTCTAATTAAGAGGGAATTCGATTGCTTATGAATAATCTGAGTTACCATCTTAAAATCACTGAGCTGTTGTGGTTTCAGAACATATGACGTCAATTCTTGCTTGGTTTGAAACAATCTCTCTCTCTCTCTCTTCTTCTATCTTCTCTTCTCTCTCTCTCTCTCTATCTCGCTCTCTCTCTCTCTCTCTTCCCTCCTTCTCGTCTCTCTCTCTCTCTCTCTCTCTAATGAATAATGTCATAAATATATGAAGATGGTATTTTTGGGTTTCCTCCGTCTGTCTGCTTGCGTACAGGAATGCCCATTTCCCTGTGGAAATATTCTTGATTACTTCCCATAAATAATAATAATAATAATAATAATAATAATAATAATAATAATAATAATAATAATAATAACAACATACCCACTGTTAGGAAATGATACCCATGCAGGATCTTTCCACCCTCTCTCGGAAGTCTCAAAGCAAGACCGTCTTGCTCAAAGGCAGGCAGCAATCAATGTCGTGACGTCACTCACTCTCTGCCTGCCAGGTTGTGAGAGACAAAGCACAAACGACTGACGATGACGCCACCGCGAAGTATAACACAGGAAGGGCATCCTGCTGTCATGGCGGACAGCCGAAAGTAAATAAAGCCTTCTGGGAACAACAGCATCGAAATTTTATATGCAAACTCGTATCAAACTGCGACAAATGGACAAGACAACAAGGTTTCCATGTTGGGCCTTGAATTCTGCAGTGTCTGGTAGAATAACCGATATTTTTGTTGTAACAGAGGAAGGGATTTTTTCGGGGGTGCGGGGCTGTATGAAAAGGCTGTTAGCGTCAGCGAATAATGTGGAGAGAGGTTCAGTTTTAGAAGGGAAGCCAGCACATTCCCTTAGTAAAATTCAGGAATTACAAAGTTATTCTGATTATAAATACGCTTCGTACGAATAGGTCAAGCTTATATGCATTTAATAAAAAAATAAAACCTAACTTCCTAATCCTTTTCAATAAATGAACAAGCAATAAGAAATCAGGCTTTGTCAGACAACTTGCGAACTCGCCGAAAAGGAGGTTGAAACCTTCGAGTTTAGACGAATACTTCCGTATCTAATAACATCATAAAAAATTCACTTTTAGCCTAAGAGCCAACGATTATCGATATCCATCTATAGTGTCACCGCTGTTTATAAAATACTTCGGGGAAACGATTAGTGAAATGTTTCAGAAACCTCAGGTTTTCGTGCAAACGAGGGAGCCACATTTACCACCGATTTATCATTATCAAATTCATATCCTGACTACAAAAAAGACCAAGGGCACAGAAGGGCTTCCATTAGAACTATTATGTTTGTTCTTCCTATTCTTACAGATCTCAGTCTACTGTGTCATTAACCAATTCCTTATATAATCTAAAATTTTCAATAGATCTTTTTATTTCAGGGGGAGAATCCATCCAATTGTATGTAATTTTGACCAGCAAATGTTTGATGAGCAACAACAATAAAAATAAATAAATAAATAAACCTTGTATAACTAAATTGGGTCGTGAATGTCTATCGGTCATAATTGTAAGTGCAACAATATGGAACTACACGGCTCTCACAAACAAAACTAACACAAAACCTATATCCTGTGCCTCATTCCTATCACCGCTGAGTGTGGAGTCTGTGGCCCTTAGTTAGGTAAAAATGGCATTCATATGGAATACGGAAGTGTGGAATGCTATAATAGCTTAGGTAGGATTAGAAATGGCAGTTGTCCCGTGATCCAATGGTTCAATCCATCATTGTTTTAGTGTTCGTAAGAAAACCGCTGAATTATGTATTCGACGAGGAGCTAGTTTTCGCCATTTTTGTACACCCACTTCCTAAATGGTTATGTTCCACTCGAGAGCTTAAACCGGCTGCGGTCGAGGCTTATGCTATGGTCGCATGGGATCCGAGAAAAGAATTTGAAATGATTCAAAATCGTTCTTACCCAGTCACTCTACCCGGCATTCATTATCGAGAAGGCTATTAACTAAATATGCTTTAGAGGGCCAAAACAACAAACGAATAGTAAGAATAATGGAAGAAAGCTCTTTCTTTCTTCCAGTTGAATAGTAGACTAAATAATGGAAGAAAGATCTTTCCGAGTTGAAAACCTCAAAAAAGTTTATGAACTCGTCAACTCTGACATTCTGTGAAGTTTTTCTTAATATTCACAGCATAACCATTGATAGTCTGGTCATTAATGTATATACCCGAGTGAAAATAAAATACCTCGGAGCAACTATTAGTAAAATGTTTCAGTAATTTCAGGTCTTCGTGCAAACGTGGGACCCACGGTTATCATTACATTACGAATCGTAGCTTGTAATGTAGCAGGTGTATCGTCAAGTGCAGCGAATGATTTAACGTAAATATAAATCTACGTCAGAGAGACGTAGTATGCCAATTTGGGCGTTTGTTTAATGTGACTGGATTCGAAGTGGAAGAAATCAGATAAAGAAGAGCACATGAGTGTACGATAGAGAAGAATGTAAGACAGTTAAACAATACGGAAATCACGAGGAATGACTGGATCAAGCAGCGAAACGAAAATGTCGGCAGGATGTGGAAATACGTATGATCAAATAATGTTAGTCAAAACGTAATGGGGGTGACAGCCAGTCTTATCGAAATAGCGAAAAAATCTCCGCAAACCACACACTCACGAAGCTAGGAAAGACGAAAGACATATTTACGAAGTGACTACAAGGAAGACGTTGCGAAATCATTGGCAACGGCGAAGAGGAAATGGTCGCGAGGTGGTTGGATACGTATAGGTCGTAGGCGGATCGAAATGTGTCAAGATAAGAATGGCATATGGGAGGAGGTCCGCCAAAGAGATAAACGTGGCTAAATAAGTAGCGTTTGTGTGTGCGCGCGCGCTTGTGGAATACTACCGATACTTGCCATGCAATCCTGACCTGCCAACAGATGCTTTCAACTCCACCATCGCTTATTAAAGTGGCACTGTGAGGCTGAGGAGTAGTCTGTTCACTTGATGCCAGCGCCATCTGTTGGGACTCAAATCGTTCTTTAGGAATTGTTATTTAATGCTTTATTTTGTTTGGTCTTTCATGCCGGCACAGTCCTTTGTACAGTATTACAGGGAATAAGAGTGCTGGTATGAACCTGATGACTAAATTCTACAGAGGCTGGTAATGTATAGGTATCTATGGATACAAGAATGAAAGCATTGTGTATACAATCATACCTGGAAAGAATTTTTTTGCTTTAGGATTTTCTAGATGGATTTTACAACAATGCGAAAATTTTGAACTACGAAGAAACAAGCAACAGTAATAAAAGATCAAGATTATATAAAAAAAGGAATTTGTTTGGAAATGTTCTTACAGGTACCATATTTATCAAATTTGAACACTGGGGCACCCCAATAAAAAAAATTTGTGCCTGGATGCGGGAAGTCCACAGGCATATTACAGGATTTTTGTGGACGGTAAAAAGAAAAATAAAGAACACGAATATATCAAAATACTCAGTGACTGAAGCGTTATGACACAGCAGCGCTGTATTCTAAGCAAACCTCCATGATGAGTAGGCAGTGCAGTGGAGTGTGAAGGTGCCTTTTGCAACTAGTGTGTACATATCCCACGATAACAATAATGAAGTATTCCTGAAATTGCACCATACATACAATATACTATCACATATCGAGTCAAAATGTAGTTCTGTACTTCCTAGCTTGAGATTTTGTGATACTTAGACCTGCCTTTTATACAGGAGTATAATACACCAGTACGGTATTATAGCGTAACGTGTCTTGTGCATGGTTGCGCAAGACTAGTTCAATACTTAGGGGGATCAATGTCTTGCACAATATATACCTTGACGTCACGTCTCTGATGAGCGGAGGGAAAACCAGGATAGTCGTTTGTGCTGGGCACCATCGACGGCGTTGTTAAGGGGAAAGTGAAACCTTTCAAAGCACTGTCATACCTCGTTTGGATATCACGATAATCTTTAGGATTTCATTAGATTTGACAATAGTTTAGTTTATATACTCAGACTGAGACTATGGTTTATATCACTAGTCCTTTAAATGTACAGACTGAAACTATAGTTTATATCACCACACGTCCTTTGAGACTGAGACTGAGACTATAGTTTATATCACTAATCCTTTATTTATACTCCGTCTGAGACTATAGTTCATATCACTAGTCCTTTAAATATACTCAGATTGAAACTATAGTTCATATAACTAGTCCTTTAAATATACTCAGACTGAAACTATAGTTTATATCACTAGTCTTTTAATTATACTCAGACTGAGACTATAGTTCATATCACTAGTCCTATAAATATACTCAGGGTAAGACTATATATTCGTCGTCAAGTCTACGCATGTGTCCACACCGCAGTAAAACATGTCTTGAACACACTCCCGCAACTTATTGCACATATCACAAGCATGTTGCATGACTGACAAGGACTTAGTGGTAGTCTTATGGCTATTTAACATTTGACATTTTCGTTCTTCACTTTCCGTCGCAGATTCAACCAGTTAATTAATAATACTTATGGATAAAGTACCGACGTGTTTATGACATTTTACCATAGTGTGGACGCGCCTTAACAATAATGAAGTAGGGAACCCATTTATTGTTTTAGTATTTTGCCTGGATCTATCGTGCCTAACAATACTCGCAGCCAATTTCTGTAAGTTAAGCCTATGCTACCAATTGTAACATCGAGACGACCTTATTCATATCAGCCGGAACTCCACATCTCATAACGTTCAGAAACTCGAATTTAATGTAGTGTAAGCGCAATCCAATCTACGCAAGTAGTATATGATTTTGGACATTTGTCTTGTATTTCTCACGTTCCGCTGACTAATACAAACACCTGCAAAACTCACAGCACTGATGATGTTTCTCTCTCTCTCTCTCTGTATGTATATATATATATATAATATATATATATATATATATATATATTATTATATTATATATAGTCTATATATATATATATAATAACTATATATATATATATAATATATATATCAATTTTTGAAAGTAAACTTGTATTTTTCCTAACTATACAAACCTGAGGTCCTTTACATAACGGAGAAAGAAAGAAAGAAGAGAGAGAAAGATAAGGAAGAAAGAAAGAAAGAAAGAAAGAAAGAAAGAAAGAAAGAACGCAATTCCTTATTTAAAGGACCGAGTGTTTGTCTATCGTGTAGGAACAAATATATATATATATATATATATATATATATATATATATATATTATATATATATTTGTTCCTACACGATAGACAAACACTCGGTCCTTTAAATAAGGAATTGCGTTCTTTCTTTCTTTCTTTCTCTCTTTCTTTCTTTCTTTCTCCGTTATGTAAAGGACCTCAGGTTTGTATAGTTAGGAAAAATACAATCTATATCTGCATAGCCTATATACACACACACACACACACACACATATATATAATATATATATATATAGGAAAACCCGCAGATATATCTGCATAGGCCTTATATAATATATATATATATATATATATATATATATATATATATATATATATATATATATAATTATATATATATATATATATATATATATTTATGCGTGTCCATGCATCCTTCCTCCCCAAAGATTCGAACCTGTCTCCTGTGGCTTGGTAGATGAGAACGATACTGATCACAATTATAATACAAAAGGTCACCGCTTCCTCTCTCCACAAAAGAGAAATGGCCCTTTTATTCTAATGAACAGTCCGATTTTGGGAACAACCTAATGATCTCGTAGTTACTTGGAATTTTAAGTATATACAGATATATAGGTAGGTGAAGTGAGTATGTATATACAGTGTATAGGTATGGGTATATGTATGTATATACATAGTAAAGACCAGTATGTAATAATAATAAAAAATAATGTGCAGAATCTAAGCTGGTTATGTATTGTTACAAGAAAGACAATAATACTCTTATCGGATAAAATTCTGAATGTTATTCTGTTGAAATTGTAAAATATTGTATATTTTCTCTAATAAAAGATGAAAAAAAATAATGATCTCAAAGCGGCCAAGGCCGTGTCTTCAAACTTGGTATTTTGAGTCCGACACAAATCCTCTGATTGTTTAGTAAATGCGCATCGAAACAACTGATGTAATGATACGCAAAAGCCATCATTTGAAAAACAAATAATAACAACTGGAGCAATGATTCCAAAGTTGCACGAGCAAAGTTAATCGCAGCCGACACCAGTGCAGATGAATCAGCGACCATTCGGCGAACAGGCCTGTAGCCTGTAGCAATTTCATGACTCTAACTGGGTAACCTTTTGAAATGTACCGGTCACCATTTATGTGGATTTCGGTTAAATAGACTGGGACTGGTTTTCTGGCAAATGAATAGGAATAGGCATATCAATGCTTTTTTCTTCTATTTATGTTATTTAGTTTAATACTTTAAGAAATATATATTTATATAATATATTTTTGGTACCTGAGTGCTCCAAAAAATGTCTAAATTTCTTTTCCTTTTTGCATCTAAATGCTCTTAAAGAAATTGAGTATAATGACTTTTCTTATGGCCTACCGAATACCCCAAAACTTTCAAACTGAGTTGTAATTATTTTTTGTCATTATTTTATATATGTATATATATATATATATATATATAGTATATATAATATATATATTACTACTATATATATATGTATGTATATATTATGTATGTATATATGTATACATATATATATATATATATATATATATATATATATATATATATATATATATATTTGTATCTGGGGCGTTAAGAAAGTTAAAAACTAGTCTTTATTTTTCACCATAAGATCTAAAACCCATTCAGTTTCTAACTTAAACGTCTAAATAAGCGTCAGGCTTAAATTTGGTGGGGCTGGGGGGGGGGGCGCGGCTTCCCCCCTCGGATGGCTCTAAGACATTACGATAACGATAGTGATTTTTTGATATGATAAGATGTTTTGATAATATGATACTGATAATAATAAGACAGTAAGGCAACGTTCATGAAATTATTCAAGTTAGTGGGATATATACCAGTTTGAGTTGAAAGCGACGAGAAAAAATTTGTATGTGAAAAGTTGTCTAATAATTTCATTAATTCTGCTTAGAAATAACCTATGCCTAAAGTTAAGAACAGGAAATAACATTAATTACTTGAATGGGCAACTGTCTCTAATTACTCATAAAACTGCATTCTTCGAGTGATAAAAATGTTTGGGGGTGGGGGTATAATCAGGTGTGTATATATATATGTATGGTATGTGTGTATAATATATATATATAATATATATATATATATAATATATATATATATAAATATATATATATATATATATATATATATATATATATATATACCATATTAATAAATAAATATATACATATATATATACGTATGTGTATATATATATATATATATATATATATATATATATATATATATATATATATATTATATAATATGGATCCAGAGTAATACACTTGAAAATCAAGACGAAATGTATTTGTAAAAATATACGCAAAGCATATAGCTTTCGTAAATTGTGAAGAAAGAATATGATTAAAAAAACCCACATGAAACTGATAACAAGGTTAAAACAAACAAACTAGCTATTGCGTCACATATCTTTTAGAAATTCCAAGGGATCTGCGAGGCGGGAGAAGACGCCGGTCTTTTACCAGACTGAAGAAGGCAATAGACATTTCTAAGGTTTTAATTCTGGCCCTTTTGCAAATCTCTTCACTAAAAAGTAAATTCTCCGTATTCCCATCAAAGCTGTCACTTAAAGTGATAAGCGCTTCCGCATTCCAACATGTATGGCTTAAAAACACGACGATTGCGAGGACACCTAATAGAAACATTCAAAATACTAAAAGGCATAACAAATTGCCAGCAGAAGTTGTAAACAGCACCAGTGTGGAATAGTTTAAAAGAAAGCTAGACAAAATCATTAGGGCATTGTGAATGAACCGTAAAACCTGCTCCTCGAGATAAGTGAGCACACGATGTCTCCTCAGATCGACTAATTTTTTATAACAAGTCTTTGAGACATCCTAATCCTTGTAACTCCTAGTGGGCTTGTCAGAACGTTTATGGTCGGCATGCTGAAACATGTTCGAGTTCCCTCTGGCTCAGTGATTGACTACTTTCTCCAGCATAACATTTTTCACATTTACTACATTCTATTGCGTAGACTCCGACATCACTGTCTGGGTTTTTATAATTGTTCTCGATGAGTTTCTTTCCGAGTATCAGGGTATTGAACAATGACACTATGAAAATATCTTTCTTTTCTAAGGCTATTTGAACATTTCCCCAGATCATAATCATAAGGAAGAGTCAGGGACTTAACGCTTAGTTGATCAGTGTTCCCTTGGATTGTAAAACATTCTCTTGGGCTCTAAAAAGACAACTGTCGTTAAAAATAAAAAACAGACGTGCTACTTTGGCTTGCTACCTACGCGTCACCACAGTGGGAGGTGATTGTACTAAAAGATGGCGGAAACTCCGAGGGACGCCGTGTTTAGTACTATAGTAGATTCACATAAACTGTGCATCTGATGTCTAGGCCCGTCCCTTACGACGCTCCTGATTGGCTGTTGATAAGCCAGTCACAGGGCTGGAAACTCAGCCTCTCGAGAGAGTTCACATAGGCAGGATGTATGATCCATCTCTCCTGAGGGATACTTTTGAAAGAGGTGTACTCAGGAGAGGTGGAACATAGTACATCCTGCCTGTGAACTCTCGAGAGAGACTGACAGTTTCTAGCCCTGTGATTGGCTTATCAACAGCCAATCAGGAGCGTTGTAAGGGACGGACCTAGACATCAGATGCACGGTTGATGTGAATCTACTATAGCCCATCGGGGCTATACACACCCCTTTCTACATTGTGTGGCCGACAAATTACATTAATAAACGATATCATCGTCCGGTTGTCTAGTTCACATTTACCATACGGGGCCACAATCTGACGCCGAAATGAAATGACTTTCGAACATGACCTACAAGGAGATCTATAACCCTCACAAACCTCTCCCGAAACCGATTACAAGCAGATCCGAGCAGTGCACCAAAACCTGCCTATGACTCATGACAGTACTAGAATAGCCCTGAAATGTAATGCCTGGGCGAAAGAAGTCCTCATTTACTAGGAGGATAATGGCGCAGTAAGGAATGATTCTGATGACAAAGTAAGTGTCATCAGAACTATTAACTTAAAATTAATTCTCGGGTCTTATTTCAAATTAATTGTCTGTAGCTAATATACTATGGTTGACGACCGTTTCTCACTTAATGCACCAAACCCCTTTTTTTCAAGAAAAAATTAACACAGGGATTGATAAGGCTTCCAAATTCGTCAAGTTTTCGGTAAAATGTAATAATCTTATCTTTGGCAATTCTCTCACTGTAAAAATCGCACTATATTGTTCCGAGTTATCAAGTTGTAACTGAATTTCTAATTTAACAAGAACGCTTCTCCCTCTTGTTTCTTTTGAAACCTGTGATTCCGCTCAGTTTAAAAGGTGTATCTGGTGTTGGAACTGAATACAAAACGAAAAGTATAAAAACAGATATTCTTCCAGTTTTTTGTATACTCGTTCGAGTATATTTCTTTACGGGGTCATCAGAGACAAAGTATGAAAAGAAGAGACACTTCGTGTTTATCGATCCTCAATATTTGGTGACCTTCACATTTACTGCGCAGTGATGCAAGTACAATCATTCAAACTTCATCAAGTCTCGCAGAAATTCACACTAAAATCTCTCCATTTGTCTGCTTTTAGTTTTCTGTGAAAGAAAACTGTCGTGTCGGCTTTGTCTGTTCGTCCGCACTTTTTTCTGTCCGCCCTCAAATCTTTAAAAACTGCTGAGTCTAGAGGGCTGCAAATTGGTTTGTTGTTCACTCACCATCCAATCATCAAACATACCAAATTACAACCCTCTAGCATCAGTGTTTTTTTATTTTTTATCTTAAGGTTAAAGTTATCCATAATCGTGCTTCTGGCAACAATATAGGATAGGCCACCGCCAGGCCGTGTTTAGCTTCATGGGACGCGGCTCATACCGAGACCACAGAAAAAGATAGATCTATTTTCGGTGGTCTTTATTATACGCTGTAGCGGCTGTACAGAAAACTCGATTGTGCCAAAGAAACTCCGGCGCATTTTCTACTTGTTTTACATTGTTATTAAATATCACACCTGAAAATATATTCTTAAGGAATTCGGCACAAATAATGTGATAATTGGACCTCAATTGTAAATGGACTGACGAACAAGTTTTACCATTCGATTGACATTACTAAATACAATACATATATAATTACTTCCTCATGTGAATTAATAAGAACTTTCTGAAAACGAAGTTTGAAAAATATTTTGCTCGTCGAAATACTATAGTGCAATGTACTAGAGGGTTTTGAATGATATAAAGTAAATAAGTAAACTGGAGGGAGTGAAATGCAACAATCTCGGAAAAACTCTGGATGCCAAATAACTCTAGCAAAGGAAATGAATTCATTAAATAAATAAAAATAGCAGCATTTAAGTGTTTCTGTGACCTTGAAAAATAAGTCTCGGTAAATGTAAAGGATGCGACAGCTGAAGGTATGTAAGTGGGGGGAGGGGGAGGGGGGGAGCTTGGCTGCATCTTGCATTACTTAACATTTCAAATACCATCCTATGATATTACTCAAAACATATATGAGAAAAATAAAATTGTTGGCACTAAATTGAACAGCAGCCTTGGAACGTTTCTCAAATAATATTTA
>NC_061106.1:29709906-29744906 GCF_015104395.2 Macrobrachium nipponense
TTACGCTGATGGGGTTTAAACTTTTGCGAGCTGTACATCACTGGACGTAATAAGGAATCTTTGCTTCTCTGCAGAAGAACTGCTCCTGCTCCAATCTCACTGGACTTCCAAAATCAGGAGATTTGAGAATTGGGCCTGAGACTAACAAAGTCTTAGCCTTGTTGAATGCCTCCTGGCACTCTGAAGTCCACTGGAACTTTTTCTTGCTGCTTGTCCGATCAGTCAATGGAAAAACAAGTTCCAAGAAATTCTTACAGAATCTTCTGTAGTACCCCACCATCCCTAGGAAGCGTTGAACTTCCTTCCGACAAGTAGGTTCCTTCACTGTTAAGATGGCGTTCACCTTGGCATTAACGGGTGCGACCTCTCCACTCCCAACAACGTATCCGAGATACTGAATTCGGGCATAACCAAAGTCACTCTTCGCCAAATTCAGGGTAAGGTTTGCGGCTTTCAACCGAGCGAATACCTTCCTTAACGTCTCTAAGTGGCTATCCCAAGTATCTGTAAAAACAATAATGTCATCCAAGTATACTGCAACATTTGATAAATCCTTCAAAACATCATTCATGAGCCTTTGAAATATAGCTGTAGCATTCTTTAATCCAAAAGGTAGGTAAACCTAATCAACCTACGCCGCCATCTATTGGTTGATCTGCACATCTCAAGCGAAAACAAATACAAATAAATAATGTTGTAACAATATTCTGAGTATCATGTTATGAAATGCATGTTTTTGTGTTCAGATTCCCACATTTAAAGATAACACATGCCAAGTAGTGTAACTTCTCATTTTGAAACATACGTAAGACAGAGAGAGAGAGAATAAGCGCTTATATGTAAGCCTCTGGAGAGGGTTGTTTTTCACATCTTGAGAATACCTTTGTAAGCTGATTTTTTATCACCCTATAGCAGCTCCTATAACGAAACAAGGGGGCCTTGTTCATTCCTACACATCTCGAGAAGGACTGGGCCAGCTGATTTCTTTATCCGCGCCAACATGTGTAGGGACCTCCCAGGCAGCATCGAGTCCTTCGAGAACCTTCCCTACAATGATGTTATTCATGTTTAACATAGAGAGATGACGTAATATGTTTTCATCTTGAACTCGATGCTAATCGCCCATATGTCCATACGCTTACGGGGGATAGAGAACGATTCATTCGATTCCAAGACCTAGCCGCTGGTGTGAGGGATAGTTAGTATCTCTCTCTCGCTCTCTCTCTCAAAGCTTTCTCTCTCGCGCTCGCTCGTTTGCGAGGCTGTTTCATTAACGTAAATGTAACTCACATTAATTTTCTATTTGAGCTGGTCACTCAGTAACTTTTAATGTATGTATTGTTTGTGGAATCTGAACATAGTTATTTTTATTAGTTTTGTGAAGGCGCCCACGAAAGTGTAGACGTATGTAACAAGCCTATTTTTTTGAGTGAGAAGTTGCAGCTGCGTATACAGGTATTTTACAAATGTTTTGAAGTCCACTTCAAGGATTTATTTTACCGTGTTTGAAATAATTATTATCATTATGCATTTTTCTTCTGCCTTGTACATTTGACATGTTCATTTTATATGCTTAATATTTGTGCTATCAATGCTTTAATTGTCCTCATATTATGCATTATGTTTTTGCATTTTTTTTATTTTGTTTAATTACTTTGAATTATTTTGATTGTGTAAATTTTGAATCTTACACTTGTGAATTGATTTGTATTTAATTAAATTTCATTTCAAATTTGATTATTGCTTTGTAATTTAATTTAATTAATTTTCTTGATAAACTTTGATTTAATTTTGCTTAATAATTAATTCAAGAATTAATTAAATTTGTTTTCAAGTAATAAAAATTTCCCTGAAATTGTGAATTTCACTGATAAATTTTGAATTTAGAAATAAATTTTTATATTTAAAATTTATATGAGCATTTTATTTTTTGGTTCCCCACCAGTATTATATTTTATTTTCGTTTAGGTAGAAATATAGAGTGATAATTGTGCTGTTTCCCACAAATAAATCAGAATCAGGGAAATACTTAGATTTGACATTGTAGAAGGAGTGATGCCCTTTAATTAAGATTACCTCACATCTATTTTAATGAACTTAGACTGATTGTTTTCTTGACTGTTCAGTTCTATAAGGGATCACAATTATTACCTTTAGAGTATTCAGTCGTTTAGTATTTGTGACGAAGGGTCAGGTGTCTGGCTATAGTGAGGAAAGTAATAACCAGGTACTTGAACAAACTGTGTCCCAAGTACAAAGGGTGTCCCAGACCCAGAAATAATGCTAACAAGTACAAATGGCAAGTGAAATAACCAGATACTTGGCAATTTGGGTTAACAAATATTATGGGTGTCCAGACACAGATCTTTGGCTACTTCGTGCACCAAGTATTAATGGTGTCCAGACCCAGATACTCTAGACCATTTCGTCACAATTTATATATATATATATATATATATATATATATATATATATATATACATATATATATATATATATATATATATATATATATAAATAAACACTGACCTCTAGATTGCATTATGTATATTGTAACAATTATAGTGCTGGTCTCTCAGAGTTAAGCACGGCTAAATTTTAGTTTCCAACGGAAAGTTAACAGAATGTAAATTGATGGAGCTAAGATCACTAGCCATTCTTACTTGATTGTTTTCCCCATAATTAGAAAACAATCATGTCAAATTTAGCCATAGTTGAAAAAAAATCGTGATTTCGTAATATTTTTCTCAAGAGATTTAAATTGTCTATTTGATTTTGATAAGGAACATAAATCGTTCGACGTAACGGACTGAAAGAGAGAGAGAGAGAGAGAGAGAGAGAGAGAGAGAGAGAGAGAGAGAGAGAGAGAGAGAGAGAGAGAGAGAGAGAGAGAGAGAGAGAGTGGCGAGTGACGAAAGCAAAAGTTTCATCAGATCTGAATCCCAGGTCGTGTCCCCTGTGCCAGGTAAGCGAGTGTTAGTAGTTGTACCAAGTCTTCTCAGAAGCCGGATAATATAAGACATATTCTTCATGTTTTCTTCTCATATCTCACACATCTAAAATCTGAAAGCACCGGCATAATCAGGATAAATTTATTGTATGAAAACAAGTTTTATATCATCTTGATCGCATGACTGATGCAAAATCCGATGATAAGTAAAAACAAGTATAAAGAGTTGAATGCTCTTCTTTCACTTTTATTCGTTGTCATTCCTTTGTGTTTAAGTTATTGATTTCAGGTAATCATGATTTAGCTGTACAACTAATCCTTGATCGTTTGATAGGAACGGAACTTTCCTATCTTGTGCAAAACGTGAGATAAATGAAGAAATAAAAACATTGCTAGACAATAGTTTTCTAAACTGCCGACGAAAAATGAGGCACTGAGCGACCGCCTACCTCCCAGTACCAGCAAGAAACCCATAAAATAAGCGTGGAAACTTTTTCCCATACTCAGTGGCAGACCGTAAAATGATGATGCCACTTAGTCTAAACATTCTGTACCCGTTCACATTGTGCATGAAAACCTCCACACCGGAGGCCACATTGCTATGTTTCAGCAACACTTATGAAGAATTTTACATGTACCTGTCAATTACGTTTTAAACAATCGAAAAAAAAGGCAAACCTCGAAAGTATGAACTATTTACTGGAACTTTTCCGGGGCTCTACTACGGCTGCTTAAAAACGTTTAACATGGCTAAGCTAAGTACTATTGCAAGAGAATGTGGTAAGGGACCTCAAAAGAACGATTAAGTCCAACAAGCTGTGCACAAAGCAAGTGTGCTCTCCTCAACTGCAGAAATGAGTATCTCTACTGACCTTACATGCAGGTGTAGTTTTCGAGGTTTTCTTGATCTCGAGTTCGTTACGAGGACAACTTTTTGAGGAAGTGATGAACGTGTGGTCTTGTATCACTTGCTGTTTTACTGATAAAATCGGTGTTCACTCTTACATTCGGTGAATCTTGATTTACTATAAACCTTGAAGGTAGTATTTGAATTATCCCACCTTTGTCTTAATTCTAGATGAACCGCGATATGAATGAAAAGCTTCCAAGAAAATTCGCACCCACAGAAAGGCGGAGGTGTCTGTGTGACGTCACATTAAGAACTGGGGTAATCTTAACGTTTAGGCAGAGCAGATAACATACTTACAGGGGACTGAATTGACATAACGGAAAAGGCAAAAGGATAAAATGACCGAAAGACATGAAATTTAAATTTCTAACGGAAACAAAATGGGAATCTCTTACTGCAGCCGGTAACCGACAACATTCGGTCCTCATAACTGGTAGCTACTCAAGTTTCTTCCCTTTCACCCATTCCCTTTAGTTACCTCTAACATAGCTGTCTAATATCTTTAACTTCGTCTTGTTAATTTTTTTAAAGATGAATTTATTTCCAGCAAACCCTGTATGAGCCTAGACTCCAATGTGACTGTCCTATATGAGTCTAGACTTTACCGGGATTTAGCTTTGTATGACTTTTCTATAACGGCATGACAACTAGAAAAGTAGGTATTGCATTGTTTTTTTCTTGAAACAGGCAATGTCTTAAGAGGAAGATTGGTTCAGGCCTTCCTTTTTAATGTTATATCATACCGATACCCAGCCCAGTGTTGCCAAAGCGCGGAGAAATGACCAAAAGTGCGGAGAGGATTCGAGGGGGAGGCATTGAATGCAGAGCTGAGGTCTGCACTCCTCACGTATGCGGCGCTGTAGGTCCGCATAGTATATATGCTTTTAAAAACTATTTTTTCATTAATAAAAAATGATTGAAATTATATAATATTTTTGAGGAAAAAATACTAATATTTTTGAAAAAATTAACCATTTTCACTAGTCTCGAGTGTTCGTGAGCCAATATCAGATACGATCATATACGATTTACAATTAAGAACCGATTTTGTCAACAACAGATGACGTAACCCAATGCATTCATTCTTTAGGTCCAGCAATCTTCAATTTGCCTTTGTAATTATATATATATATATATATATATATATATATATATATATATATATATATATATAGGTTAGTAAAATTTGGTTAATTTGTGAAATCTTAGGGTGAAGACTGACTTGTATTAATTTAACGAGTTTTTATTTATTTTTTTGAGAAAACAACTGCAAATATGTATTAGGCAATTTCATTAGTTAAAGTGATTCAACTGATTATAACCGAATAAGTTTCGATATCAGTATGCTAGAAAGTGGTGTATTATAATCGTGGATTTTCTTTATATAATTGTAGCTTATTGATAAAAAAGGGACCAATTATGATGTGCTCTTTTCCAATTTTTTTAAACTCATAGCCCTGAATAGGGCATTCGTTTGGCTTAGGATTGGCACATGTATACCATAAATCATGCATAATGTGCTGTCCATTCTCTTGGGGAAATATCTCATTTCAAAATATCCGGATCAGTTTACAATGTTTATGGCATTGATTTTAAGCCTAGACCTATGTTATATATTAGGTTGTTTATTATCATTAATACTTCAGCCAACGTTTGATTTAACATACAGCATATTACCTAAAGTGACAAATGTGGCTTAAAAAAGAAAAGAAAGAATAAACTACTTATGAATATCGAAGGATTTATGGAGCTTGTCAACTTACTCTGTGGGGAACGCAAAGAAATGAATCCAAAACTAACCGTTTCTAGTAAAGAAATACATTTTAGTGCAGTTTTTTGTAACTTCCCACTTTTTTCTGAAAACTTTATGAATAAATTTACTTGCCCTTGTTCACTTTGTAGCCTATTTACGCATCAAATAATATACAACAATCATAAATATAAAACAGTAATCACACACGCACACACACACATGTATATATATATATATATATATATATATATATATATAGTATATATATATATATATATATATATCGAATGTAATAATAAACCAGCTTCAAGACTGAACATTGTCCGCATATCTCGTTCGATTCTAAATATTACTATCATCAAAGTTACGCAATGTTTCAAAATATATGAAGCACCTGAATTTCGGAGAGGGGAAAATCTAACTCTAAAAAGGTTTAATTAGTAAACCCAACTCATATACTGGAAAAGATACGGTTAATATAATATACAACGATGACTATTTCGTCTAGTTAGTGTAGCAACATAACATTGCTTGGCAATTAACACTACACCTCCCGGTGCGGAGCTAGTTTCTCGGTGACGTGCGGACTTCGCGGCAACCCTGACCCAGCCTAACCCAAAGTATTAGCTGAGCATTTTCAGAGGTAAAACCGATGTCTTCGTTTTGACGGAAGAAAGCGCCAAGTTGGAATATGATGAGTTACCGCGCATGGTGCCGAGAGATCAGATGTGCTCTGTGACGTCACGCGGGGACTCCCGGGTGTATATGCGACGCTGTCCTGTACGTAGTTCTATGATCTTATTGTTCATGCCTCTTTTTGGATTCCTAACTTGGCATTTATGAAAGTAGGCTAATATTAATGTCTTTATGGCTATATTCCCAAAATACAAATACATATGATATGGAATATAATAGCAATGGAAATAAAAATTTACGCATGACGTTAGCTTTATTCCTAACATTTCATTGAAAATCTTATTGCAGTTAACTCTCTCTCTCTCTCTCTCTCTCTCTCTCACTCACTGGTTTCAAACAAGCGATTTTACAAGAACACTGAACAATTTGTTTTCATCTAATTATACCTTTTCTATGGGATTTCTGCATTCTGTCTCATTTTAATCAAATAAATTTTCAGTATTGAACAATATTTTTTACCTTTTTCACAACTTTGCTACGAAATTTTTCCTTCTTGGAGTTTAATATTCTATTCTAAAATGAAGCCTACATCTAAAAAAGGTCATGATCTCCTCCGGAACATCTATATTGGCTGCCTCGAATATATCAGTGAGTTTTGAAACTGCTCCGACTCCTGGTTTTAGAGCATCACCATGGAAAATTCTGATTAAATCTTCCATTCCTTATAGATTTTCTCTAAAATGATTAGTCGGCCTATATAATACCTTTCTCTTTACATGTGATATCCAGTCTTCGCCTGTTTCATCTACATCAGCTGAGCTTAATGAAGTATACTTATTTCTATATTTAAAAGCTACGAACCCTCCCAAATAACTTAAGGACTCATTTCCTATCAGGGCTTCAGGTTCTAACGCTATTAAATTTTCTACTTGATCTTCCTCAGTCTCAGTTTCATTGTTAACAGGCAGAAGATACATAACTCGGAATCTAGATCACTGGGAGCAACATTTGAGCTTTGAGATGGACTACTTACATTTAAGTACTCTGTAGTGACACAAGATGTAGCTTCATCATTATTACAAACATTAAGACCTTGACTGGTTAAACTATTGCCTCTACCCACTATGAATAACCGTAGTCTATATTTAAATTCCAAATGTGACGGATGATCATGACAATGACCAATTTGTCGTATGAAAGAAATGAGATGTTCGACTGTGTCGTGACATCGCCGAATTGTCAACAAGAATTCTAATCCATACAGTTCATGCAACATGTTATACAATCCTTTTACTGATTTAGATTATATAATAACGCCGTTCTGGAACGGATACATTTAGCCTTTCACTTTAGCATTACTAACAAAATCAATCATTTGATCAAGTATTTCGACTTGACGTGGACTGTTCGAGAAAGCATCTCTACCTTTCTAAACCATATCATATTTCATGCACAGGTTCATCAAGTCAAATCCCTTTCCATCGCTCTGGCATTTCGATTTGGTGAAAAGATAAACGCATATGCTGCAGTAACTTGTGTGTATATATATATATATTATATATATATATATATATATATATATATATATATAAACTTATAAACATACATACATTTTTCGTAGTTTATCCATATGAAATCAGGACGTATTTCGAAGCAACCAAACCTTTTTAATATAATTTAAAGCTCAAGAAATAGTATTTATGCAAAATTCTCTCTCTCCATCCGATCTTCAGAGACATTCTTCCGATCGTGGCTCAAGATTTACTTTTACTTGCATGAGAAATATAATTGATATATTCATATAATCTCTTAACTTTCTAAGTGACCCTATTCATATACAGCTCGCTTAGTTGACCAAAATGCTACATGAAATATACATATGCCTAGTAAACCAAACTAATGTGAAGAGATATTAGTGATAGGCTTACCTGAAGCAACAGTAACATTATTATAAAGATTTTGTGTCGGTATGGCATCTTCTTTTAGATTTCGGGCAGTCTTAGGGCAGTAATTGAGAAATTCGTGCCTAAGGTTTCTGGCAAAATCATTGGGTTGGAAATGTGACGAACAAATTTTTGCAGTTATGGCACTGATACCATCACTTCTTTTGCATATATTCGCCCACTTCTTACACAGTTCTGCATCTTTTGGGAAGCGGTAAAATCTAATTTTTTTCACTTCCAACAGTTATATTGGTCTTATAAGAATTGAAGCATCCATATACGGCACATATTTCCATGATGAATCTGTCCTCCCAAATGAAAACATAAGTATCTGTGAAAAAAAAAAAAAAAAAAAAAAACAAACGCGGGATATTTCCCGCCTGTGGGTCGTCTGGCTGAACTCTCCAAGTCTCCAGGTGACGTCATGCGCATGAGCGTTGAAAACGAGACTTCTAATACTCTGTTTTTTTTCATCTGTCCATTCGCTTCCTGTGTGTGGTGTTTTTGTATGGTAACACTGCGTCCCGTTCATTAGATAGTTACGCTATTATAGGTTTTTAGGTAAATAAAAGGATATCTGGGTGTACATTTGCAACTGAAAAGTGTTTTAATAATTTACTGAATGCGAATTTACACCGTTAATATTCGAAATAGGATATTATTATAATCGTTGAATGTAGCCGAATGTAACTATCTAAAGCCCGGGACGTAGTGTTACCATACAAAAACACCACAGGCGGATGAACAGATGAAAAAAAAAAAACAGAGTATAGGTAACTCACCTTATCTTATTCCATCTTGGAAAGCACCCTGTGGTAAGGGTATAATATTACTACCGTAGGTCCTGCGTGTCGTAAAAGGCGACTGAAAGGACAGCTGCTGCCTTGCATTGCAGTCGTACTTTTTTAGTCAAAGGCTAGGCCCACCGCCCAATAACAGTGGGAACTGCTGCCTTGCAGGTGGACATTTTAGTCAAATAACTGTGGTTGATGACAGCAAGGGCATGCGGTCGTAAAAACGCCTTTACCAAATAATAAGCCATGCCTGATGTTGTCAGGAAAGGCGCATCAGGCAACCGACCCCTTTGTGTAGGGATAACGGTGAGAAAGAAGTTTAGACGGAGGAATGGACGCACAGTTGATGGTGGTTTTCTCCTATCTCATTCCTCCCCTTAATACAGTCAACTAGCACTTAAGTATCTAATCAATAACAAAAGAAAAAAGGACCTAATCAACAAAAGTATGCTGGTTTTAGGGAACTGACCCCATTTGTCCGAATCCTGTCCGGTTTATAACCGAAAAACAGTCTATTTATGAGCTGGCGTGCTTCTCATTGTCACACCACACGGAGAGAGAGACAGAAAGTCCACGAAAGTAGTTTTTACGTCATCTGTTTATTTTCATTATTATTAGAAATTATATTATTGGATAAGAGAAAAGTTTTTGCCATGGAATAATACTTTCAGGATTATTTCTGTAGGGAGATGACAGGCCCATCTTGTATAAATAAAACATGAAAGTTAATATTTGCTTATTTTTCAGGTATTATTTGTGATCATTCAGACTACAGTATATGCAATGCGTTGTGCTGTTGTCAGTTCAATATTAACTTCTATTTTTAAATTAATTACATTGCAAGGTACCATGTAAGATGCGTTCCTTTTTATTAACATTAAATGAAATTGTAAGTAAATGTGATAATTAGTTGTTCCATCATTTCCGTTTTAGTATTGAAATGTTCTACTTAAATACTAATGATTGTAATGACGTTATTTACAGAGAAGGAAAAATATAATGTCCACTCGGTCAGCAGAGACCATCGGAGCTTTGTAAATTACTCTCTTAGTAACATCAACTTCTGCAAAGCCTTTAGCGTCCGTTCACCCTTGAGGAATGTGAACCCACGAGATCGAGGAAGACTCGGAGTCGTTGTGAACGACGATTACCAGAACATCAGAGACGAACATGACTTCTACTATAGATGCGAACACTGCATCATCACGATCCCTATCACACAATAGAAGGGAGACCGTAAGTACCACGTTCATACTGATAACAGTAATGTGTCAAGCTATAAGAACAGACAGAAAAATAACACAGCACTTAGAATAAATAGAACAGCAGTAGCGCCGATAGCAGTAGTCTTGATCCAATGCTCACAACCTTAGTACTATGACGTGGTGTTAATAAAACACATTTAACTCAAGCCTAAATAAAGGATGTGGAACCTTTATACTGATCAATGCACTGCGTGGGGTACCTAAAGGAGATGCTGTAGAGTCGAGGAGGCTCTTGATAAAGGAAGAGGATTCAAGGTCAGCCGTAGGCTACGTAACTGTTTTTCTATATATATCTCTCTCTCTCTCACTCTCTCTTTTATCCACATTTCATAAACATGATTATGGAGGTTGATCGTGTAGATTTCGTTACTTTGAAATCTTGAATTTAATAAAAATGTCTTTAGTTTTACGATGGGTATAAATCACGTGTTTAGACATGGAAATATAGAAACGTAAAGAAACTGGTGACTGAAATATAACTATTCTGACCAACATTTCTATAACATAGCGTTAATACGTTTCGGAAAACACTTTAGTTGCAAGGAGTAAATAATGAAATCGAGATACGAGCACTGTGCGTGACTCAGTGACGGGTCTAGAAATTTTTAATTGGGCAGAACCGGTTGGGCACTTAAGATTCTCACATAGTGTACTTGTAACATGTATACATTAGATATCAATATATATATATATATATATATATATATATATATATATATATATACAGGAGTAGTAGTAGTTGCTGTTGTTGTAGAAATAATTAAATAGCAAATTTTTGCTACAAACAATGATTTATTGAAAGAAAACAATGTTCTATTATTCATATCCATGAGGGTGGGCGCAGTTCACAAAGTGCTCGCTCCCCCAACCCCCTTCAATTCGCTACTGGTGTGTGTGTGTGTGTGTTTATGCGATTTCTTGCAATTCCTTGTTTAGGTATAATTTTACTAAGTAAAGTCATATCTGTGAATGAGAATACCTGTTTATCCTATTTTGTCTTAACGTTAATGACACTGAGAATGGTCACATGTGGCAAAGCGGAATTCTCTTTATTCTGAAGATATATTGCATCTGCCGTGAAGGGTTTAATATGTAGCAACCGTCCGTATCTCTCTTGCTAAGTTAGCCATCATATTCCCACATGATTAAATGTACAGGAAATATTATAATAATATAGAATTGTTTATAGCAATGGTACAGCTACGATGTAAATTCTGTGTGGGACAAAAACATTGGTCAATTACGTAAGTTATACCTTCTCACCTCGCTGTCGATATAATTCTATTACTTCAAGGAATAGGTATAGTACCACATTTTCCCCTTTAGAGGGAGTGGCTTCGAAAGTGTTGCCAACGTTCCAGTTCGTATTTTCTCTTCTGGAATGAGGCTGCTGGTCCTATGCCCTTCTTCGCTCATCATAGTCGACCATCTGCCAGGGACATAATTTACTGCCAAGGCTAACGAAGGCAAAATAGATTTTTCACGAAAGTGGCTCGCTCAGTCCCACCCTGTATCGGTCTAGGAAGCCTCACGGGTGACGCTAAACCGAAAAGCGTAGGAGGTAGGAGCGAATGTGTTCCCTGAGTAGACATTCTGAATTTCTGACATTCCGGACACAGCTCGAATTGCGAAGAGTGACCAAATTGACTTGCTAGCCTTCATATTATGATAATCGAATTATTCTGTCCCAGATAAGCTAGATACTTTTAAATATGCGGCAGAACCACCCTTCGTGAAAAACAAGTCAAGCAAGATTTTACCTATTCGCGAAAAAAAAGTATTAAAAATTGAAACATGACTCAATAACCTATAAAACCAGTGACGACCGGTTTCAAAGCACTCATAATTTTAAACGTGGCCTCCTAATCCTAATGTGCATACTAAGTGGTAAGAAATTAATTACTGCCACATGTCCTCGTACGTAAATGACACATGCAAAACATTTAGTAATTTCCTTGGAACATTCTAGCTACGTCATTTTTAAATTATGCATATTTTTTCAGTATGGCCGCGCTGATCACGTGACAAGATGACATTTCAAGATAATGATCCGCTTTGTATTACTTATGCAAGTATGAAACACTGTCTTAAAGAGCGTTTAGCTTTACACGTAAATTGACGTCAATTTAACATATTCCATTAGCCATAACTGGCATATGATACATGCATTATTGCGGAATTTTTTTGCATTAGCCCTTCTCGTTTAAACCTTTATGGCTTTTCGAAAAATGCACATTTCATGTATATAAGTATTATAACGTGAAATTCCATCAAAAGTCATCCAACAGTTATTCCTCTATATCTTCCACAAAATCATCAAGTATAATAATAATAATAATAATAATAATAATAATAATAATAATAATAATAATAATAATCCTGGCGAAAGCAACAGGGGGTCTGAAACCTTAATCACATAATTAAAGACGTCGACAAATCGACTTTAACCGCATCACGTGACACTGAATGTGACGGTTTCAAAAACACTGGAACCGGAATATAAAATTTTGGCCAAATGCCAAGTGCTGGGATCCATGAAGCCATTGGGCGCTGAAAATAACGTTCAAATAATTGTTAGTGGAGGGTGGAAAGTAGGATGAAAAAAGAGAAACAGGAAAGTGGGTTGGAGTACAAGGAATGAAAAGGGATGCAGCTAGGGGGACGAAGAGACAAGAACCATAAGTAATGCCTACAGTGTACCGTGTGAGGTGCACTGATGGCAGCAACCCCCTGCGGAATTAAAAAAAAAAAAAAAAACTGAAAGAAATGCAAAAAAAAAAAAAAAAAAAAAAAAAAAAAATTGGTAGTGTGAGAGACAAAACAACAGACAAGTTTCTGGAAATCGCGGGGAGACTTAATGACTGTTCCTATGTAAATCGTTATTTTAAGGATGAATTTTGTCTTTCAGGTTCATGAAATAGGGTAGCCTATAAATGCAACTGAAACTTTTAGAATCAAACGTCACATCGAACAATCGATACAGAGAATAGGACTGAGTAGCAAGTCCATCCATAACTTTATCAACACCCATTAGACCTAACAATATGGTCTCCCTACCCGTACCTCCAATATATTTAGTTTTACGCCACCCCCACACAATATATATATATTATATATATATATAATTATATATATATATATATATATATATATATATATATAGAGTAAACGTGAGCTTAGCATTGTGCTACTAAGCGAGCCGCTGCGCAGCGCCCACATAAGTTACTGCACCTTCCAAATATATAAATAATATGTAAAACATAATGTACTCACCTACAGGCTTGAGAAAGAGAGAGAGAGAACTGCTAAAATATATTTTCCACTTCGTGGTGAAAGTTAAACACATTGAATCGGGTTAGCAACTTAGCGCGGGTCGCATTAAATAACAGACCAGCTTCCAAAACAGATCAATGTTGCCGTACGCACATACACATAAAAATTGAAAACTAAGGAACACCAATCGATTGGCTGTAACGTCCAGTCAACTGCACCTTCTACTCATAATGAATGGTGAAAGAAAATCTGATTATGATCTCTTACTGTTCGCCTGGGGAGCTGGCCACTCAAGTTCTTGAAAAGATATGAGGAAGATCTCCACGTCCCTGAAAACAGACGAGAGAGATTTTCATGCCCTTGGAAAAAGGTGAGAAATATCTTCATATCCTTGAAAACATGCGAGAAAGATCTTCATGTCCTAGAAACATATGAAAAGAGAATGATCTTCATTTCCCTGAAAATGTGAGAAAGATTTTCATGTTCTTGAAAACATGTCAGAAAGATTTCACGTCGTTGAAAAATGTTAGACAAATTTTCATGTCCTCGAAAAGATGCGAGGAAGATTTCTTAACGTTAGTGTAAATAAATACGAGGGCGACGTAATTCAACTGAAGAAAGAACCGGAAAAATGAAGATGGAATTAATTGCCAAGGTCATAATTTTCAGAAATTTCTGCTGGCTGTCACCTTAATTTTGTCCTCCTGAGCTGCACTTGTTGCTTCTTTCAAGGGTAAATGATATTGTTCTTCCCGCCATTCTTTTTATTCTTCAGGTTTAGGCAACTGAAAACCAAAAATCCTGCATCCCAAGAGCTTACCGCATGAAAACTTGTAAAGCTTACGGAGAAAAGGCTAGCTGTAAACGATGAAACTCCATCTAGAAATTTACCAAGCGGCAAAGTCTGAAAAGTAATTATAGATTTAACCTCAATATACTGCTTTAAATTTGATAATAACTATCGCTAATTTCTGGGTATTGGAAGATGAGCGTATTCCCCATCCTTCCATTTCAGTTTCACTAGTACTACTTCTGTTTGCCTCCCAGATCTCAGTATGACTCATTTCTACTCGTTTGTTCCTATTTCGAAATGCATTGGCATTAACTTTTTTTTTTTTTTTATGGCGCTCGGTCTTATCAGATGCCGCATGTGTTACCGCCGGTGAATGCGCAGCCAATGCAGCGCTCATAAACTTGTGTCATAGCCAGAGCACCATGGTCTTGGATTCTGGTTCTATTAGTGTGGGAGCATCGTGGCTGAATTAATTAATTTTAGTTTTACCGTTTGTGTCTATTGTACTTTACCTAATATCCGCTTATTCATTTTCGGTTACTATTTAATATCACTTTATTCACTTCAATTCTGTTACTTTCTTGTTTCCTCTTCCTTTCACGTTCTTCATATATCTTCAGGAGTAATGTTATGATGAATATAAATAACAACACAATGACAGCATTACGAAAATCCTTGCTGAACTAACTTTAACATACTTGGCGCTGCTTACTGTTCCACAGTTAAATTCGAATACGAGATCATTTTGTGATTTAACATCACTTTACTAGAAATTACTGTTATCTCTCTTTAACGTAGATTCCTAAATGAAGTTACCATAGAACTTTCCTATGGCCTAACAATTTTTTTAGGGCCTTCATCTCTCGCAGTTTCGGCTTCTATTTAGACACTTGGAAAGCCTAACAGATTCATCCTAATCCCTGACGCCAGAAGATATACTTTTACAAATGCGATAAGAAATTCCTTTCCCCCTATGAAGCCAAATAACACTAATTTCACGCGGTGCACCATATCTTGAAACGTTGAGACCAGCGTGCAAGTACAGCCAAGCAAAGTGAAAACTGGCTCAGTATTATCCCAGAAGTATAAAAGCTCACCTCGGTTTGATAGTTTGGTTTCTTCCAGCCAACAACAGTTGGTTAAAATCAGAGAAAATGTAAATCCCCACCAGCAAGCATAGGTAGTTTCCAGATGGTCCAAATGACATATTTTTTTTTCGCCATGACATCAAATCAATGCCCTATGAACCCGAGACCATTTCTATTACTCACTGTTAAGTGCTAGTCCAAAGCCCGAGCGTTCCTTACTATTGGCCTGTCGACTGTTACCTCCGTCTCACCGGGCGCCATTGCTGTGCCACTTGCCCACTTCTCGATCCGAGCTGGTGCGGCTTTTCAACTATTTGTTATGCAGACATACCAAACTTCATGATTTTGGTTGAGTTCCATAACAGCACAGAATGAGTAGATGAAGATTTTGCTCCCTCGAGGAACTCATAATTCTTCCGATTTATTTGTACTGGTGAATAATATGGACAGTCGTTTCGTACAGATACATAACAACTGCCATGAGACTAGTTGGCCTTAAGCATTTATATCAAATGGAAATGTATGAAAGTTCATTATATATAAAGCCTCTTGATCCTTTTTAGTGATTCACCGTGAGAATTCAAATTAGCCCTACAGAGCTACAAATGTATATCTGTCACATACAACAAAATAAATATTTGTCAGAGAAAAATGCTGATTGTTGAATTAGTACAAAAAAAAGTAATTCATCCTCACTAAATGAAAGTGCACATGTAACAGAAAACCCAGGCTGCGTTTGTTTCTAGAAGTAATTTTCCTTTATCTGGTCTAATGAGATCATTTATCCATAAACTGTTTTGTAATTCTCCAAGATAGTTTGACAAATGATGGTAGCATGTAATATTTTTATACTCTCATGAATGTAATAACGAAATGGAAAAATCGATGAAACAGACTTGCTACATACTACACAGGGCGATAGTCAAGCGGGACGGCCAGCACCTATTGCAGCGCCATCTATAAGAAAATTTTGAATTAAAAGTCTAAATGTTTCCCGGAAGAATATCCCTAACCATAGCAATATTTTACATTAATTTAATAGTCTGTAGAAACTGAACTATCAAATGATTCTACTAATAAAATATAACGGTAAGAGAAAATAAAATAGGTGGCAGCACTATCGTCCATCTAGCCACTCCTGAAAATTGGTAGGGAGGGTAAGGTCCATCTCGTGTGAGCGGCAAGGAAAGAATTGCCAGGAGTACGATAATTATCATATATATTAAAGCGGCTGCTATATTGCACGAGATACGAGAGTCTGGGAGTTGGGTTTGATATCCACACATTCTCTGATTCGCAATGGCGGTCCTATAGCATGGAAAATCAAATCTGCTGTACAGACGATCTTACTGTCATTAGTGCAGTATACAAATTATATATAGAGGAGGTAGACTTACCGCCCAAATTTTCATTTCATGGGTCGCGGACACTGACGTCACAGACAGTTGGTCCTTTTTAAAAACTCGAGGTAATTAAGCTGGTAGCCTATACCCATCAAATTCTGATTACAGCACCAGTGTTCAGTATTTGTCGTATAGTAATAATAATTTCAATAAAAGTTCCCGCCTTGCAACACAATAATCTTTATGAAAACCTTTTTATTGTGCGCTATTTTGATATGTGGTTATGATTAATACGTGTTTTAGAAAAAGGATGGAAAAAAGAAGCCAATATAGAAACATAACACCATGAGCTCTGTAAATTTACGTAACATATCTCTTATTTAAAGACGAAGATTTTAATTATGAATAAAGGACGTAACAATATACCTAAAGTAAATTAAATTATGAAATTACTAGAAAATACAATTAACGGTCAGAATAGAAGTTTTAAAACTATGCTAAGAGAAAGTCTGAATAAGAAAAAGCTCTGGCAAAGGAAATGAAATGTATAGCGGCAGATCAACCGGGTGAAGTAATCAGTTTCTTTTCGTATATTCATATATTTTAAAAAAATAAGATGTTTGAACAAGATATCTAATGTGAACAGGATAAAGAGTATAAAATTTGTAGTCTCCCTGCGTTTAATTAAGGCACAGGATATTTTAATTAAAGGTGCGACCAGTTTTGTCACAGCTCAATATATCCTGACATAATTCTGAGTTGATAGTTTAGCCAGAGATGATACTAACTTTTCTGACTTTGCAAATTTTTATCTTTTTGCCCTGCATTTACCTCTCAATAATGTTGAATACGCAAGTGATTATCAAAATGAACCTTCATAAAGAATAAAAGCAGAAATAGACTAAATACAGAGCAGCTAAGGGTGTTTTGATAGCTTCCTAATATATTAAAAAGCAATCATCCCTTATCACATTTAAATCAATAACAGACAAGGCTCATTGTGTGAAAAAATGGTCCTGGCCTTTATGAAAGTGTAAGAGTTGATACTGAAGGAGAATAAATAAGTCATAATAATTTTAATAATTTTTACTCCCATGCTAACATTTATCGTTTTTATGGTAAGCATTTTCATATAAATAATGTATTTTCATATAAATAATGAATATTAATTTGCATTATATAATTTAAAATCCCACAGATTTAGTGCTGAAATATGTGTATTCGCAGTTTAGGCAAGGAAACCGGGTCTTTCTAGTAAATGCCGAGTTACGTGCTTTGTATCTGAATAAATTTACATAAATATCCTAAAGCTAATAAATTTTCCTTACAAATTTGCAAAAGGAAATCTAATTATTATCATAACATGTACACTACAAATTTAATAAATGATCAAATGCTACTATGTGGTGGTAAAATTAACTGAAGGACATGCATTATGCTGACAATACAAGAACATGTCTACTGATATTCGTTTACGCAAATTAGCTCAAAATTTAATCAAAGGGAAGTTCGTCAGTTTCCCCATTAATATGAAGTTCCGTGTTTAGCACAGAATAGCAGAAAAGCATATGATATTAACCAAAATAACTGAAAATTTAGTCCGACGATTTTGGTGGAAAATCATTGATTTTGATAGACAAAGATGATTTTGATGGAAAAACGATAATTTTAGTTGTAAAGCGATTATTTTGATGATAAGCGATGATTTTGATAGAAAAACGATGATTTTATCGAAAAGTTATAATTTTGATAGGACAATGATAATTCTAATAGAAAAACTGTACACTTTATAGAAAAGAGATAATTCTAATAGAAAAACTGTACACTTTATAGAAAAGGGACGGTTTTGAACGAAAAACGACGACTTTAGGCGCAGGTACGACATCGCGACCAAGACATACTGGCAACACTGCAACGACGAAATCATTTAGTCTGGACTGGTAGAGGGTGGTGAAACGACCGTGTGTGTGAGAGAGTGTGTTGTGTCATTGTGAATGTTTGTCGCTACTGGTGCAGTCTCTTAGTAATTTTAAGTCTAGCAACAAGTGATTATTATAAGTGAACTGATCGTTAGGTTAAACAGTAACGCAACAGCCATGGAGTTCGACGATTACGAAAGTCTTCCCACCAGTAATGTGAGAGTGCATATGACCGCCGGAGCGATTGCTGGAATCTTGGAACATTGCGTAATGTTCCCCGTAGATTCCGTCAAGGTCAGTAAGTGAAATTGGAACCGTATTTGATGGTATTTAAGAGTTCTAGAGTAAGTTTGAATCTTGAAATTGTCATGAATTCGTAACCGTTAACCTGTAAACCATCCTATGTAAGAGAGAGCGAAAGTCCAGGGCCGTCTCGGCCTGCTGCACCTACAGCAGGCCGACAGCTTTGGTAACTCTTATTAAGCTCTCTTCTAAACTTTTACTCCATGTTTAGGGAAGTAGTGAATAAAAGCATTGCTCTCCGGGATTTTAGGAGTACCACACTTACCTATAACTGACATGCAAACCAATCTATTTGAACGACTGCTTATCGTATGCGTTACGCATTTCAGACCTTTTAACTCAATTACGTATATCCGACCAATTTTAGTATTTTCCCTACGTTTTGTATTTCTATATTTATGTAGGGCGATCCCAGTGAGATAGTCAACGGGAATATGGTATAGAGTATGTAATCCATGAGATGACTGGTAAGATTCGGTATGGTACGTGTGTACAGTCAGTAGCAATCGCAAACGTACTGAAATACCTGCTAAGACTAGTTAGCTACTGGTATGCATCCTTACCTCGTCTAAAACCTACTAATTGATTAATTAATGGCACTACCCTTACCTGGGTAAAACCGAAGACTAGGCTACTACTACTTATTTTACTTACGCTACCTGGTTGCCGCCTACCTCTGTTATTGACTGCCATTTCTTTATAAATTATTATTGACTGCCTTTTCTTTATAAATTATCTGTTGATGCCTTCTCATAGCAGCCTTTTCTTTATGAACATGATTAGGTATGAACTTGGCCATGTTTATGCCTTGTCGTAACAGCCTTTTCTTTATGAACGTGTCCATGTTAATGCTTTCTCGTAACAGCCTTTTCTTTATGAACTTGGCTATGTTTATGCCTTGACGTAACAGCCTTTTCTTTATGAACTTGGCTATGTTTATGCCTTGACGTAACAGCCTTTTCTTTATGAACGTGGCTGTGTTTATGCCTTGTCGTAACAGCCTTTTCTTTATGAAATTGGCTATGTTTATGCCTTGTCATAATAGCCTTTTCTTTTTGAACTTGGCTATGTTAATGCTTTCTCGTAACAGCCTTTTCTCTATAAACTTGACCATGTTTATGCCTTCTTGTAACAGCCTTTTCTTTATGAATTTGGCTATGTTTACCTATGCCTTCTCTAACAGCCGTTGATATAGTTTTCCACAAAGGCAGACCTAAGCTTAGTAGGCTGCCCCTCATCCCAACCTGACCTAGAGCACCTTAGTCAAAATCAGGAAAGTGAAATACAGAAATTTATCTCTGCTGAAACATCCACGCTGGGTTCAGCAATCAGAGGCTACCCCATACCTCTCTCACCCAAGCACACGCGTCATAGATTCGTAACATAAGGTTTGAGTAGGAAATAGGTACCTAGGTAGTAGCCAGAAAGCTCTACCTCTTGCCACAATCCTGTTCGGCAACCAATTTAGCCAGAGTTTTATGTGGAGAAGATGACTGTAGCCTAGTGGAAAGAAGTATTTCCTGATTGATACTCTTAATGAGTTGCTCAATTAGTGTACAGATTTAGCAGTTGTGGTCAATTATTGTTCTCTCAAAAGGTACTCTTTAAATGAAGGAATTGTCATGTCAAATGACTATAGGGCAAAAGTACTGTTTGTTCCTACATGGCATACAAACCGTCGGTCATTTACAATAGGAATTACTTAAGGCGAAGCCTGGACGCAGCTGCTGAATTTTCAAACAAGGCAGGTTAACTACCGTCTGGTTGTTGGTTATGCCAAGACCAGGGTTGAGCATCCAATTTTGCTTTCGGCCGCCGTTGTCTGAGCACGTAGAATTAGGCCATTAGGCTATCCACAGTAGTTGTATTTTTGCACATTTAGTTTTGTTGGTACCTGGGTCTCCAAGGTATTGGCAGTTAAGTTTTGTAGGGACCTGGATCTTCAAGGTATTGGACCTACTGCCAAAACTAAGTTAGTAAAATACTCAAACATGTGTTATCTTATTTGTTGGAGTAATACAGCTTTGCTAAATCAATGTAAATGTCATTTGTTAAAAAGAATTGTTTTGCATAGTTATCATAAAAAATAAAAATTTATTTAAGACTGCCCTTCAATTATTTTTGTTATATTTGCTCTGAAATTACCAATAATCAAAGAACTTGTACTATATACATTTGGCAGTCATTTGATATAGCCTATGCACATATTTTATGTAGGATATTTATATTATACAACTTATGCAAACAGATTCAGCTTTTAATAATTGGAAAATAGATCATAACACGAAAGTCACTATTTAGTGATCAAGAAAGCTCTGTTCTTTAGACTTGGTAAATATAAATAATGCTCAGTAATAGGTTGACTAATCTTGTGGTAGGTCTAAGCAAGGTGGTTGCTTCTGGGGCATAGGAAATTGACTTGGCATCTCCTGCCTGTCTAGGCCACGCCCCCTTTGCACCAAGGCTGTGCGTTGATGGCAGGCTTGTTGTAATTGTGATGGTGATTTAATTGAAATTTAATTATTTACATAATTTTAAGGTAATTGTAATGTTACTTTTTTATTTCTATTTAATATATATTAATTTAATTGTAATTGTAATTTGATAATAGGACTGGTAATTATAATAGGAACTGTAATTGACATGAAGCATAATGTAATTACACCAAGCCTGACTGACAGAAATTCGTCTGCCAAACGGATGAAGACGTCATACCACAGATATGACGTCATCTGCTGAAATATTTCTTGGTAAGCAATGAACATTTACAAATTTCCTCATGTTTTTCTGATTTATGCGGCAACATAGTTAAAAAGACCGCCTTCCCGCTTTGACTACTGAAAGATGATGAGCATGGTATAAATGGGGAGGAGCTTAGTGACATCATTCAGCTAGCCAGTCAGGACAAAGAAGTATTTTCAAGGACTGCATGGTTCTTATTGTTTTTTATTTTTTAATGGTTGTCATTATCAGTATCAGGCCCTTTAAGCTTGTGAAGCTATTTTTATTATAGCCAAACTTGAAAGACAAACGGGTGAAAATTATATTTTGGTTTGTGTTACTGTAGTGTTCAATGGGATGACGCTACCTCTTTTCTCTAGATACCTTGGGTCCAAGTAGTAGTGGGCATTGTTCCCAAAGTTGTTGATAAAAAAAAAATTGTGGGTCTTTATGTGCTGTATCATACTCTTTAAGAAAGGAAATACCCATGGGCCCACCATACATAGGGCCAAGTGGGTTTAGACAGCGAATCAAGGACTTAGTTGTGTATACATTAATTAAAAAGAAGTCAGACTGAATGAGTTTTGACAATTTTGTGCTGCTTTGAACAATTGAGTATAGTGATGTTTTAGTTTGCAGCTGGTGCGAAGAAATTTAGCAATAGCTTTATTAAATTGTAATTTGTCTTCCCTTTTTTATGTCATTAGGCAAAGTTAAGCTCCTACTCTTCCTAGTACCAGGCCCCATTCTGGAATGAATGCAGTTTTTATGGTTCCTCCTAGCACTAATTGCAAGGTTGATGGCTTCCCCTCAGAAATTGCAAGTGGTGGCCTCCAGCAAAAAAATATGTTAGGATTACAGTATATAGTTGTAAAAACTTCAACATACAGAAATGATTTGCGAATTAGTCAAAGGAGAATTATTCTGAACATGGCAATAGATGTCTGTGGACCATATCCCTTCCTTAGTGAGAAGTGAGACTGCAAATTAAAGAGGGTTGTGTTCTTTTAGGAACAAATAGCAAATTTTTCCAACCTGAAGTTTTGTGTCAAAATCCACCATTTCATTGAAAAAGTATGTGGATTCCCACCCCACACACTCATCCAATGCCTAATTGGATTGTAAACAATTTTCAACAACTAGACCACCATTTACCAAAGGCACTGTACGATATAAAAGGCTTTGGGTTTGTTTATTAGGGAAAATGCAAATTAGGTGAATAATTTAAGATTAGAAGCTAGAGAACTCATGAAGCCTAATTACCAAATCATGGCCAGCAGCTAGCCTAAAGCAGTTGAGCTTAGAAAAACACTGGGAATGTTAGAACCTTTCGAGTTACAAATATTCAAGTAAAAAACAGGAATAAGAGGAGAAAAAATAGGTCATTATTACTGTAGATTTCAAAAGGAAAAAGTCGTCGTGATTATGATTATTAACCTTTAGGGGACAGGCTAAATATATATTAAGCACTCCCACAGACTGGGGAAACTTTAATGCTGACCAATAAAAAAAAAACTGAAAGAGGAAGGTATGCAAATGCACAGGGTGGTGTAAGGAAAATGTTTTTAAAATTTTCTGTGCCTTTCAAGGGAAGTTGAAGGTGAATATTTACAACCCTGTGCACGGCCTCTTTTCCAAGACACGTAAAAATATGCCAATTTTGCAGTTATGACTTCTTTCTACTAATATTTTGTCTTATTTTATTTGAATTTATAGTTACAGCTCACACTATCATAACAGTACCCTATATTTATTGTAAAATATTTACAAGATTTACTGAGACTGGGAGGTGCAGTACATTTTTCTGAGTTATAGTACATGTTTTTTCTAATATTTCTTTGCAAAAGTACAATTATAGCTGACATACTATTATAAAAGATAGGAACTAAAATTCTCCTGTAGTGAGGTACTCCAGTTGCCTTAAATCATTTATGGCCCACTGAAGTGATACGAACATTTTTCATACTGAACTCAACCTAACCGTATGGCGAGTAAGATTAAAAGTATACTAGGTACTCATAAGAGGTAGCCTGGCATTCGCTTAAAACCTGTCCTAGTTTCTCATGCGATCGTACCTTTGAGCAGGAAATAATAACCTCAAGATTTAAATGTACAAGACAAGTCCATGACTATCTCTACACAAGACTATTGGGGTTCTGCCCCCAGTGGGCCACAAAGATGGCAATTGTGGTCAGTCTTGACTTCTATGTGCAGATTGTATCAAGGGTTCCCATGAAAGATAGGTTGCACAAACTTTAATGGTAAAAAGTGCCCAAAACATGAGGATGAACAGGAAGTATATGGGCTATCAAAGAGGGATAAATTCACATTAAAGCCCCAGAAACTTGGCTAGTGAGGCATCTCACCTGGTAGCAATTGGAGCTTTTACTGATAGATGATATGCCAAACAAATTTCCAAAACAGACCTCTGATAGTCTAACCTGTTTTGGCTTTTTATTTATGTTGTAAGATTCAGTTCAGCAGCTTGACTCATAAGCATTACATATACTGTATAAGTTGGTATTCTATTCCATGCTGTGAGCAGTGAGAAAAGGGTTTTATGGCCCTTAAGAAATTTAATTTTACACTTACCAAGGTTGTTAATTTCCTTTTCCAATATCTTTAGGCTCTGGAAATGTTTCCAGTGGTCACTGTTCATGGGGCTGTACCGCAATTGTAACAACTGTTCTTCCTTAAATCAGAAATAAATATACGTACTGAGAAAGGATTTTAGATTTTATGTACATGAACAGTCAGTTGCACTTGATAAAGTTTTTCGTTCATCATCCCAAAATTCATCATGTCTTTTGGGAGCGACAGTTACATGAATGGTTAGCTCATCATTGTTTTGATAAAGACCATAATACTTACTGGTTAGGTGTTTGAGGAACAAGAAAGTCCCAGAAAAGTTTATTAGGCTGTTGGAGGTGGTATATCAAAGAATGAGCACAAAAGTAATAACAGCAGTTGGGGAAACAAAAAACTTTGAAGTTAGTGTTGGATTACACCATGGGTCAACATAAAGCCCATTTTTGTTTGTGCTGGTCATGGATGTGTTGAGTGAAGAAATCATGAATGAAGTGGTGTGGGAGTTGGAGACTGGCAGGAGGCTCTTTAGGGAGGGGTGGCTTAAAAGTGAATGTGAATAAAACAGGTTTTGGTGAGCAGTAGAGAAGATAGAGACAATATTAATACAAAAAAGATGTTCGATTATAAGACGAGTGGAAAAATTTAAATGATTAGGATCTACTTTAAGCCAAGAGGGAGTATGTGAGGCTGAAGTTGACAGTAGGATAAAAGTGGAGAGATGTAGCTGGAGTAGTATGTGATTAGAAAAAGCCAACCAAGCTAAAAGTTGAGGCCTATAGCTCAGTGATAAGACCAGTGTTAATGTATTGATTGGAAAGATGGGCTCGGAGAAGAAAAGAGGAAGTAAAACTTGAGAGAACAGAGATGAGAATGCTGAGGTGGATTATGGGAATATCTCTGCTTGAGAGACTGGAAAATGATGAAGTAAAAAGAGCAGGCTTAGTAAAGATTTCAGAGATGATGTGAGAGTCACGATTGAGAAGGTATGGCCATATGCTGAGGATGGATGACAAGGAGGAAGTGAAAAGGGCTTGGGAAGAGCCTGTTTGAGGAAGAAGATTGAGAGGGAGACAGAGAATTAGATGGCAAGATAAAGTGAAGGAAGATTGGAAGATATGGAGGAAGGAGTTTGGTGGAGGATGATGCCTTTGATAGAATGCAGTGGATAAGGTGCATCAGGCAACCGACCCTTTAATGTAGGGAAAGGTGATCATTATACTGCATTGCATCATTTTCATTAGATCTACCTTCTTTGTAAGGTGTTGCAGAGCCCACTAATATTCTGTCCCAGTTGGCCCTCATTTTAGGGGTTAACTTAAATTTTAACCAAACAAAAATTGTCAAAATTATATGGGCCTGAAGGTAGCCACCATGGTCACAATTGTTCACCCATGGACACTTGGTGAATAGCCCATATACCCAGGCCCCTTATGCAGAGAATCCTTGGCATTACTCGGGCCAGTACTAATTGAGGTCTACATCACCTTGCCGGGCAGTAAACAGCTAAATGGTGTGAAACTTGCACCATTTCCCTTCATAGTTCCATACCACCATTATCATTAAGTGTGACTTCTGTCACTCAACATTGCCTGACCTTATGGACAGAAAGATAGGTTGTAATTGGGTCAATATGTCATCCAAGGGTTTCGATCAGCAACAGAGCAGATAATACTTCACATCAGACGGTGACGTTTGAGAAATTGAAAGTACATGCAGAAGTCATTATGTCAGGCATTGCATGTAGCCTTTTGTAACTCTCATGAATTGAGGGTAAATGCCTTTTATTTTATGGAACTGAGGTTTGTTTTGTACACAGACTCTTTAGGCAAAATGAAAAATGGGTTCTGTACATACCCTGTAGGCTAAGTGAGGAATGAGGTGAATGGATACATCAGCTTGGCAAAATGAGGAAAGGGGATGTGTGTACATAACCTATGGGCAAAGTGAAGAATTGGGTGTAGTTATGGTTTCAAGACAAAAACACTAACCATTTTATTAAAATGATAAACTATAGGCAAAGTGAAGAAGTGCGTGTAATTATGGTTTCAAGAAAGACAATAAGACTAACCATTATTAAAATGACAAACTATATAAGATATGTGTAAAGTTATACCGGCATATACTATTGAGCTTTCACAAGGCATTTTGCAAAAGAATTACTGTAATGCACTTTGCTTCCTGCCATATTTTTTCAGTGGTGTCGTGAAACTATGTTGTATGTACATGCCTGACTGTATTATTAAGATTGCAGTTGTATTTAGAGTACAGTTGTGTTGAGATTAAAGTTATGCATTGGGTCTTGGTTATGGAATGCTAAACAAACGTGTTTTTAATGTTTCGTCAATTTGTTTTATATTTCAGACCCGGATGCAGAGCCTGGCACCGTCTCCTGAAGCTGCATACAGAAGTATACGTGAAGGCTTGATGAAAATGGTCAATTCAGAGGGGATCATGAGACCTTTGGGTGGTGTTAATGCTGTGATCATTGGTGCTGGACCTGCTCACGCTCTATATTTTTCAGCGTACGAGGGAATCAAGAAGAAATTTAGCACTAATAATTCAGTTCAAAATCATATTGTCAATGGTAAGTGTTTGTACTATGTACTAGAACTTAAATGTTTCTCATTTCTGTTTTAGATAAGACCAGGTAAAAAATTATGGTAGATTTTCTTGATTTTATCTCATAACTGTAGTATAAGAAGGACTGCTAAAGTACAAAACCATCTGTGTAAAGGTCAGCTTTTGGTTACTGTATGTGCCTGCATATCGTGCGGCTTTTGAAGACCTAATTTTGAAGCTAATTTTAACAAGGTCGCATCATACACGAGATATAAAATTACCACATGTAATATTCACACAATAGTATCATAATATAAAATAAAAACATTGAATATGCATCTTTTCCATGGTCATATGTATTACTATTGCATTATAAAATAAAAACATAGCAATCTTGTGCCAGTTGCATTGTTTGGCTTTTCTTGATTGTGGACAACGTTACCATTTGGGAATATATTTGTTTAGGCGTCACTTTCTGTATAAAGATAACTAAGGGGGAAACATTTGTCCCATCTGCCATACATGTTAAAACAACAGTAAAGTGTGTTCTGTCATGCATTATATCAGTCCTACTCTATATACCATCATTTGTAACATAGATACGTACTCTAATTATTTACCATCACACGGTAGTTGAAATTTAAGTATTAAAGCAAAACACTTATTGTTATCCGATTCGGTTGTTCATAGCAAAACTGCTCTCTTTCTTGTTGAAGGCTGTATAGCGTACTAATGATACGTACTCTATCATTCTCATTTGCTTTTTCAACTTAGAAAGGAGGTTAGTCTTATGTATGATAATTATCCTACATAATTATCATTTGTATGATTGAATTGTTTTAAACAGTTCTATTTAATCCAAAATTGTGTTATTTACCACCAAAATTATAATGAATTTTAATAAAAATGAGTATGTTATCCTAAATGTTATTACTGCAGAGAAGTAAAGGTTGCTGAGAACGCAACCATAACTCAGATAAAAGTTGATTTCATTGATATGGAATTATTCCTTGAATATATCAATAATCATTTAAGTTTAAACTGGTTTTATTACCTTTATTATCAGTTTATTTCATATTGTGAATGTTTTCATGCATGTCAGTAGTTATTTTAGAATGGTAATTTGAGACGACCCCCAATTGTCAGGGGTGAATTTTAAGATTTGAAGGTTGTCTTATACATACATAGAAATATGCAGTATAACTATTATTATTATTATTATTATTCTGAAGATAAACCCTGTTCATTAGAACAAGCCCACAGGGACCACTGACTTGGAATTCAGGTTTCCAAAGAATAGGTGCTCATTTGGATGTAAGAGATAAGAGACAAAGGGAAAGTAGAAGTGATAGGTGGTCAAAATTCACCAGTGTATGAGCTCAGGTTTCTCAGAAAATTTACAAGTGATACGTTTTCTTTTAACAGCTGGTGCTGGTTGTGGAGCAACACTTCTGCATGATGCCATCATGGTTCCAGCTGATGGTAAGTCTTAAAAAAAGATGTCTAAACATTTTCAGTGTAACAGTACTTTATAGAAGAAATATGCAAGGTTAATGATGAGAAAGCAATACAGTATCAGAGGACTGGTTTGGGTTTTTAAAGTTTGCTCATTAGATTCAGAATTTTTTCATCATGTTTGGTTTGGTTTTTCTACAAAAAGAAAGGTTCTAGGTGATGATCATTACAAATTGTATCTTTGTCACAGTCTTTTCAAGTTAAGTCATTATTGGAAGATATAAAAGTCTATACAGTGTCTTCAAAATTTTGAAAAGATTAATTAACTTAATTTTTACCTTTTCAGTAATCAAGCAAAGAATGCAGATGTTTAATAGCCCATATAGCACCTGCCTTGAGTGCGTAAGGAGACTTTATCAAACGGAAGGTTTTGCAGTGTTCTATCGCTCATATACAACACAGCTGGCTATGAATCTGCCATTCCATGCCATACACATCATGACTTATGAAAAACTTCAAAGTCTTCTGAATCCTGAGAGGGAGTACAATGCCAAAGCACATATTGTAGCTGGAGCTGGGGCAGGAGCAATAGCTGCAGCATTTACAACTCCATTGGACATGTGCAAAACAGTGCTTAACACCCAAGAAACCTCAACTCTTGCACAACTACAGCAGTCAAGAATTATTGGAATAATAGGGGCTTTGAGGACTATTTATGTTATGAATGGTGTATCTGGTTTCTTTAAAGGATTGAATCCAAGAGTGTTGTACCAAATGCCAGGGACAGCAATTTCTTGGAGCGTGTATGAGCTGTTTAAGCACCATCTGTTGAAAACCCAAAGTAAAGCTGACAGACCTGCTGCACATAGTGACAGTGATTTAGTTAAAGATAGTGTAATAAGAGACGGAAATGTAACTTCTAAAGCCGTTAATGATGGGGAAAGTACAGGAATAGGGAAAATAATGTTCCAGGAGAAGCCCTTTGTATCACTTGGCACCACAACGAACAAAACCATGGAAAGGCTTAGATCTTTGCACATGCCTACATCACTGACAGCGAATTGTGCAGCAGCAGATGAGAATTGGTTAAGAAAGTAGCATTTGCACATACACTAAGTGCAAATAATTGAAAGAAACGTTGGTGCCTTGAAGGTGTAGTAAGTAGGGTAAGCAAGAATGAATACTGTCCCAAAGAAAATACTTGCTTATGAATCCTGTTCAAGTTGGACATAAGTAATCAAATACAGCATGAAAATTAAATTAATTTGGCTTACCATTGCATGAAGTAAAAGAAATCAACTCGCCATTGCATACAGTCTAGTCATTTACTGAAATGAGGTAACAATTGCTCAAAAAGTATGATCAGAAAGGGTTGGGTTTTGGGAGAGAATTTTCTTCTTTGGGCAAAATTTGTATAGGGATGAAGTAAGTTTATTTTTTTTCAAGGAAGGGCACCAAGATACGAAAGGAAAACTAATTGTGATCTCCTGTCTACCTAATTTTTAACCAGGATTTCATATAGAATTTAAAAAGGATGTAAATATTTTTATAGCTTGTTTGTGCTTTCGGAATGATGTAGAGAGTTTAACAAAGCCCTAATTCATCTCTTTTTAAATTAAATTTCTTCCGGTAAGCTTTCCAATTATAATAGTTACCTCACCTTTTTATTAGATGTGATATTTTTTTGTTTAATGTTGTCATTGTCAAGCAGATTTTTTTATAATAGATATATTATATCTAATACTTAGAAAAGGTTAAACCATACATATGTTTCCCTGGCTTTCTAGTGAACTGGATTACAATTCTTTGTAATATAGTACAGACTAGCTTTGCGACCATATTTTAGCAACAGCTCAATGCAGTACTCAGAAGGGTAGCATAACTGCTACATGATTGGTAATGCTTGTAGGATATTTGTATCATGTTTGATAGATAAATTATAGATATTAATGGCCCTCTCGCAGGTGCTGTTTCTCTTTAAACTTGGTGTTTGTTGATCCATGATACATATCTATAGCAGGGTTGATGTTGCTGTAAATGGATTTTATGTCTAGTTCAAAAGAGAAGCCATGAAGATCCAAGAGCAAGCTATTGTATTCATGCTGTATTTTCACCATCCTAGATTTGTAAATTTCCCAGATTAACTTCTCCATATAGAGTATGATTAAACACACTGCACGGTTGCAGAAATCTTTCCTACAAAGAGGGTCATTCCGAAGCACAGTAAAATTCCTTCTTTGATTGACCTTAGCGGTGGTTATGTAACAAAGTCACGTTGTATAAGCATTATTACATGAAGTAGCTCCCTGTTGGTGGGCCTCTAGGAGCAACTTTTTGTGACTAGGAATGATTCTTTACTATCAATGCCGATTGATTTTTGAGGCAGTTCCGTTACTGTTGGTTAAAAGTATGAGAATGCAGAATTACTTGCATGGTGGTATATTGCAACAGTGTTGTGAATGGTTATCAGCAGTTTGGTTTAAGAACTGATTTTGTATACAGTACCATGTTAGGTGTTGGAATATATTTAAGCAATACCTGTTTTATACAGTAAGCACTACTGCATTATAGTGGAAAGGTTTCCATAATGTAATTCAGGATTTGACAAATGCATAGCCTGCATTCACTATTTGATATGCCATATTGCCAGAATTTAGTGTTGATTATATTTTGGGTTGACTTCTCTATTGTTTTATTTGTAGGGTATTAAATCATTCTCTTGAGCATATGACTTGTATTTGCAAGGGCAAGTCACCCTGAGGTTTTGCTTATGTCGAAGTTCTTAACCTTTCCATCTGTAGCGCATTCCATTGAAAATTTTGCTGTAACCTTTGACCTCTGCTTTCTACCTTTTACTTTTTTGTCTGCCCTCCATCTGCCTCCAATAGGGTGACAATCCTCAGCTTTCAATCATTTTCCCAACAGTTGCAAATTTGATACATTCAAGACCACATCAGACAATTCAATGGAATTGAAAAAATCCTTTACCATAAAGTATGCATTATATGCCAACCCCCACCCCCACTTAATCTAGAGATTAGATTACTTGCACTGTGCATGTGTGTGTAATACTGCCAGAAGTGATTACTTCAATGAACAGTGATCATTAGTCAAGAATCTGGTAGTTCAAGACTCTCTGACCATTGCTTTCTTTCCACATGACCTGATGTAAGTACAGAAATGACAAGTGATTTTTAGTTGCTGATTGGATTGCCCTGGAAAATGACAGACTGATATGCTGAAGAGTTTTTTTTACAAAATTTTCATTTGGCACCTGCTAACTCCCACAAAAGAAGTTAAACTAGCATTTGTTAAGTCCTGAAATAATTATGAAATGGCTGTCTTAAGTAACTGTATCTACCCTGGATAACATCATTCCTATACAGGATTATTGGATATCTCTCTCTCTCTCTCTCTCTCTCTCTCTCTCTCTCTCTCTCTCTCTCTCTCTCTCTCTCTCTCTCATTTGTTTATTTGATGTTATTCCATACCAGGATTATTGATTTCATGTTTCTTACATTTTGTCTTATTACACAAGTATGTTATTTTGTTTGTAATCATGAAGATTGTAATAAGATAAATTAAATATCCAATAATCTACTGTATGATATTTTTGTTTAGTTTTGTGATTAAGGGATTAGATGCACTTTCTTTGAACACGAACTGTAGCATGGCCTTCTGGAAAAGAACACATATTCTGCTTTAAAACATCAGTACAAAGCAGTTTGAACATCATTATGAGGCTTTTAGAATCCCAGTGGTATCAGTGCTGTCTCCACCTTTATTGTCAGGATTGTATTTTACCGAGTCTGCTCAAATCATTAAATGAATCTCGAGTGTATATTCTTTTTTACTCATTTATGTATAGTCTAGAGAATGATTTGTAGTACAATAAATTGCTCAGCAAGGCAAAGAAAAAATGAATTTTTTCCTGATAGTAGTACACATTATTCTAATTGTGTTATGAGTATTTTTTGTAGCTAGAAGGGATTTGAAATATAGCTGTTGCTAGCGAGGTTATTTTTGTAATAGTATATATTTTATTATGAGAACATTAAAAATTGAATTACTCTATAGAATCACTCTGAGGAAGTAGTTGTTTTTCAGATATCCAATTCTATTTTAAGAATCTTGATGGAACCTCATTTTATTCTCTAGTTAGTATAATTATATGTTCTTGCTTTTTGCAGTTGCTAAATGCACAAATATTTTGTTTTGATACTTGTTAATCTGCTAGAGCTTGTAAACCATGAGTTCTGAAGTATTTAGTACATCAGACTCAATTGTCAGATGTACTGCTGCTGATGGTAAAGGAAGACAAATGTGTGGTTTGGCAGTAAATATAATTAGTCATCTTTGAATATGGGTTTGGGATTGTAAGCACACTATCAAGCAACTATAAAATATCAGGGTACATCATATGGTTTGTTTAGAAATGGGTGATTTTTTTACCATTCTCTTTTTTGCCATCCAATTAGTTTTTTTTTATTATGATTGTAGACAGACTCGGCAAGATATTACCTGTTAATACGGAGTCGGCAGCACTGATACAAGATTCTTCAATACTCGTGGAGAAGCTTCAGGCCCAGGGAGGTTTAATCTTTTCCAGTATTGTTGTTAATCTCAAATGTACAGAAGGACTATTTAATAATGGAAATATATTTACATTTTATAGAATATTTGTTTTATTTCCTAATATGTATATTGTGACTATCTCCAGATTTACAGGTACTTCTGGATATATTAATTTGAAAATATCGCAACCTGTCAGGGGATACTGCCTACTGCACATATACAAAATGCTTTTGACTTTAATTGGGAAATGTAGATCATCTCCATGAAGCACTCGGAATGACGTAAGCTAAAAATAACATGTAGCGAACTATCTAAAGTTAAATGTTGAATATATGCTCCTGAGAGTCCTGTTCTCTACAGGAAGAGCAAGAAGTGTTTATTTGGGAATATGAAAAGTAAAAGTGCATGAGTTGGAGAGAGAGAGAGAAAAAAAAGCCGGTGACATGTAAGCAGTAAGATTAATCCATAATGCAGTTCATGATCACCCATATTCCATACAAACAAACATATTTATACATAGAGTCGTTTCATAATACAGGATTCAGAATATGTACTAGACCTTTAGTTTAAAATGTAACCAAAGGAAACATTAAAAGTGTACAAAAGCGTAAAATCACACCAGATGGCGAAACAAGTCGAACAATGATGACCATTGAAGGTTTTCATTCTATAGTTGGAATTTCTTGAAAGACTAATAGACGCAAATCAAATAATGGACTGTCAGGATAAGATTTGGGAATCAAGCAAACGGAAATTTCATACAATAGTAAGATTAACGTAGTACGAGTATAGTCATGAATCATGGCAGGACAATAACCAATTGGTTACTTAGCAACGGGACCTACAGCTTATTGTGGGAACCAAACCGTTGGCAGAGCTAGGAATCGAACCCGGACCTTGAGATCGGTAGTCGAGGAAGTAACCGACTCGTCCAGCGTTGAACTCCATGCTATTTAGAACCGTCGTCACAATCAGTGCGGACACACCAACGATAAATCTGATGAAGCTTTTCACACTAACGGGACAGCGTTATTATACCGCCGAGGCGCCGCACCGTCGGCAGTAACACCCAACCAATATGTCCAATAAACCTCTTTATTTCATGCAGTTTTCGTTTTCCAGCTCTACGCGCGGTAACAGAGCTCTACTACGCCACTGACATTCATCGGTAAAGGATGGACCAAGATATTGGCGCTGAATTGCTCATTTCATTAATTAGTTGCAATGAATCCCATGCAATGGGACAAACAAATAGTAGCTTATAACGGTCGCAATTTCTTTACAGCGGCATGGAGAGAAGTGTGTTGCTCTGAATGAAAATTTTGACTTGAGGGCTTGAGCAATAAAAGTGAATTTGGTAAGTTAAATGACTTTAATAATAAAGGTAAGTTCGTGTGTATAGTGTTTGCTTACGATTGCATCAACAAAAATTTCTTACATATTGTTTTACAAATAGAGGTAGTAAAGGCACAAGTTTCTTCTTGTCCATCATGTTATACTGATTATAGCAGTAAGTAGGAAAAAATCGCTTGGTGACTGCATCATTAGTCATTACTCATTACGATAGTAGACCATGTCACCTACGGTGCAGGCACGGTTTTAAACCGCATGGTGTGAAAGGCCAAAGGTCTTATTCTAACGAGGTATTGAACTAAGATACTTTTACTAAACCTCTGTTAAAAATTGTATAAGATGCATGTGGAGGGATTTAATGGGAGTTTGTGAGACTGTCAGAACAATGTGAGACTCCTTATTTTGTAGCTAAGCAGTACGTACTTTGACACGTGCTTACCTGAGTGGAACTGGATATTGGAAAAAATCTGGAATGCCAGAATAAGACAGCGAAAAAGACTAGTCAGGTGCTTTGTTGTATATCATAGGCCAGGGTACTTTTTAGGAGTAAGGCAAAGCAATAGCCGACTGGCAGAGTGGACGTAACTGTAGGGTGGTTCGTGGAACAAACCGAAACCGGACCATTTAGCCCAGGAACTGAGCAGAAGTTGGCCGCCAGTGGACAATGGTGAATGATCCAGTAGCGGGAGAACCGTGGGAACTGACCAACAGCATGGTTTGCGAGGATGACGATTGACGACATGGTCCAGCTGGAAGGTACATTGAAGATGTTAAGTTG
>NC_061106.1:29752406-29797369 GCF_015104395.2 Macrobrachium nipponense
AATATGGAGTTTCCTTCACCTGGAGGTTTGGGGCTCCGCCCCTCCGCTATAATTAATATGGCCTACTATAGTTGAGGTTATGGTAGATCTAGGGTACTTATCCGTGGCAGCCTAGACTATGTCAGTTGCTGTTTTTCTATGCAGTTTTACGTACTGAACAAGAATTTAAAGTAATATTTATGAACTGGATATTGTTACGGCAGCCGTACCCCGATCGCAGTAGATATTGATACGGCAGTGAATTGCGCATGAGCAAACCCTTGTTTACCGCTTCAGGATACCAGTGACAGCAAGAAAAATGGCGATGGAGCGTCTTGAATCACGAAATAATACGTTGGTTTTCTCCTAAAAACAGATGTTTTCAGGCTTTAACGAGCAGAAAAAAGCCATAGACATCTATGAAGACTCAAACTTTCAAAAATTGTATATAGTATGTAGGTCACGAACTATTGAATCGTCCCTCAAAAGGGTAGATCTAGGGTACTTATCTGCCGCGGCCTAGACTATGGCAGTTGAGGTTTTTCTATGCAGTTTTACCTACTGAACAAGAATTTTAAGTAATATTTATTCGGACGACTGTAATTAACCCCCCAGGGGCCAGTACTAAACACGGCGAAATACATTGGACGCCCCAATCCCTAGTGGATGTACTATCCGCGGTTACGTTCCTTGCAGTCCGTGCGGACTGCTTCTGTAGAAATACCTCTTTGATGACTTTCTTGGCCCTTTATTCTGCCCGACATCAACAGTTCCAAAGTGCTGCCTTTATACACTTTACAATATTCTTTTCACTTCATTGGGTATTGCAGCTGTCGGAGAAGCCGATAGAATTAGCCAGCTGGTGAAATGGCAACATTAACAATTTCAGCACTATCCCATTAAAATTGGGATAGTTTTGTTTTTGTAGCACAAAAAAGCGGGACAAAATTCACAAAAGTAAAACAAAAAGGGAAGGGGGCCGGGGGACATGGGACAGAAGTTCAAAAAGCGGGACTGTCTCACCTAAAAGCTGAACTCTGGTCACATAATACAGTATGATTAGGAAACTGGCAAATGGATACAGCTAACTGCTGTACCTACAGCAAGTCAAGAACGCAATACGGCACCACTGACAGACTCTGCCGTACCTCCACCACACTGTTATTTGTACGGCAGGAAGTCTGAAATTGACGCATGCGCAATTCACTGCCGTACCAATATCTACCGCAATCGGGATACGGCTCCCGTACCAATATCCTGTACCTAATATTTATTCGGACGACTGTAATTAACCCCCCAGGGGCCAGTACTAAACATGGCGAAATACATTGGACGCCCCAATCCCTAGTGGATGTCTTATCCGCGGTTACGTTCCTTGCAGTCCATGCGGAGCTATTCTGTAGAAATACTGAGGTTAGGGTACATTAGGTTAGTAGGGTAAATGACTGGGTGGTGACATACTAACGGCCCCTCTCTTGGAACGTGGCCACGTCCCCTAAAAGCACTTGGATTACTAGGTATGCCATTTATTTCAAAATTTAGGTAGGAGAAAACACTTATCTACTTCGAGAGGAGCATAGAGGTCTCGTTGTGCTGCGTGGATGGGCCACAACTCTTGACTGATGCTCTTGGCAGTGAATTCAAGTACCTTTTGTGGAAGGTGGCCATGTTCCGGGAGAGGTGGCCGCTATGTCGCTGCCTGGTAGTGTACCCTATATGTAGTTTCTTTTGCCTATAGTACGGCCAATCCCTTTTTGAACATAGTATGGCTCCCTGATGTCTTACGCATAAACGAAACCATTTCATTATAACAACATGGTAGTCTGTTAGGAGTTACCCTGTAGTTGTATCTCTTGTTAATACCATGAATAAGTTATATAGTTAATTGCTTGATATAAGCCTATGGTTAACCGTTACTTAGCCTAGTCTCCCAGTAGGCTACCTTTAACCAGGTCATTGTGGCAGGAATGCATGACAGCTAGGTTAAACCCAAAACAAAATATAGGCCGTTACTTGAAAAAATGACTCATACATAGGCCTACGTACTTGGCCAAGGTAGCCTATGGCATTATTTTCATGATAATATGGTAGTGTAAAGTAGACCTAGGCATGTAAGCTAGCCTGCTCATATCAGTTAGGCTAGGGTCAGTAATGCAGCAGCATTTAAACTTGACTTGCAACATATTTTCTAGTCTGTGTAAGTTTTGTTTTCAGAGTTCAGCATTCTATACTGTTACTGTTTGGCTAATCTATTGCAACATACACTGTACTGTACTGTATTTTAAATTTCATTTTGTACAGGCCCATTAGCGTATAGATGTTATTATCCAGGTGCTTTTATCACATTTATGTCGGGGAATTGGGCATGAAATGCATGTTTTGCCAATAGCTTGAGAGGTCTGAATAATTTAACATTCATTGGCTAACCTTTAATTGCATTTTTTGCAAGAAATTACCACTTAATAACAAAGCTGCTATGTTTGATAATAATGGAGGTCCTTCCCAATAGAAAAAATATTTAGGTGGAAAGTGAAAGAATGACATAACACTTGTCAAGAACAAAAGAGATTTGAAGAGTATAGTACACACATTTTGTCTGCAATCCCAAAGAGTTAACAAGTTTTGGAAAATGTTGATGATTTAGCACTTCTTTGTCTGTTTACTGTGTCAACAGGGCTTGGATAAAAGTAAGAAGTTTGTATCTTTGAAAGAAAATTTTCACATTGGTACGTACAAAGGCAGTCCCCGGTCATCAGCAGGGGTTTCGTTCTTGGCGGGATGCTGATAAGCAAAAACCACCATTAACCGAAACTTGGCAATTTATGGCGCTGATAACCAGTTAATGGCGCCATAACTCTATTGCTGATAACTGGAACATGGCGTGTTATGGCGCCATAAATCAACAATTTTATGGAGCTAGACAAGCGGTATGAAACTGGATTGCCATTAACCAAGTCTGCCGGTAACTGGGGACTATGTACCTAAATTACCTAAATTGGCTTATGAGTTTGTAAGGCTCAGGTATTTGGCTACTTTTAATTGATAATAAGTAAATCAATATACCTGACCTTATAAATTACAGATATAGTATTACCATACTATAGAAAACCCAGGAAATAAAGTTCTTACTTTCATGATCTTGTGTTCTTAAGGTGCTGTGACATTACAGGCAGTCTCTGGTTATTGGCAGACTTGGGTAATGGTGATCTGGTTGTATGGTGCTCGTCTAGCGCTAAAAAATTGGCAATTTATGGTGCCACAATGCATTGAGTTTCGGCTATTGGTGCTAGCACTAAAAAGTTATGGTGCCATAACATACCTAACAGGCACCATTAACCGGATATCGGTGCCACGAGCACCACAAATAGCTGAGTTTTGGTTAGTGGCAGATTTCACTTATCAGCACCCCGCCGAGAGCACAGCCCCCGCCTATAACCGGGGACTTCCTGTACTAGTATGTATAATGCTTATAAGTGTAAAGAAAAAATGTCTTTTCTTATTATATTTAATTAGGAATTGTTTTAGCTTATCATGCTCTTCTTCAGCGGATATTAAAATCTTTTTATTGTAATTTTTGGGCTTCATATTCTTAGAATAATTCTTCTATAAGGGTATAGTATAAGGTTTGGTAATTGAAACTGTATGCTAAAAGATGTACTGTTGTCCATAAAGTTAGGAATTTGTAGACAAAGGACTTGCATATGTACAATAAGAGTATGAATTTTAGTTTCCTAATTGAAAATTGTAGACAGGAAAGTTTGCAAGTGTAAAAATTCTTTGAGATGAGTAATCAGGTACTGTACTGAATTAATGCATGACAGAAATCCCTTGTTCTGCCATTTCAGTTACGCTCATATAGGAGTCAGCTGTCATAGATATTTATGATTGGGTAAAAGTAACAACTAACATTACTCTAAACTTTCTACATTGTATTACAAGTTGCTGATATGCTGATGCACTCATAAAATGCTGCAATCCTACAATGCCTGCAAAGAGACAGTATAATATTGTTATTATTATTCCATGTTAAACAGTGGTGTCAAATAAATTGTTATTTTTTTATGGCAGGGATTGGAGTGACAATATATAAAGTTGAGTGTCATTGGCGTTGATCCCCGGGACATGTCAGAGAACCTGCACCAACTCTTCCTTCAGTCATTTTGAGAAAGTGTCAGTGTCATTATCAGTGTGTGGGTCATGTCCTGCATTGAGTGTCCATGTGCGTGTTCCCGTATAGCCAGTCTGGCCGTCTCCCCTGATGTGCGCATAGATGTGCGCGTAGGTCATACTGACACTGCATACAAGCCCCTCGTAAGATCCTGAGCCTATGTAAATTGCTGCCCGGCTCTTTAAGATGCGGCACTCATTATATTGTGCATGCAAACTCTACTCGGTAAATACAAATTGTAGAGGGAGATCCTAGAAACTATAGGCATATCTTGAGGGAGGCTCTTATGTAGTTATATAATATCCACTACTAACCTTTTACTAACATCCTTAAAATATTGCTTTTGTAGAAGCATAGTGCAAAAGACAAACTGTTACAACTTCACCATATTATCCCTTTATATATTTAATAGTGCTTGATTTATGACATTTTCTACAACACATTGTTTCAAAGAATTGCTTTTCCCCTTGTAACTATTCAACTCATTAGCACTGGAGTTATATCTGTAGCTTTTAGGATCTTAATGATTTTTTCAATCTGACCTCTCCCAAGTACAGTACAGTATACCCAGCTGGAGTTTGAGATTTTGGTATGAGGACTTGCCTGGATTGTTTGTATTGTGGAATGTAAAGCATCATGCAGTGTGTAAGCTTCCCAAATGAAACTTGGATGATATTCTGTTTGAACTCTCACTCACTAGAATTACCCTTTGTATGATTTGCTTTAAAGGTTTTGCTGGATCATGGTCTGCATTGAAATTAAACAGAGGGTATTTTCTCCCTGAGCTTTCTGTATCAGAAGAATCTCATTTACTCTTATCTACCAAGTCTCTTTAAGCATTTTTGCATGCCCTGTTGCTTCTGTTATTTGTGAAGGAAATATTACTGAACTTGCATAACTCATTTTAATTTATTTTAATTTTTATTGAATAATGTGGACCATTGACTCCTGAATGTGTTTTGTTTAGTATCGCCTGAATCTCTAGAAATTGGGATGTGACCACAAATGTGAAAAGTGTTGGAAGGCTGTGTTTTTGTACGTGTTTTACTTTTTTTACTTTAGCCATTAAACATCTAGTTACGGTCATTTAACCCTTTAACTGTCTAATATGTATATATTCATAGCATACCAATTTTACTTGGTCTTTTTAGTATTTAATTATGCAGAGACAAAGTTTCAACACTGGCGTTATATGTGTATACTATATAAGATTCCTTTTTTTGCTTTGCTTTCAATACCAGTCCATTTAAATATGAATTATCTAGGCCTCGGGCAGTCTTGTGGATCATACTCAGACAATAACAATGGCTCCCTTCCCACATTCACCCCAGTTTCATTTTTGTACATGAACTTCCCTGACAGATATATACTTAGCTATAGTCTCCGACGTTCCCGACAGAATTTCAAATCTCGCGGCACACGCGACAGGTAGGTTCAGGTGGTCTACCTTACCCGCCCCGCTGGGTGGTCGGATGTACGAACCACTCCCGTAAGCTTGTCAGATTTTTCTCTGTCGCGGGAACGATAACAACTGTTGTCGGTTCCTCTCGATAGTTTTTGGTCGATTCTCGCTTGCCTGGAGTTAATTTGGACTTCTTTTGGTGACGTATTCGCTTTGTTTGGCTTGGCATACGCTGATTGTGGACCGGTTTGATTTTGAGTTTGATTTTCTTTAACGATGTCTGATCTAGAATCGGTAGTTAAACTCGGTGTTGTTTAGGTTTGCGTGAATGAAGGATGTAAGGTGAGGTTGCCGAAAGCTTCGGTAGACCCCCACACGGTTTGCATGAAATGCAGGGGGAATGATTGTGCGTTTGCTAACCCTTGTAGTGAATGTAAGGGATTGAATGAAGAAGAATATAAGGCTCTCTCTTCTTATGTTAGGAAGTTGGAACGTGATAGAGTGCGTAAGGCTTCCTCTAGAAGTTCTAGCAGATCTAGAATGAGTGAGTTGGATGTGGATCCTAATAGTACTAACGTAGAATTAGAACCTTCTTCCCAAGTTGCAGCCCCGGTCGCACCGAAGCCGGAGATTCGCCTTCGGAGGCGGAGGCACTCTGAAAGCCAAGAAGTCGTTCTGTGGATCAGAAGATTCGTCAGTTGGAAGTAAGGAAGGAGAGTGTTAGTGATCAGTGCAGTGTCCCAGTGTGTGGAGGGTGCGTCTGACGGCTCCTTAGTGCCTCTAGGCCTAGACCTCTTCCAGACTCCCAGTTCCAGTGGAGTAGGAAAGTCGAAAGCCGCAGGAGGGCTAGGGAGAGCCCCCACGGTCAGGCGTCCCCTCGGCAGATCCTGAAGTACGCTCCCAGGCTGCTCGGATCGCTACAAGAAGGAGCTCCTAGCGCCAATGCTTCTCCTCTTCGTCGTCTCCCTCTCCGAAGAGAGGTTGGAACTCCCCGGATGCGTCGCGCCCGTTGAAGAGGGCTTGGAAGGCTCCCTGCAGTCCTTTGGCTTCTAGTCCGGAGGTTTTCCCGGAAGAATCGTCGGTGGAGGCGAAGAAACACAAGAAATCCTGTGATCGTTCTTCTTCTCGCGCTCCGCGCTCGGCGCCTGCTTCCGAGGAAGAATTAGAAGATTCTCCTACGAGAGTACTCGCGGGACTTCAAGCTCAGATCACGGCGCTAGCAGACTCTCTAGCAGTTAGATCACGTAGGAAGAAGGACGTTTCTCTTCCGATCAAGAGATCTAGGCGTCGCTCTTCTCGCTCTTCGGAGGATCGTTCTCCTTCATATGGGGAGGTTTCGTATGAAGGTGGGGGCTTGCGTGAGCGCCCTCGCTCGCGGGAGCGCCCTCACTCGCGTGAGCGCCCTCGCTCGCCTGGCTCTCTTTCAATTTCAAGGCGCCAACATCGTAGGACGCTCTATGGAGAAAGAAGTTTTTTTTCTCCAGATTGGATTCCCGCTTCCGGTAAGCGCACTGCACCTGCTCATCACGCGATTTCTTCAACTCCCTCGCGTGAGACTTCTCCTCAGCAGCCTCAAGATTATAGAAGGCGCCCTTATACAAGTAGGCGTTCTTCTTCCAGATGTCACTCTCCTCGAGTATCGGATCGTGACTTCTCTCCTGACAGGCATCTAGAGTCTGGTAGGAGTCGTGTGCATGATAGACGGCCTACTGTTAGCCGCTCCCCGCAAGGTAGGCGCCAAGAGCCTACTGCACATAGCTCTCCTAGTAGGCGCTCGTCTCTTTTAAGGCGTCATACTCCTGATTATTCTCCTAAGGGCAAGACAACAAGAGTCTTTCAAGCGCCCTTCTCCGTGTTAGGCGCTCTCCCAGCTTCTAGGCGCACTTCTCCTGACCGTTTGTCTCTTGGTAGGCACCAGGAATCCCGGAAGCGCCCTTCTCCAAGTAGGCGCTCGTTAGTTTTGAAGCGCCCTTCTCCTGAATGTTACCCTCTTGTTAGACGTCAAGAGTCTCGCAAGCAGCCTTCTCCTAGTAGGCGCATTTCGCCTTCCAGTCGAACTTCCGTTGATCGTACGCAACTGGACAGGTATGGAGAGCCGCGCAAGCGCTCTGCTCTCGATAGGCGCTCTTCTCCTGGCAGCCGCTCACCCAGGATAGGTGCATAGAGTATAGTAGGCCGCTCGCCTCCTCGTAAGCGCCCTGCCGGCGGATGTTTCCGAGAATTCTCGGAGTAGAGCCCTACCTCTCCTTCGGCTGAGATTCCGTATACCTCGAAGAGGGAGTCTCATCGTATACTTCCCAGATCTTCTCATCGTTCTCCAGTGGATGTGAACTCTTCTAAAGAGGGCGTTCTCCAACCTCTCGCTCAACTCCTGCTAGATCCCTTCGTCACCTAAGGATCTTCGTCACCTAAGACTCCGCGCTCGCCTCGACAAGACGTCCTAGAAGGTTCGGATGAGGAACCGAACACTTCTGCTGCTGTCTCTTCTTACAAGAAGCTTACAGAGCTACTTTTACAAGTTTTTGGGGATTCCCTTACGCCTACGGCTCCTCCTTCTCCTCACTCACTTTTTCAACGGCGAAGACAGCGAAGAGTTCTTCTTGTGTGAGGATGAAGCCAACTCTTTCTATGAAGAAGGCACTGAGGAGTTTTGGTTCCTGGATGGCTTCCAAAGAAGAAGCGGGGAAAACGATGTTCGCTTTCCTCCTTCGAAGTTATCAGGACGCGCTGGTTTCTGGTACGAAACAGGAGAGCCCTTAGGATTGGGTCTACCGTCTTCGGCTGATTCGGATTTTTCGGCACTGGTAGATTCGACAAGGAGAACTGCCCTTAACTCTGCTAAGACGACTTGGGCAATGAACGAATTGGATCATTTGCTCAAAGGTATGTTTAGAGTGCTAGAAGTATTTAACTTCCTTGATTGGTCGTTGGGAGTCCTAGCCAGAGAAAATTGAAGTGCCAGAGTCATTTCACCAGATGATCTTATGTGTTTTTGTCTTGTATGGACAAGTCAGTAAGAGACGGAGCGAGTGAAAATCGCCTCCCTTTATGGGTGGCCGGCATCGTGAAGAAGAGGTCGGTTTACTGTTCCTTCTTAACGAAGTCGGTCTCCCATGCTCAGAGGTCTTCTTTGCTGTTTGCTCCTCTGTCTACTCAGTTGTTCCCGAAAACAATCGAGTGCAGGACATTTCGAGGTCACTTCGGCCAAAGCCACCCGGACCTTTTGGCACAGTCGGCAAGAAACCTCGCCCTTCCTCCCTACCAAGGCTAAGAAGGAAAAGGCAAGTGTTCGAGAACCTTTCGAGGGGCATCTTCATCAAGAACCTCTTACGTTTAGAGGTCGTAGACCTTCAAGAAGGGGTAAGCTTACTTTCGCCAAGTCTGTTAAAGCCCCCTCCAAATAACTTGCAAGTCCTTCAAACAACGGTGGGCGCCAGACTCTTAGAGTTTGCAGAAGTCTGGGCCCAAAAAGGGGCGGATCCTTGGACCCTTTCTATTTTGAGGAGAGGTTACCTCATCCCTTTCGTCGAAAGACCTCCCTTGACGACCATCCCAAGGGAACTGACGGCCAGGTACAGAGACCCCATCATGAATCAAGCTCTCCATCTAGCAGTAGATCAGATGCTGGAGAAGGGGGCTATCGAACTAGTGGACAGACCATCATTCATCGGGCTTCTACAACTGCCTTTTCCTAGTTCCGAAGTCCTCAGGGGGATGGAGACCGTGTTGGATGTAAGCGCCCTGAACTTCTTCGTAGAAAAGAAGAAGTTCACGATGGAAACGCCTTCATCAGTGCTGGCAGCGCTTCGTCCAGGGGACTGGATGGTTTCCTTGGATTTTCAGGACGCGTTACTTCCACGTACCGATCCATCCTTCCTCGAGGAAGTTTTCTCAGTTATTCATGATGGGGGGGAAAATTTTTCAGTTCAGGGCTCTGTGTTTTTCGGCCTCTTCGACGGCCCCTTCAAGTGTTCACGGGGATTTTGAGGAATGTGGCTCAATGGCTTCATTTGAAAGGGGTGAGGATATCCATGTACCTCGACGATTGGCTAATAAGGGCCAATTCAGAAGATCGTTGTTTGAAGGACTTACAAGTAACTTTAGAATTGACGAAGGCTTTGGGACTTCTCGTCAATTTCAAGAAGTCATCACTAATTTCCCGAGCAAGAGTGTGTGTATCTCGGGATACAGATGAACTCTCTGAGTTTTCGGGCTTTTTCCCTCGCAGGAAAGGATAGCCCGAGGATTCGAGAGAGTAACAACCTTCTTAGGGAAAGAAGTATGCACAGTGAGGGAGTGGATGAGTCTGCTGGGGACACTCTCCTCTCTGGAGCAATTCGTTTCCCTAGGAAGGTTGCACCTGAGACCGTCCAATTCTTTCTTTCATCGGAATTGGAGTCGTCGTTCTCAGGATTTGACGTTCTCCTGTCCGTTATCCCAGGACATCAAGAAACATCTCTTATGGTGGACAGATCCCCAACCTCTTTGCGAAGGACTGTCTCTTCAATCACAGACCCCCAACCTGGTGTTGTTCTCCGACGCGTCGGACATGGGGTGGGGTGCAACTCTGGGAACCAACGAAGTGTCAGGTACCTGGGTGGGGGACCAGGTAGCCTGGCACATCAACAGAAAGGAGTTGATGGCTGTGTGGTTGGCTCTGAAGGCTTTCGAGCCCAAAGTCAGAAGATCGGTAGTGCAGGTCAACGCGGACAACACTACAGCTCTGGCATACATCAGGAAACAGGGGGGGTGGGGGACGCATTCCTTCTCCCTGTACGAGACAGCAAGAGACCTTCTTCTGTGGGCAGAAGAAGAGGAATCAAGCTTCTCACCAGGTTCGTGCAGGGAGAAAGGAATGTAAGAGCAGATCTCCCTCAGCAGGAAAGATCAGGTCCTTCCCACAGAGTGGACCCTTCATCTGGATGTATGCCAGAGCCTGTGGAAGTTATGGGGTCAGGCCACACATAGACCTCTTTGGCCACGTCAAAGAACAAGAGGCTGGATCCTTACTGCTCTCCACCGATATCGGATCCAGAGGCAGTAGCATAGATCTCTTCTTCTAGACTGGAACGGACTCGACGTCTACGCGTTTCCCCCCTTCAAGATCCTGGGGCTAACTATCAAGAAGTTCGTAGAGTCCGATTCAACGAGAATGACCTTAATCGCTCCCTTTTGGCCGGCCCAAGAATGGTTCACAGAGGTACTGGAATGGTTGGTGGACCTTCCAAGATCGCTCCCGCTAAGGAGCGATCTGAGCTCAGACAACCCCACTTCGACAGGTACCACAAAAATCTCCTCGCTCTCAGTCTGACTGGTTTCAGACTGTCCAAAGTTTGGTCAGAGCGAAAGGCTTTTCAGCAGCAGCTGCTAAAGCAATCGCAAGAGCGAGGAGACCTTCCACCTTGTCGTGTATACCAGTCAAAGTGGGATGTCTTCAGACGTTGGTGCAAGAGGAAGAACATTTCCTCTTCCAGTACCTCTGTGACCCAAATTGCGGATTTCCTTATTTTCCTCAAAGAAGAATGTCATCTGGTTGTGTCAACTATTAAGGGATACCGCAGTATGTTTGGCGGCGGTATTTTCGGCATAGAGGCTAAATATATCCGATGATAAGGACCTGCATGATCTTATTAGATCATTTGAAACCATTAGCGTCCTCATGTAGTACCGAACTGGAATCTAGAGACTAGTCCTACAATTCCTTGGATCGTCTAGATTCGAACCTCCTGGCTTAGCCTCTTTCAAGGACTTGACGAAGAAGGCTATCTTCCTTTTGGCCCTAGCTACAGCTAAAAGAGTGAGTGAGCTCCAAGCTATTGAGGGCAATGTAGGGTTTAAGGAAGATTCTATGGTATGTTCGTTTCTTCCAAGTTCCTTGCAAAGAATGAAAACCCATCACGCCCTTGGCCCAGGAGCTTTGAAGTTCGTAGTTTAATCTTTTCTAGTAGGGAAGAGCCTGAAAGAACTCTTTGCCCTATGAGAATTATGAAGTATTTCCTTAAGAGGAAGGAACAACTTAAGGCTAATCAAGATGTACTTTGGTGTCTCCGTAAAGGACCCCACTCGGCCCATGTCGAAGAATGCTCTTTCCTTTTTTCTGAGAAGCCTTATTACAGAGGCACATGTTGCCTGTAAGGAAGATCAGTTTAGACTACTGAAAGTGAAAGCTCACGAGGTGAGAGCCATCGCAACTTCGCTTGCATTCAGAAAAATATGTCTGTGCGGAACTTGATGGAGGCGACTTTTTGGAGATGCCAATCGGTTTTTCGCAAACCACTACCTACGTGATGTAAAAATCACATATGATAAATGCTTTCGCCTTGGGTCCTTTCGTATCGGCGGATTCGGTGCTGGGGCAGGGAGCTGAAACTTATCCTGTGTAAATTTTTTTATATGTTACCCTATATTTTATATTGTTGTTTTTTGGTTGTCTGAAAGAGGTTGCAGGAGGCACCTCTTTTTGTCGTAATATTAACCCTTTGTATTTTGGTTAGGTGGTCTGGTGGTTTTGGCTCCTTGCAGAGGTAGTGGTAAGGATCTGTTTAGGTAAACGGACAAGGTCCCTCTAACAGCATCCGACTTGGATTCTACCACAATAGGGGATCACATATCCCAGTGGTAGATCCGAGAGTCTTTCAGCATCAGGTCACGTCCTAGCTGTAGCTCTTCCAGGCAATGCAGACTCAGAGATAGTATCTATGAAGTCTTCATCCTGAAAAGGTGAGAACCAAGGTTTTTATAATCCTACAACATTAGTTGTTTCCGTCTTACCTGTATTATTGAGCTGTCTCTTACCCTCCACCAAGGGTGCCAATCAGCTAAGTATATATCTGTCAGGGAAGTTCATGTACAAAAATGATATTGTTAAACTACAATAAAGTTTTGTACATACTTACCTGGCAGATATATACGATTAATGGCCCACCCAGCCTCCCCTCAGGAGACAGGTGGAAGAGAAAAATCTGACAAGCTTACGGGAGTGGTTCGTACATCCGCCACCCAGCGGCGGGTAAGGTAGACCACCTGACCTACCTGTCGCGTGTGCCGCGAGATTTGAAATTCTGTCGGGAACGTCGGAGACTATAGCTAAGTATGTACAAAACTTTATTGTAGTTTAACAATATCATTTTCTTCACCTAATGCATCACTCGATATTTAAAAATTCATAGATAGGTAGAAGGGAAAATAAGCAAAACCTGGAATTCAACGACTAAATATGATATTTTTGGAAATTACCAATCACAGTAGTATTTTATTTTTGTGTATGTTTATAAGAAAAAGATAAGGTCAATACATGCATTTGAAAGGTAAATAGTATATGTAAAAATGATTGAAATAAACTTTATAAGAAAAATAAATTTATTAGAAACATAAACTTAATCTACTTTAATGGTAACAAGTGTGGAGAGGATGCCATGTTGTATATTTTTACTCTTGCTGACAATCTGGGTACTGTAAATGTTTGCTGGGTGGGCTATTAGCTGACTGCTGGGGCTCCCAAAGTTATTTACCATAGGTAACAGTTAAAGGGTTAATCAAGTGGAGATTTTGTTGGTTATGTTTGCCGCATCAGTTCTTTCCCATCATGATTTTGATAGAATTGTCGAGAGCTATTTAAAAATTTTTTGTCGTTATACAATTTCTTGTTTATAAAGTCAATGTAGTGACATTTGTTTCATCACATTTTTTTCCTGGAATAATCATAAATGATTTGTTTATGTACACATTCACAGGTATGAATTGTATGATTGATGTGTAATGATAGCTTACTCAACTGACACGGTTTTCCTTATAATTTTTAAGATTGCCTTAAGTACAGTTTTTCCTTTATTTGTGGGGCCTGCTTTTTTAAACATACAATATTGAGTAAAATGTATGGGTGACACCTATAGAGTATAATGGCTAAACTGTATATACGTATAGGAGAGGTACTGAATAGGAGTTACTCCAGCAGGAAAAGAAAGGCTATAGATCAGTGGACTGCCAGGTTTCTTTTGCCTCTTAATTTGGAGAAATCAGTTGTAAAGATTTTCTGTTAATGTTATTGATGATCTAGAGTCTCTGATATTGTGAGCAATGAAACACTAGTGGTATTTTTCAGTTTCATACAATCAACTTACCTGTCAGATATATACATAGCTAAGACTCCGTCGTCCCCGACAGAAATTCAAATTTCGCGCCACTCGCTACAGGTAGGTCAGGTGATCTACGGGCCTGCCCTGGGCGGCAGGACTAGGAACCATTCCCGTTTTCTACTCATATATTTTCTGTCGCCGGTGGTATCAACATCGTTGCTGCCACCTCTTGACTGGAATTCACTTTTCTAAACAATTGATCATCTTTTTGTGGACTTTTGGTGACGTACCTGGATCGTTGTTTTGGCATTCGCTACTGTGGACTGGATTTGGACTTGCTTTTTGATTTTTCTTCAGAATGTCTGATTCAAGTGTTTGTGTGAGAATGTGTGTGAATGTAGGCTGCAAGGTGAGGATACCGAAAGCTTCGGTTGATCCTCACACTGTATGTCGCAAATGTAGGGGTTTTGATTGTTCTATTTCTAACACCTGTCATGAGTGTGAGAGGTTGAATGTTGAGGAATGGAAGACTCTAACTTCTTACTTGAAGAAGTTAGAAAGGGATAGAGTCAGAAGGGCTGCATCTAAGATGGCGGGTAGTAGTACAAGGCCTATTGAGCCTTTGATAATTCTAACTCTTCTCTTAATTATGATTCTGTATCAGGACCTCACTGGCCGTACTTCAGATTCGGCATCGGAAATTGCTGAACTGAAGGCTACGCTTCACAGATGAGATCAAAAATGGCTACCATGAAGGTAAGGACTGTGAAAGTGATTTTAGTGAAGTGAGTGTCCCAGTGTTGTGGAGGGGGCGTCTGACCGTCTCTGCGACGCTCCCAGGCCTAGACCTCTTCCAAGCTCCCAAGCCCAGAGGAGAAGGAAAGTCGAAAGCCGTACGGAGGTTGTGGAGAATTCCCCCCGGTCAGGCGTCCCTTCAGCAGGTGCTGTATATAGACAGCCTGCTCAGGACCGCTATCGAAAAAGCGTCCTCAGAGAGTGCTTCTCTTCGTCCGCTTCTCCCTCTCCTAAACGAGGGTGGAAGGATTCCGGACTTGTCCAGGCCCCTGAAAAGGCACTGGAGAGATCCTGTTTTGGATTCAAGCCCAGAACGCTTTTCGGAAGAAGCGCCTCCTTCTATCAGAAGGCGAAGAGGGTTTTGCCTTCCCATGATGGGGACAACACGCCTTCGAGGTTCTCTCTCCCGTTCAAGAAGACGCGGAGAAGCATCCAAGAGGATTATTTTGGCGGTGGCAGGAACAGCTGTCCGCCTTAGTAGGAGTCCTTTCGAAGGATCCTCCTCGTAAGAAAGACGTCAGACTGCCGGTCAAGAAGACTCGTCTTCCTTCTCCCACCAGGAGTGAGGCTCCTGTGAGACGTGAGTCCTTTTGAGAACTCGGATAGAGACTCGTGGAAGATGATTTTGATTCACCAGGCAAGCGCGTCGCGCCAGCCAAGCGCGAGGCGTCCTACAGACGCGAAGCGTCCTCTAAGGTTAAAGAGTCAGACAAGCGAGAAACGCATTACAGACCAGAGGATTCTCCCAGATGGGGTACGTCTGCCAGATCAGCAAGCTTCAGCCGAGCGCGAGGTATTAACCAGGCGTGAGCATTCAGCCAAGCGTGAGGCTCCAGACAAGCATCTGTCACGCAAGGATGTGGCACCAGGAAGACGCGAGACTTCAACAAGGCACGAAGCGTCAGTCAGGCGCGAGACCTTTGAGAGGCGCGAGGCGCCAGCCAAGCGCGAAGACTCAGTCAGGGCGCAGACGCCAGCCAAGCGCGAGGATCCTGCCAGGCGCGAGGCGCCAGCCAAGCGCGAGGAGTCAGCCAGGCGCGAGGCGCCAGCCAGCGCGAGGCGCCAGCCGGCAGGCGCGAGGCGCCAGCAAGCGCAGAGAGCCGACAAGTACGAAGAGCCAGTCAAGCATAGGAGCTCTTTACACTCTCTTAGCCCCTCTCCTATTAGGAGTTTGTCTCCAGTAGAGAGAGTGGTTGGACAGGAAGACCCGGAACGGGAAGTGGCCTCTCCTACTGATCCGATTATGGAAGAGGAATCAGAGGACGAGTCTCACGGTAAAGAAGGACTGTCGAACTACAAAGTTTTGACAGCTCTCCTTCTCCAGGAATACGGAGATGCATTGATCCCTGCCGCTCCTCCTTCGCCTCGTTCACTGTTTTTCATGCTCGAAGACTCCGAAATCGTCGGCTTTCTTGAAGATGAGACCGACGATTTCTATGAAGAGAGCTCTGCAATCGCTGGATAACTGGATGCTAACTAAGAAAGAGCTAGTTAGGACAGTCTTTTGCATGCCTCCCCCTAGACTTACGGGCAAGAGAGGGATTTGGTACCAGACTGGGGAGAATATGGGTCTCTCTCTCCCAGCTTCAGCTGAAGCGGACTTTTCCAGTCTGGTAGACGCATCCAGGAGACATAGCCTTCACACGGCTAAGATTACTTGGGGACTTTCAGAGTTGGATCATCTCCTCAAGGGACTATTTCACATTCTAGAAGTCTTTAACTTTCTAGATTGGTCCCTTGGGGTGATGTCCAAGAAGGCTCATGCCCCTGAAGGGCTAGAACCACGGAATGTAACCTGCCTGGCAAATTTTTGTCAATGTATTGACAAGGCGGTGCAAGACGGCTCAGGGGAAGTTTCTTCCTTATTTGGAGCAGGTCTCTTGAAGAAGAGATCTGTGTTTAGCGCTTTCTTGACGAAAGCAGTGTCACATTCACAAAGAGCAGCTTTTGTTATTCGCCCCTAGATCTGATTTTCTTTTCCCGTCACAGTTGGTGAAGGATATTTCCCGATCTCTGACGGAGAAAGCGACTCAGGATCTTCTCCTGCAATCGTCCAGGAAGAGACCAGTGATGGTGGGAGAAAAGAAAGTGGCGTCTACTCCTGTTCGGCCCTTTCGAGGTGGCCCTCCCACTAGAGTTACCGCTAAAAGGAAAACGACCGAGAAGAGAGGTCGAGCCTCGTTCCGCCCCTTTAAAAGGGGAAAGTGAAGTGGCGCTCCTCCAAACACCAGTAGGTGCCAGGCTCCGGGGATTTGCGGAGGCCTGGACTCACATCGACACAGACCCTTGGTCGATGTCGGTTCTTCAGAAGGGATATCTCATTCCCTTTCCTGGACAATCCTCCCCTGACGTCAACTCCGAGGGAATTGTCCGCCAATTACAAGGACCCTGTGTTGAAAGATACTCTTCAACAAATGGTGGATCAGATGTGGGACAAGAGAGCTATAGAACTTGTGCTGGATCAAAGCTCCCCGGGGTTTTACAATCGTCTTTTCTTGGTTGCGAAAGCCTCGGGGGGCTGGAGACCAGTTCTGGATGTCAGCGCTCTGAACAAGTTTGTTTCAAAACAGAAGTTCGCCATGGAAACCTCTGCTTCAGTCCTGGCGGCTCTTCGCCAAGGGGATTGGATGGTGTCTCTGGATCTCCAGGACGCCTATTTTCCACGTCCCGATCCATCCTTCGTCGAAGAAGTACCTCCGTTTCATGACGGGGGGAAGGATCTTCCAATTCAGAGCCTTGTGCTTCGGCCTGTCGACGGCGCCTCAGGTTTTTCACGAACCTTTTGAAAAATGTGGCGAGATGGCTTCATCTGAAAGGAATCAGTATATCTCTATACCTAGACGACTGGCTTAATCAGAGCAAAGTCAGAGGAACAGTGTTTGGAGGCCCTGACTGTGACACTAAACCTAATAAAGACTTTAGGATTACTCGTGAACCTCGAGAAGTCCCAACTGATCCCCAGCCAGAACTTGGTCTATCTGGGGATTCGGATGGATTCTCGGGGTTTTCGAGTATTTCCTTCTCAAGAGAGACTAGCGAGAGGTTTAGAAAAAGTCTCTCTCTTCCTAAGGAAGGAACGGACTTCGGCGAGGGACATGGTTTGAGCCTGTTAGGGACCCTTTCCTCGCTCGAGCAGTTCTTTCATCTAGGAAGACTTCATCTCCGTCCTCTTCAGTTCTTCCTCAGAAGTTCGTGGAACATGAAGACAGGACTCCTCTCGGACTTCTTTCCCATTCCAGATCTGATAAAACGACATCTAGAATGGTGGTTACTCCCACTGAGGGAAAACAAAGGTACTTCCCTGGAAATACAGAGCCCAAACCTTGTATTGTTTTCCGACGCGTCGGAAAAAGGTTGGGGAGCAACTTTGGGAAAGAGAGAAGTGTCAGGCACTTGGAATGCTCTTCAAGTGTCCTGGCACATAAACTGCAAAGAACTGCTAGCTGTACACCTAGCTCTAAAGAGCTTCGAACCGTTAGTATGCAACAAAATAGTACAAGTGAATGCGGACAATACAACCGCTCTGGCATGCATTCGGAAGCAAGGAGGTACTCACGTCGTATGCCCTTTACGAACTCACAAAGAGAACTGCTGTTGTGGACTTCCCAAAGGAACATCTCTCTCTTGACGAGGTTCGTTCAGGGAGTAAGGAACGTACGAGCGGACAGGCTGAGCAGGAGGAACCAGGTCCTTCATACCGAGTGGACCCTCCACTCAGAAGTTTGCCTCAAGCTCTGGTCTCTTTGGGAACTCCTCATGTCGACCTCTTTGCCACGTTCCTCTCGAGGAGACTGGAAGTCTTCTGTTCAGTAGTAGAAGATCCCAGAGCTCTAGCAGTAGACGCCTTCCTACTAGATTGGTCTCGGGTAGACGTTTACGCATTTCCCACATTCAAGATTCTAGGACAAGTACTCAGGAAGTTTGTGACTTCGAAGGGGACAAGAATGACCCTGATAGCCCCCTTTTGGCCAGCTCAAGAATGGTTCCAGAGGTACTGGAGTGGATAGTAGACTTCCCCAGATCCCTTCCACAAAGGAGGGATCTTCTCAGACAGCCACACTTCGAGAGGTTTCATCAAAAACTCCCCGCTCTCGCTCCTGACTGGGCCTTTTCGGACTATCGAAAGACTTGTCAGAGCGAGAGGCTTTTCTAGTAAAGCAGCAAGCTCGATCGCTAGAGCCCGGAGAACTTCCACTATCCGGGTTTACCAATCCAAGTGGGAAGTTTTTTAGAAGGTGGTGTAAGTCAAAGAAGTTGTCCTCCTCCAGTACCTCTGTAACAGAAATAGCTGATTTTCTGTTATTTCTAAGGGAAGAATCGCAGCTCTCCGTAGCCACGATAAAGGGCTATAGAAGTATGCTATCGGCCGTATTTAGGAATAGAGGCCTAGATTTGGGAAACAATAAGGATCTGCATGATCTGATTAGGTCGTTTGAGACCAAGAAGTCTAGAATGACTTCTCCCCCTAACTGGAATCTAGACGTAGTGCTGAAGTTCTTGGCTTCAGAGAGATTTGAACCCCTACATTGGCCTCGTTTTCGTGATATAACGAAAATAAAAGTTTATTCCTTTTGTCTCTGGCAACGGCAAAAAGGGTTAGCGAACTGCACGCCCTTAGTGACAAAGTCGGGTTCAATATAGATTCAGCCATCTGTTCCTTCAAGGAATTATTCTTAGCGAAGAATGAAAATCCTTCGAACCCCTGGCCGAGAAACTTCGAAGTAAAAGGATTATCGGGTCTCGTCGGCAGGGAACCGGAGAGGTCTCTTTGCCCAGTAAGGGCATTAAGTTTTACATTAAAGAAAGAAAAAGGAACAGTTGGGAGGTTTCTAGACAAGGCCTCTGGTGCTCAGTGAAGGATCCATCAAGACTATGTCTAAGAATGCCTTAGCCTTTTTGTCAGGAACGTAATTATGGACGCTCATAAGGCTTGCACGGATGATTCTTTAAAAACTCCTGAGAGTAAGAGCTCATGAAGTGAGAGCAGTGGCGACGTCTCTCTCTTTTCAGAGAAATATGTCGCTGAAGAATATCTTGGAAGCGACATTTAATTGGAGATGGTAATTCTGTGTTTGCGGCTCACTATTTGAAGGACGTGCGTGTGACCTATGAAAAATGTTTTTCAACTTAGGTCCTTTTGTGTCTGCGGGCACAATCCTGGGTACAGGAGCTTACAACAATCCTTAAAAATTTTTTTTTTACTACTTAAGTCTATAGATATGTTCTAGACTTTCTGCTGAACAAGTGCAGTTGCCGCACAAGCGGCCAGTCACTTCAGTTCAGTAAGGAACTCTTGTGATATCTTGTAATAGATAAATTTTTTTTTTTGAAATTATTGTGTGCTTGTGCATTGTGTTTTGAGTTACGGTTGTTGCGAAGAGTTGGGGATAACTCTGAGCAATTTTTAATACTAACATGGTGGTTAGGATCAGGTGGTCGGGATTGGTTGTGTGCTCCTTAATAAGGTGTGTTGTCATGTAAGTGGATCAGCACCCATTGACAAAGTCCTTTCAGGCTCTGCCGAGTAAGTGGATAAGACCCCTTCGGCAGACCCACAAGAATTCTTGGCCATAGATCACATATCTCGCTAAAGTTTCTTGAGGTGATGCAGACTACGGGGAAAACACCACGAAGTCTACCACCTATCAGGTAGGAACCAAGGTTTTTTAATTTATACCTACAACAGGGATGATTGTTTACCTGTCTATTCCAGTAGTAGCTGTCTCTTACCTCTCCACCGAAGGGTGCCAATCAGCTATGTATATATCTGACAGGTAAGTTGATTGTATGAAAATGATATTGTTATAATACAATAAAGTTTCATACATACTTACCTGGCAGATATATACGATTAGGGCCCACCCAGCCTCCCCGCATGGAGACAGGTGGAAGAGAAAATATATGAGTAGAAAACGGGAATGGTTCCTAGTCCTGCCGCCCAGGGCAGGCCGGTAGATCACCTGACCTACCTGTAGCGAGTGGCGCGAAATTTGAATTTCTGTCGGGGACGACGGAGTCTTAGCTATGTATATATCTGCCAGGTAAGTATGTATGAAACTTTATTGTATTATAACAATATCATGTTTATTGATTTCAAAGGATCAGTTATTTTAGAAAAAATTATGTACTTAGAAAATGCACTTAATCAAAATTGAACAGTTTTTGTCATCTTTTGATTGTAAATCAAGTTATGCCAGTTCTGTAGGAGTAACAGGTATTTCAAGGTCATCATCTTGAAGGAAGATGTTAGAAGAAACTGTGATTTTTCCATGGTGAGGAAAGATCATCTTGATTCTGCCTTTATGGGTTTTTATCTGGTTTAGGACTCACATGCCACTAGAATGTTCTAGTCTGCTGATTTCAACCGTCATCATACTGGTCTTGGGGCTTGTACTACTAGTCTCAATATACTTTTTTTGTAGTTCATTGTCAAATATACTATCCATAGAAGAGAAAACAGTGGAATAATGTGTACCTTCTCATAGAATTTAATGTATCGTCATCATAATTGAGGCAGTGGGAATAATATAGATACCTTCATTCTAAACTTGAAATTAACAGAGTAGTGTTCATTTTCTTCTTGGTAGAGGGTTGGCAAGCAGTTTTCATATGTTTTTCTTCCTGGAGGAGAGCAAAAATGAGGCTTTTAGCAGAGCTTAAACTAAGTATGAGAGTACAGTACGTACGATGTACTTAGTGGATCCAGCCAGTTTAAGTGTGAACAGTTGTTCATCTTACATCTTGAAGACAAAGGAGGGTTTGTCTCTTGGAACATTAGAGACTGTGCATGTGTTCATAACATGACTGATGGGGTTGGAAGGAAAGATTCATGATTTGAGTATGAATGGTGAGAGTACTGGTCATGTCAGACAGAGAGCAGATAAGTGAGTGAGTAGTAAGCAGAAACAGGGAAAAACCATTTTACTCATGAGTAAACACTTAGTGAATGGTGTGTCACAAGCTTCCAAGCCTGGTCAGTGACCAACATCCACCTTGTATACGCATGAGTTGCCAGATGCCACAGAGTTCTTACTTTACAATCTTTGATTGTTTTTAACTGGTTTCCAGCTGATGCTAGAAGATTATCCTATTTTTAAGACCTCAGGTTTGTTAGCTATGAAAAATACAAAGATTGAAAATTTGTCATGTCATATGAATAACTGTTATTATTCTGCAATGTATTTTTGGCACATAAATTTATTTGGAATAGGCATCTGATAGTGTAAACATCATGCGCAAAACATTTCTGTGATTGTTGAAGGGAATGACTATCTGTACATTTACTGTGGTGCTCACAACAGCTGGGGAAAAAGTTTTTGAAATAAATTTCCAACTGAATTGGAAACATAGCTGGAAGAAAAATGAACCTCATGATAGAACAGATCCATGTAAGAGCATAACATTCACCCAATGATAAAGGAAGGATGCACCAAAGTAGTTTTTGCTCTTTTATAATTGGACATTCCCTTTTAATGCAAGGCAACTAGATGGCCACTTAATGTGATTCTGTCTGCATGTAGGAAATTGAATATTTCAGCTATCAAATAACTGCAAGTATACTGGATGCAAGTCCCCTAAATTTGATCAGTATTTTTAACATTTCTAGCACTTTTGTTGACAGCATTTTTAAGGAGTCCCCTCAGCATCAACATATTCTTCAAGTTTATAGGGAACTAATCTTTTATAATTTTTTTTCTCCATAAAAATGAAAATTAATGGTTGGGGCACCTGGTATCTGCATGAAGTTGAGAATTTTAGTCCCTTGGTCAGTTGAAATAACTCATGATTTGTCAGAATTTATCACTTCACATACTTTCGGCCATTTTCCCCTAGGGGTTTATTATTGTTAATTCTGCAATAAACTCAACTGAAATTGAGATTTTGGTTTGAAGATGCAATTGACGAAGCCTTGGGTAAAGAATCACACTGGTCTGTTACTTTGATTAAGGATTTTTCCTGGCTCATTGCCATTTTTTGTCACCACAGCACTGAAGATTTATGCCAGGAATCCTATTTATCATGGGCGGTACATTCCCAAACAGACCTTTATTGAGTGGCCACTTTAGAACAGTTTGCCTAAAGAAGAGACCGTGGAATGAACGATGGGTTCTATTGCGAACCAAGGTAAGGGAAGAATTACCATTAGGAAGCACCTTGACTGGCTTGTGACCCCACTGGTGCAGTTTTTTTAGGTGGCATCGCATAGCACCAAATATATTAAGATTTGCTTATGCTTTCTAAACACTAGAAATTGAGTATGAACTGTTATGTAAATAGTATTTTTTGGCATTAATTAGGCTGTAGTCATGGATTCCTTAGAGTAGTAGTTTCAGTGTAGACTATATTTTAATGAGCTAATAAAATGTAGCACGCACAGTGCTAGCATTAAACTGCAGTACAGTGAAATTCACCTTTTTTTCACTGCCAACCCATATTTACCTTGTTTACAGTACCTGAGAAAGTAGGAACATTTATTTTTATATTTATTACTCCAGTTTTAGTTCACGAAAGCAATGTCTTTGTTGGAGTCTCTTAATTTTCTTTTAGAAGGTAGGGAGACAACAGAAATTAAAAGTAGATTGTCATAGAAGCCTTTTAGAAAAAACATTTCACATACCTGTATATTAAGAGCTGATCATTTGAGAACAAATGATGTTTTTATGTTTTAAAAGCGTTTCCTAGGTTATGGTTAGAAATTCTGATTTAGCTGGTATTTTGTAATAGTGTTGGACATACAATAGTTGGCTCAGTGTTACTTGAAGAACTAAGTGACTTACACTGTTTTCAAATGAAAGTATCTATCCAGATAATGATTGAGAAATGTAATGTGGTTTGATAGAAATTCTTGGAAGCAAATTTTATATGAATAATTATAAAGCTTTTACTATGTGTAAATAACAATATGTAGGAGGCTTTAGAGGGAGGAAAAACCATTATTGCTATAGTTGTCATTGAGTTATGTTTCCATAACCTACCAGCAACTGATGAAAACCTAATTTTGGATCTTTAGAAAGTTCATGGTAAAAGAAGAAGCTGCCATCTGACTGTTTAGAATTCACACAATGCAAATGTAAATTCAAGCTGATATCTGACTTACAATTAACACTAAGGAAATTGTAAATTCAAGATGAGTGGTGCTCCTTTTAGGATCATTATCTAACCCTGGTAGGCAAGAATTTGTGCGCGTATGTTTTTTTTTTTTTTTTAGGTATAATATTCATATCTTCATGCTGGGGAACAATGCTAGACTGTGGTTAACATAGACTGTGATTGTTTGACACATCATACATCTGTGATGACATTACTTATAGGTAAGTGCAGTCTGGAAGTTAAGTCATTAAAATTGAAGGTTAGCATTAACACTAAAATGTCATCAGGAAGTGTTTTGTGTTCAGGTAAACATTATAATAGAAGATACTTTCTGAAAGTGTAAGTAAAAATATATTCAAGCAATCAACTGTAATTAAGATTATAGGTGAAAGAAAGGTCTGTCGTGTCATCCAATTTATTAAGTTCATAAAAAAGTCAGAGTGGCAAGGATTCTTTTGTTTAGTAATTTGTCAATAGTACTACAGGGTAATAAGCTTAAAAACCAAAACTTGTGCTTTTGTAACTTTCACATCTAATCGAGTGGAAGCTTACTATTGTTTAGTAATCTTGAAATAGTAACGCTGGGTATAGTGCTGAAGTCCCCTAGATTCTGCCCAGTAGTGACTTAATGCTATAGTTTAGGTCCTGCCATTTTTGCAGGAGCAGTTACGCATTGCTTTTAATCTTAAGAGGTTTCTGCACTACTTAGAGAGCATTTCCTTTCCCAGTGAGTTTACTTTTTCCTATGGGCTCATGTGCATTGGGACATGATATATTTCTATCCCAAGCTATTTCTCCCTTGATTTATAACCCCATGATAAGAGTAGGGCATGAGAGAAGCAATCTGTATCTGAGGACTTAATTTGATATATTGTCTTGGTTAAGTAAATCAAATTTATTTCCTCATACCCACACTCATGAAAGATTGTTACATTATTGTATTAGTGTTTTCTTGAACTGGTTATCATTTTCTCCACATTTGAAAGAGGTTTTGTATTGAAAAATTGGAAAAGTTATTAAGATTGGAACTTGAATCCATAAACTACTTGAAGAAGATCATTATAAACTACTTGAAGATGATTATAATACTACTTGGGAGCTGTAATGGGAATGTAAATCAGATGGTAGTTTTTGGTGTAAAGCCATATCTATATGATTAGTCACATTAATTAAAACCTTGTGGACAAGTGTTTCAAGAACGAGCCCTTGTGTTCCAGGGCTGTGGTCCTTGAAGGGGTAGGATATCTGTCAGGTATTCAGCCTTTTGGAGGTAAGGCTCGTCTTGGTTACAGATAGATATTTTTAGTCACAGATCAGTTTTTATGAGTTTTGGAATCTCTACCGAATTTAGGGAAAATATTTGTATGTTTATCTTGGTTGTATGGTTGTTAATGTGTTGGGAAAATTATACCAAGAAATCATGGCAAATCAAATTGGAACTGTTGTTGTATTTTTGATGTGGCACCAGTTTGATAGATGAGAGTCGTCAGTTAAATTGTTCTCAACCAGTGTTAACTACTACCATATATACAAGCGCTTCGGGGGCATGGTTGGTATGGTGTTTGCGCCCCACCTCGGTGGTCGCAGGTTCGATTCTCGGCCATTCCATTAAGGAGTGAGAGATGTGTATTTCTGGTGACAGAAGTTCACTCTCGACGTGGTTCGGAAGTCACATAAAGCCGTTGGTCCCGTTGCTGAATGACCACTGGTTCCACGCAACGTAAAAACACCATACAAACAAACAAACTACCATATACTTTTTCGTTTAGTTAGTTAGGAAGGCTTCATTTAAAGGTTTACCTTTCAAGTGCTACACCAAATTTTTAATAAGGCAAAAGAAATATGCAAGTCAACTAGAATATGTAGTAGTAATGTAATCAGTTTTCAGCATTCCTCATTCTGTTGTAGAAGGTGTCGGTTTTGAATATAGTAAATATTTTAAATCCTCAAGGAATATCAACCAGAAAGCACCATGTAAATTTTTCTGTCATATGCTTCATAGATAACTCCAAGTCTTGTGCTAACTTTGGATTATTAATGGTTTGCTAGGATACTGAAGGCAATTATTATTTCAAAAAGCCCTAGCTTTTATTTGCATCTGTAGCTGAGTTTGGCATTTTGCTAGTACCAATGTAAGTTTACTTTATATTGAAAGAAAGAAATGTAAATTGTTCTTATGTGGAACAAACCTGGGTCTTAACATTAGGATAAATCTTCTGGTGCCAGATGGAAACTGGTAGAAAACAATAAGACTTATTTATGCAAGGAATCGGTGGCAACTTTCATCCGTCACGGTGATGAGGAAGTGGCCAGCGACATTGGTTTTCTTCTGTTTCTTCTTACTGTCTTCAGAGGAGGATGTCTCCTCTGCTCTCCTCCTGAAAGCCAGTTTTCCCTTTGCCCTTGTTTTCTAGGTTGTGTTTTTTGTAGTTATTTTTTGTGTTTTGGATTTTGATAATGCAGTCCCAAAACCCAGCTAAGAGTTCCCAAAAACCTCAGAGGAAATGTCCCGGCGTAGGCAACTACCCTTGTTTGTGTTTTCTTGCTTTCTTTGAGACTGGTCCCCATTAAAGTTGTAGTAGATTCAGAATGAATGCTTATAACGTGACTAACCCTAGTCTTGATTATCATTCATGGTCTGCTGAGCAATGGAGGGTCTTTGCCAAGAAGAGGCAGTGTGAGAGGGAGTTGGTGGTACCATTTTGGGAAGGGGTTTTCTCCTCCTTCAATGGATGTTTATCAGGCTCCTCATTCTTCTACTTACCCCTTGTCGAGGACTCTTCCTGTTGCTTCTTCATTGGAAGGTTTGTCTTGTCCCCTTCCTATTCCTCATGTTGCTCAGTCTTTCTCTTTGTGGGGGTTAGGAGATTTACCCACCCGGGAGGGTGGAGGCAGCGCCATCTTTTCCTTTGTTTCAGGATCGGATGCGCAGAAGAAGTCTGTCATTTGGGCCTTGTTAGGCCTATCAGGGGTACCAACCTTAGATGGCCTGTTATCTCTCTTCATGTCTTCTCATATCCTATTAATTGGCTGCTAAGACAGTTCATACCCCTCCTGGCCTTGCCTCTGCTGGATCTCACGCTATGCTACCTAATGCGATGCCCTTAGTACTTACAATGCATCTTAGGTAGCTTCTCACAAAGACTGTCAATACTTAACAGCTCCTGTACAGAGTTCGTTTGCTACTATGATGTCGCAGTTTGTTTCTGTGAACTCTCTTGTTCAGGCTATGTTTAACACAGTCAACTCAGTTCATTCCCCTGTCAGATGTTAGAGAATTAAAGACATTGTTGCTGATCCTCTCCCCAAGAAAGGAAAGACGATCTCCGCTCCTAATGTCAAGACCTCAGGTTTGTTAGCTTTGATAAGTACAAATTAATTTTAAATTTGTGATATATTTGGTGGTTCACATTGTATATTGTATGTAGTCTCATAACATGAAACAATTTGAATCATTGGGTTTTATTGTTTTTGATTGATGATATTAATACTGTAGAGTACCCAAAAATGCAGGAAAAGCGTAAACTGAAAGGGTTGAGGTGCACACGTCATTGACTGGTGCACTGAAAACAGTCTTTTTCCCATAGTCTGATTTTAATATCGACTAAAAATAAAAAGGGAGTTGTAGCTGAGTTCACAGGAGACCAATGTTGATATGTATGCTGTGTTAACCAGGAAATTCCTGAAAGTATCGGTGCTCGCTGTACTGTTTTTGTCTGCCAAAGTGTTACCTGCAACTTGGTCACATTGCTTTTTGAATGGTTTGTCAACTATTTTGTTATGGCTACTGTCCCACTAACAGTGATGCTGTTGTTGATATGTGCCCAGTCTGTGGGAACTTCAGGGTGATTTTCACAAATGCTTAAGTGAGGAAAGTAAATGTAAACTCTTTTCAGGGTTTATTATTTTATTTATTTTTTTTTTTTTTTTTACAAGCCAAGTGTCTTTTTGGGTTCTTGAGAAAAGTGGACTTTTCTTCTGACAATTTTCTTTTCTTTTTATTACATTTCAGTTTTAATTTTCTTTTCTTTTCTTGTTATTACCTTTCAGTTTGTTCATGAAACTTACCTGTCAGATATATATATAGCTGTATTTTCTGAAGTCCGACAGAATTTTAAAAACTTCCGACACACGCAGTGGTCGGCCAGGTGGTTAGTACCCATTCCCTGCCGCTGGGAGGCGGGTATCAGGAACCATTCCCATTTTCTATTCATAATTTTTCTGTCGCCGGTGCTGGAACACCTGTTTCCAGTACCTCCGTCTTAGATTTTGGAAACTTCATTGCCGCTAAGTATCCTAATTGTCTTTTAATTTTATTTACTTGGATTTGTGGCTAGACATACGCTATCTTAAATTGATTTGAATTTGATTCATTTTTGCATAAGATATCTGAATCTAGTTAGGCTAGTTTCAGAGGGTGTTGTCTGCAAAGATAGGGTGTGGCTACCGAAAGCTTCGGTAGATCCGCACTTGGTATGCACTAGGGTATGAGTCTTGCTTCTTTGTCGAGATTTGTCATGTAAGGAGTGTGAGACTTTGTCTAATTCCGTAAGGAAGACGTATGTATGCAATTAATCAGTAAACATGTCTAATTCCGTAAGGGAAAACGTATGATTCGTATGTACAATTAATCAGTAAACAAAAGTCAGGGTAGTGAACCTGCTAACCTTCCTGTAGACTTTTTTTTGCCTAACCCTGTAGTATAGCCTACGGGTTATGAATATGTCTGCGAGAGGTGATCGTTGTTGTGAAGAGTGCTACTTCTGTTATTGTTTCTCATAACCCTGTAATGTTGCCTCGGGCCCTAAACAGTGTCTGTAGAGGTTATTGCCCTTTCTCTAATACTCCTTCGATTCGTATCTTAGAATCGAAAGTGCTTGCTTTAGAGAGCAATATGAAGTGGCTAAGTGCAGTGACAGTGCCCTTGTGTAGTGGAGGGTGCGTCAGATCGGCCTTATTTCGCCTCTAGGCCTGGACCTCTGCTTGACTCCCAGGACCCGGGGAGAGCATGTCGAAAGCCGAAGGAGGGTTACGAGGAACCCCACCGATCTGGCGTGCCTTCGGCAGTTTCTGATGAAAATCCCCAGACTGCCTTAGTGCGTGCACGTGCACGAATCCTGAAGGATTGCTTCTCGTCCTCCGAAGCGTCCTCCCCGCGCAGTTGGTTGGAGCTTTCGGAAGGACTCGCGCCCTCTAAATAGAAGCTTTATAGAAGAGGACGCTTCACGTCCTCTCTCTCTCGTTATGCGTTCCAGTGAGAAGTAAGAAGGCGAACGTCGCCTGATCACGTGTACGTCTTTCCACCGAGAAATATAAAAGAAAAAGAAGTCTTAGTAGCAGGACGCTTTTGAGAGCGGACGTCCGAGCTTTGTTACTGTGAGAATAAGAAGGCGTTCCCTCGCCAGTCGCCCCACTCGTATTCTCACACGATCAACCCTTCTCCTGAGACTGTTTCGTGCAGTCGGATTTCTCTCCGAAATGTATCTCGCTTGTTTTGACGCCTGTCAGGAGCGTGACGCTTTTCTGCACGCTTCTTTTGACGCTCGGCTTGGACGGGACGTTCGGATGGACGCCAGGCGCGCGCGAGGGTGCACGCCAAGCGCGACACCAGTGGACGCCGAGCGCAAGCCAGTGGACGCCGAGCGCGCTCGCTGCTCGCCAGTGGACGCCGAGCGCGCGCGCCAGCGCACGCCAGGTGTGTCGCCTGGCTGAACGTTTCTGTTGAACTCTCTAGCTCTTGTTTACGATTTGGCCTCAAGAATTTTTACCTCTACTTCGGTGATACCTTATACCTCACATGCAAAGAATGTGAAGTAAGGCAGTGCTTCGGAGAAGCTTAAAGTGAACAGACAACTTCGTCTTCGAAACCCAGCAAGACTCGGGTTTCGTGAATTCAAGAGTCTCTGTCAATATTATATTGCTTTTTCGCAAAGGTGGATGGAGTAGGAAGCTCAAGGGAAGATCTCGTTTTCTCTACCGCAGTCAAGACTTTTGCGATAAGGCAGTTACGGTTTATGTAAAGGCTCGATGTCCTGCACGTCAGGACTCTCGGCAACGTCAGTAGGATTCTTGCAAAGGCACTCATCAAAAGAACGCTCTTCAGGAAAGCGCAAGACAGGACTTCCTTTGCCATACTGCCAATAATTTTAAGCTTTAGCAGGCATTAGTTGTGATAAGGGAGAGGAAGCTGGTTGGAGAATTTCTTCCTCTTCCCAGGATAATTTTGCAAGCTTTTTAGCCCATCTGAAATTTGGGTTTTTCAGATAGGTTTTGTTAGTTTCTAGTCGGGACTACGCTGCCGAATTGAACAGCGTCGTTCTACCTGCCGTAAGCCCAGTCTCTTAACAGGATTCTTGCCCCCTCCCTCGTTTGAGACGGGAATCTGAAAATAAAATGCTCGACTCCTCCTGGATTACGTTTTGTCAATTCAGTGACTTTCCCCCATTGACAATATACTATCGTTTTGTCAAGTAAGTGGGTATCCCCTCATTGACAAAATCTCTCTGTCCCGTAAATGGTTAGTTCTCATTGACAAACATCTCATTAACTTGATATTGCGTAAGCGAATAAGCTCTTATTGACAAGATTCGGAAGAGCTCTCATTCGTCATTCGCAGACTCGTACAAGAAATAGACTTGTAGACTACGTCAATGAACGCTTATGTCCAATAACATAAGAAGCTTGAGCTGACTGCTTCGATTCTCTTAAGTTTTTGTTCATGAAACTTGCCTGTCAGATATTGTATGTAGCTGTATTTCCGAATTCAGCTATATATATGTCTGCCAGGTAAGTATGAACAAACTTTATTGTGATATAATTTCATATTTTGCCTTGCGTTATTTTATTTCTGGTTGGTTCAAGTCATATACGCTTGCTGTAGTTACCTCTCGGATGGCAACCGAGAGTCTATTGTCTATTTTAAGGACATTTAATCGTTACTCCCTGCAGCCTTCCAGGAGTTTCCGATTTATCTTTTACCGTTGTATGGTAGTGTTTCTGACGACACAAACGCATCTATATATTTAGCGTTTTCTGTTTCGCTTAAATATACCAGCTTGAGAGTCTTTCTGCTCAAAAAATAATGGACCTATTTCTTCGTAGAATAGGGTAGCTGGCAACCCAGACATAAGTTAAGAGACGACATTCGTAAGCTGCTGGCTGCTGCTGTCACGCTGTGTCTGCAGTCTGTCCTCCAGACTCCAGTCCAAGTGTCCAACCGATCCAGTAACAGATCGTGCGCTGTCATGCGCGGTATGTTACGTCTCTCTCTCCTGCGGGATTGACTGACTAATCGTATCTCTGTGCTGACGGTTACGTCTCTCCTGCGGGATTGACTGACTAACTCTATCTCTGTCCTACAATCACGGACTTTAGCCTAAGATTGAAGGGATTTCTTACGTGAATGAATAAACGTTTGCATTCCTTTTTGCCTTACTATGTTCAACAGATTATCTCTTAATCCTTTCGGTGCTCGTTACCGCACGTATAGAACTACGAGTCTACCGCAACCATTGCACTTTTATATGCTCTCCTGCTTAGGCAAAGCGCAGCCTTATTAGGGAAGTAAGCATACTCGGGGAGGGAATGGATGAGCTTGCTGGGGACCATTTCCTTCCTGAAGAAGTTTGTTTTCCCCGAATAGACTGCAATTCAGAATCACAGTTTTTTTCCAACCGGGCCGGGAAACTGAAATATTATTCAAGATCTAGGAATGATTCTGAACATCTCTCAGTGCGTCTATCACCTGAGGTGATAGAAAGAAGGTGCCGGACATCTGGATAGGGTTTCAGATGTCCTGGATCTTAATCTGAAAGAAGTAAAAGCGATTCGGGTAGTCCCTCCAGTCCTCGAAACGTAGTTTTTGGGAACCAGTGGTCAGATCACTCTGATATTCCACAGCTCTCTCATATCTAAGAAGTATCTTCTCTCGGTCCCTGTTCGAGTTTACGAGAAAGAGCTATTATAACAACAGGCGTAGAATGTAACGATCCTCTAGAGGTTCGTTACAGGATTGCAAAAGTCCGTACGAATCGTCTCGATCGACGGCAGCAACTATTGACTTCCGAGTGGAATCTTTCTTTAGAAGTAAGTTGAGAGTTGTGGAGACTTTAGGGACGCCCTTTTCATTCTTCTCTTCGATATGTTGAGGACGAAGAGGCTTCTTCTTCTCTGCTCCCTTCTTATTCTCGATCCGGGATCGGTACCATTAAATGCCATCCTATGATATTGAACGGGGATGGATGTTTAGTCTCTTTTCCCTTTTTCAATCGCTTAGGAAATGTAATAAGAGGATTTATGACGTCACAGGGAGCGACAAGGACGCTGATCGCCCCATGTTGGCCCTCAGGATCCTGGATTCACAGAGGTCACATACTTCCTAGTTCACTTCCAAGGACCTTTTCCGAGAGTCCGTCTACTCTAACTCGAAAGGTACCTATAACCTCTCCGCTCTGAGTCTGACTACGTTCAGGCTATCGAGATGTTGACAGGAATAGATTACCGTCTGCCATTTCCGTCTGAAGAATGGGATAAGCTGGCCAGTCACAACTATTAAAGAATACGCAAATATGTTGTTGACGGCCTTTGGCTCAGAGATTTGCGTCTGTCAAACAATAAAGCCCTTCACGATCTTTGAGTTCTGTGGAATCTCGAATCTCGCTCACCATCTACTTTTTGTCTCACCTGTTTTCTCGGAGTCAGACACTCGTGCGAGATCAGGCGACGTATAGTAGCCCTGAGTTTCTTGTTGACGAAGTCGTTGCGTTTATACACCCCCGATGATCGTGTAACATGAGACCAGGTTGGACTGTCAGGCATTCTTCCTTCGGGACTGAATCGCCTTTTTGCTCCTCGCTCCTTTCTCCTGGCACCAGAAGCTCGAGTCAGGAGTTGATTCGCTGACGACGTTGGGTTACGTTGATACACACCCCCCCAAGGTTTGCTTAGATTGAATCCGCCCAGGCAGTCCAGACACTCATCCTTCAGCGAAGAATAGTGCCTTATGGTCTTCAGGGTACAGCCTTGCTGTCCTTGATTCGTCTGACTGTCAACTGGTCGGTTCACCTGACTTTTAGTACGACGGACTGACTGTGCATGTCCGATCGAAGCTTTCAATATGGAACTTAGACGTAGTCCTGAAGTTCTTGATGTCAAAGCATTCGAACCTCTCTTACCTGTTAACTTCTTGCATGTGATCAGGAAGGCCTTCTTCTAACCACCCTAGATACGACAAAGAGGGTTAGTGAGATTTTGTTTAAGCCATCGTCACAAGTTTTGGCTTTGGAGAACACAAGGCGGTGTGCTCTCTAAGCCTTCTGTTGTGGCCTAAGAATGGAAACCCGTTTTGTCCTTGGGCAGGAGCTTGGAATCAAGGATGGCACAAGTTAGTGGGCAGGAGCCAGAGAGAGTCCTGTGCCCTGTCGGGTCTCTCAGTTTTATCTACATAAAACTCAAGAAAGTCGAAGTCATTCGGCAATCTGCAGTGTTCCGAAAAAGACCAGACTTGCCCATATCGAAGAACACCCTGGCTTTAGTGTTAAGGAGTTCTTTCAAAAATGCTCCTTCATTGTGTTTTGCACAAAGATTTGAAATCTTTTTATCTGAATGCTCACGAGGTGAGGGCGCGGCCTCGGAAGCATTTCAACAGAGCATGGCACTCAGCAACATCCTGAGTACCATGTTTTAGCGAAGCAACTCTGTGTTCACTTCACACTCCCTGCGAGATGTGAAGATGGCATATGAGATCTGCTGCTCGCTAGGGCCATACGTGTCTGCAGACACAATCTTGGGGCAAGAAGTACCACTCATCCTATCCTGTAGAAATGGTTAGGAAGAGCTCTTAATTTAGTTGTTGAGATCGCCGACAACGGCGACTTCTTAACTCTTAAGCCTTAGTTAACACACCTTAACTTTGGCTAGGTTTGGTCAGGTGGTGATATATATATTTATATATATATATTTATTTTCTTCTTAGCCCTCATGGTATGGTCAATATGGTCTAGTCACATTGTGGTCCACGCCCCCGCCCCCGTTGACAGATCATCTGGAGTGCACAGCTTTATAGGTCTCTACCTCGCTGGCAACTCTAGTAAAGCAGAAGCAGACTTGGGTGACAGTAATCACGAAGTCAGCTATGCTAACAGGTGGAACCAAGATGTAAATCATCTGCATGCATTTGTTTCCCAAAATCCTTCTATTCTGTCCCTTCCCACCTCCAAAGGTGGGATTCAGCTATATATATACTGACAGGTAAGTTTCATGAACAAAATGATATTGTTATGATACAATAAAGTTTGTTCATAACATTACCTGGCAGATATATATAATCAAGTACCCCCCACCCACCTCCCCTCAGGGGACAGTGGAAATAAAAATTAATTGAATAGAAAATGGGAATGGTTCCTGATACCCCCCCCCCGCCTCCCAGCGGCGGAATGGGTACTCCACCACCTGGCCGACCACTGCGTGTGTCGGAAGTTTTTAAAATTCTGTCGGACTTCAGAAATACAGCTATATATATATCTGCCAGTAAGTATGAACAACTTTATTGTATCATAACAATATCATTTTAAACTAAGTGCTTAGAATTTAGAACTTAAATGTATGGATATTATGTGTGGAGTACTGTATGTGAATGTTCTGATTACTATTTGGAAATTTCATATGTAACTTACAATTTTCCCCCATATTCGTGGGGGATGGGGTACCAGACACCCCCCCCCCCCCCTAATAGTTGAAACCCCTGTAAAAACACTTAAAACTGCCTATTTTCTTATTGCTGCTTTTTTAAAGAGTATTATCACAAAAAGTGTATTTTATGATTAATAAAAAACTAGGAATTTATGGATATTTCTCAAAGAAACCAAATAATGGAGGTACGTATAGGTTCCAGAGAGAAATCTGCGAATATGTGAGTCCGCGAATACTTGAGGTGTATGTAGGTTTTCCTTTTGTGTCATCGGTCCTTGCTTATCTCTGCATATTTTTTTAAGCCAGTTAATCAATCAATCAATCATATATGATTTTTTATACAAATAATATTGTTGATAAGATTTAAAAAAAAAATTTTTTTGGTTCGGTGAAAATAAATACTAACTTTTTTGCATGTTTATTGCTCATTTTTATTGATACTACATTTTGTAAATACAATGTATATTTTATATTGCACTGCTTTGCTGTAGTTGAGTTGCCCTGTTTGGCTTTTGAATGAAATGGCATGTTAAGGAAATGATTATGCTCACTTGGCATTTTTGATATTTTCATGGGGAGAATTGTAAAATACCTTATTGCATTTAAAGTTTGCTTTTGTCAAAGTTATTGCATTGCAATTTCTCATTAATTTATTTTTTGAACTCGTTACTTCAATGAAAATTTAGAATGTATGTCTGAATCTGGTGTGTTTATAGGTTTTATTTACATTAATGCTCATGTTTGCTTGGAAATAATAGTACAGAAATATAGAGAAGCATTGCTTATTCCTGAATGGAGAAAAAGAATTCTCATTGAAAAATATACTTAATGTTATTCGTAATTAACTCTTTGTTCTGTAGAGTCGTATCAAATCTGAGAGTTTTGCCTTGGAGTTGCGCTCACCGAGCATGGTATCCTTTGAGGCATCTGCAGAAACCTACGATGTCTGGAGTCATGTTGGGTCAGTATGTGGAGGCATGGGAGCTGTATGGGTGGCGAGGCACAACCCATCCAATAGTCATGTGGCTATCAAAATTTATGAATTGGATAAATGTGGAGATGAATTTGAATTGATTCAGGTAAGGCTGTTTTTAATTGTTTTCTCTGATGTATTTACTTGATTTATAGTTTTCCTCGTTTTGATTACTGTATAATTTATACACTAGCAACATTGAATCTTTTTACTATGTTTTTTTCATTTCCCGCTTGTAACTTGCTGAATCACATCATTGTCTGTAAGCAGCTTGAAATTTACTGTCAATGTAGCCAATGTAATTTCTCATAGACTTAGTACATTGATGAAGCAGGAGTCTTGTTAGATGCCGTGATAAAGTGGGTGGTGGGAGGAGGTAGATAAAGTGGGTGGTGGGAGGAGGTAGATAAAGTGGGTGGTGGGAGGAGGTAGATAAAGTGGGTGGTGGGAGGAGGTAGATAAAGTGGGTGGTGGGAGGAGGTAGATAAAGTGGGTGGTGGGAGGAGGTAGATAAAGTGGGTGGTGGGAGGAGGTAGATAAAGTGGGTGGTGGGAGGAGGTAGATGTTCCTTCCAAGCAGGCTTAGCCGTGTTATTGCTAAATCATGGGTAAACTTACCAATTGTTCCGACACGGCATACAAACCTTCGGTCCTTTTACAATAGGAAGGTACTAGCGGCAGCTGGATAGGTCGTAAGCTTTCGAACAAGGGGTTCGGTAGTTAACTGCTTGTCCGACAGGCGCGCGCGCGCGACTGGTAGGTAAACAAATCACTTTTGCTTTCGGCCTGCTGGCGTGTGGACGTGTATCATCGCTCTCTGCCCGCTTCATCGTCGTTGCTTTCGCATGGTTGTGTTTTTCTTTTTCTATTTATCTAGTGAAACTGAATTGTAAGTACAATCATTTCATATTTATTTCCATTGAATTCAAGTGTGAATTAAAGGATCTTGGTTTCACCACGCCCTCCGATTACCCGAGTGCCGGGACTGAAGGGCGTAAGTGCGGGAAAATTCATTTTCCAGAAATGATCCTCGTATTGTGTATGCTGGCGGTGCCGAGGGCGGGAGCGCTCGCTCCGAGCGTATATTTTGGGTTGGAAATGTAAGTAGATGAAAATCGTAAGTAAGTGCTCTTTTCATTTATATTTTTTTGACCTGTATGCCCGTTGCCGAGCGAATGCGCTCGGCACGGTGGGAAACTTATTCTGTATGGAAGTGGAATCGCAAGTACAGTATTCTTTTTTGCATTTTCGATATATTTATTTTTGATTGTAGCAATACTCATTTTGGATCAGTTTCCGAGCTTACCCGGAAATTGATCCTTTCCCCTTTTTATTTGAATGAAGTGAAATCGCAAGTGCAGTTCTTTTTCATTTTCATTTTTTATTGAGATTGCATTGTTTACTGGGATCAATGTTTCCGCTATTTCCCGGGAATTGATCCTTCCCCTTTTTATTTGTATGAAGTGAAATCGCAAGCGCAGTATTCTTTTTCATTTTCATTTTTTTTTTTTTGATTGCATCAATTCATTATGGATCAAGGTTTCCATAAACCTTGATCCATAAAGGTAAGGAATGGATCCTTTTACCCTTGCGCTCGGTACCGAGGGCGCAAATGCGCTCGATCCGAGCCCTTATTCATTGTGAAGTGAATCGTAATGCAAGATGCATTTTCATTTTATTCCTTATTATTGATTGCATCAATATTTATTTGGTTCAAGTTCCGCTCAGTCAGGGAATTGATCCTTATGCCCTTGCATTCGGGCCGATGGCACGATTGCTCTCGGGCTCTTATATTGTTGTTGGGTACATGGGTGCTGTGCGGGGGTGGGGAACGAGAACCCCCCCCCCCCGCTCAGCTCCCACAGATGGCCCTTCCCCTTGGGGGGGGGGAGGTTATCGGCGTTCTTCTCCTCGCCCGATCCGTCGAGCGCGGGGGAGGGCACTCGTGCCCGATGTACAATTGTATTCGGGTCCTTCCACTCGTTCGGAGAGGGCTCACGCGCGAGGGACTTCCCCCCCACTAATCGCTACTACTGTTATTTCCGCAGGTGCTACTGCCACGAGGGTGGACCTTGGTGAGTATGGGCGTCCTTGCCATTTGCAGGGGCGTGCTAGTGTCCAGGGGCTGCGGTTTCTATGTCTGGGCCTACTGCGGTCACCCATGGAGTGGTGACCACGCAACCAGGTGACGACGTCCCTCCTCACCTGGTGTACTCGCCTCACGTGGTAACAGTCTTGCCTACAGCCGCTGTGAAGTGCCGTTCGCCGTACCGAGAGGGGCGTGCCGCCGCCGCTCGTGGTTGCCGCTCTGCAGCGACCACACTTCCGCTGCCCTAGAGCTCGCCCCTGGACCTGCCGCCGGTACCAGGATGTTGCTGGCTGCTGCTCCACTTCCTGTGTTTCCGGTGCTGCCTGCCGTACCTGCCGATTCTGGGCTGACTGTCCATTGCAGTTGCTGCGCTGGCTGTCCCTCCGCCGTTGCTGCGCTGGCTGTCCCTGCCGTTGCTCGCGCTGGCTGTCCCTGCCGTTTGCTGCGCTGCTGTCCCTACCGATGCTGTGCTGGCTGTGCCTGCTGTTCCTGATATGCCCATACCTGCTGATGTCGTCCCTGTTCGTGGTGGTACTACCCCAGACTTTGGTCTGTCTGTACAGGTGCGGTCCGGGCCCTGTGGCTTCGGCTACAGCAGCCCCGGCTTCCGCCCTGGATAGCAGATCTTACGTCTGTCCTGAGGAAGCTGACGAAGAAGAGGAGGAAGGTGTCGTCGTCGTCGTCTTCATCTTCTTCATCGTCGTCGGCTGCCGCCTCTTCCCCTTCGACTTCTAAGGCTTCACAGCCGAGGAAGAAGAAAGGTTGCCTCCTCCTCCTAAGAAGTCTCCCTCGGGAGCTTCTCGGGACCCACGTCTCACCTCGGTGGGACGGGAGGGTTCCTTCCGCTGGTCCTCCTGCTCCTTCGGGAGCGCGGGCCCGTCTCTTCTTCCGCAAGGAAGAAGACTACGGGGACCAGAGGGGTACCTGGCTAACACCGGGTACTTCCTCGCCTGGTGTCAGTGGTTCTGCCACTGCATCAGGGTCCGTCTCGGCCTCTCGTTCGCGGGAGGTACCGAGTGTACGGTCGCCTACCAGCGACCGTGCAGCCAGGAACCAGACCTCTGAGTCCGCTCAGCGTCAGGTTCACGGCACGGGGCGGAAGACTGGTGACAGCCGCTCACGTGACTCTCACGCAGACCAGCTCTCACTCTCGCCGGCGAACAGCTGGCTACCCGGGGTGGGGGACTGTGACGGTCCAACGACCGGCCACGGGCTGAGGCTGGGAAGAGGTCCTCCCATTTCGCCGGTGCCAGCCACGGCTGGAACCAGCGACGTGACGTGCCGTGAGGACAAGCACCGGTCTCACTGTGACAGTGGAGCCTGCAGGTCGCCTGACCGTCGCTCTCACAGAGAGCGATCAGGTACGGCAACCAGCACCAGCTCTTCTGACACTCGAGATCGGGGCTGCTGTGCTCAGTCCAGCCGCCGTTCTCCACAGCGAGACGGTTCGACCAGGCCTGCAGCTCGATCGCCACCCGCGGGTTGACGATCGCCTGCAGCCCTCTTCCCAAGCCTGCTGGTTCTGCCAGCGAGCGAGGAGGGAGCGTCAGGTCTGCCTCTCCCGTACCTTCAACCTCCTCTGGTTACACCGGGAGGAAGCGAGGTATTGAGGAGTGATCGTGAGGGGTGCGCCCTCATGATCCACCACGACGCCCTACGTGCCAGGCACGGTTCTTGACCGGCCAGGACGTATGCGCAAGTGGATGGGAAGACCGAGAGGGGCTGTCGCTGTTCCCCCTTCTTAGGAGGAAGGTTCTCGGAATATGCTCTTGTTCGCAAAGGGCTTAACGGTCCCACTCTGCAAGATGCTGTGAATTCCGAGATCTAGAGGAACTTTGCCGAGGTTATGGCGCTGATTCGTCAGCACAACGACCTCGGGGAAGGATCGCCACTCCCACCAGCAGAGCCACGTCTCGGCTCGAGTCGTTTTGGGGCCCGAGAGGGAACCCCAAATCGACGGTGGGTCTGCCGTGATCGGAGCTTGCCGACTGTGTTGAACCAGGTAGTCTCTCGTCTCCGACAAGAAGGCTCTCATCGTTCTGGCCGGTCGAACAAGCTACTTCACTTCCTCTACTGCGACAGAGGCGTTTCTACGTGTCTTCGGACACCGTAGTTGAATACCCCTTCGGTCCTCCTGAGGTTTCGACCTCGACGAGGACTGGAATGAGTCGGAGGACGGTATCGGCTCTCTCCTGTCAGGTGTCGATCAGCCCCACCCAGACGACGTTCACAGTGGCGGCAGACCCTTACCTACAGTATGAGTTCGTAACCCTCCTCGGGGGAAAACGTTTTCTCCTGACGATACGTTTTCCCAGGCTCTGAGAGGCCATCGCCGTAAGGCGATGGCTGCTCCTTTTCTTCTCCAACTGCTAGTTCCGCTGGGAAGGCGAGCCAGTATCCTTCCAATCCTCCCCCATTCCCTCTCTCCTTACGGCTACGAGGGAAAGGGGAGGGATCCTACAGAGATTTCTCTGTAAGATCCCACGTTAGGGGCTGCGCTACCCGGGGGGACCTTCGGTCCTACCTGAGCGTAAGTCCCGGTTGTTGAGGAGGGATCCTGGCCCCTTTCTCGATTCCTACGGGAATCGAGAGGACCACCAGCCGATATCGTTTGACGAATTCGGTGGGGGGTTTCGCAGAGTGCTTAGAATTCTACGGAATTTCTAGCGCACTCAGAGTGTTCGAGTTTTTTTACGATCTCCAAACACTTAGGCGAGACCACGGTCCAAAGTGAGCGAGAATCCCCGATAATTTTGTTACGATAATCGGGAACCTCAGCTTATGCTCGAATTCATGTAATTTCTAGCATTTGGAAGAAGACTGCTGCTGGAAGGAAGAGTATCTCACAGTAGGCGTTTAACCTGGAATAGAGAAGAACGGACGGGAACTTCCAGTTTGGCTTGAACTATCGTCTTCGTAGGTATTCTGTTCACCATTGAAGCTTTCCGTTGGGAAAGACTTCTCCTTCACTCTCTTGACTAGAGAACGAAGGTGGTCGATCTCCAATCCTTATTCCTCATTCCTCGAGGGGAAAAGAATTTAGGATGGAGGTCGTGGTACAGAACCTACAAATATCTACGTATATTACCCTCGCGACATGATTCTTTTAACAGTTGAATGTCCGGGGGGTAGGCGCAATACCGTAGTTAACTCTACGGTTTGTGACCGAGACGAATTGTATCTTAATTGAACTGCAACTCGGGGTTGCCTGCAACCTCCCAGCAGTTATCAGTTTCGATTTAGATACTTGGTATTGTCATGACAACACCAAATCAGCTTTTGTATTTACCGAAATCCGTTTCGGTTTAAATATAATTGCTTCGAGCGTATTCTTTATGCTCGATGGTTCTAGCCGAACGCATTCCTTCGTGGAATAATGGATTACCTGCAACTCAGGATGACGAGTCACCGAGAGCTACTGCGTATTGAAACTGCCTGATAGCGGCTCAGTATCAGCTAGGTCTCGGAGATGCACGGTCGGTTACGTCTCTCTCTCCCCTGGTTTGATTGACTACCCCCGAACCGTATCTCTGCCCAACAATCATGACTTAGGTCTCTGATTAACGGGGATTCTCCGCAATAATGAAGGACCATCTACTGCTGTGCGCTCCGATTTCATCGCCTTCAACATTGCGAGAATTTTCAACAGAGATATCTTGGACTCTCTCATCTTTCTGTTTATCGCACGGTAACAGAAGTCTGTACTAGTCAACCGTTCTTCATCACCACCGCGATAATGCGAATGATTTTTGCAGACATCTGAGTTTGTCTTCAAAATATCTCGTATTCGTAGGTGTGCAATTATTCATTGCTCGCCCGAATTAACAGATATGTCAGAAGACATCGCCTACTCTCCGACCTGACAGCTCTACTTCCAAATGTTCAGCCCATGAGAAGCAGTTCTTCAGGCAGTATTTCCCTGTCTTCATTACTGAAAAGCGCTCCGCTTTTATTGCAACTACGATCCTCACCGGACAGCAATGAATAGCGGTTAGCGTTCTCAGTCTTTGTAGCACAGGTTCAGAATCTTGAGAATCCTTCTCTCGGTTCAGCTGTGAAGACGTAGGTTGCATTTTCTGTACACCTTCGTCTTCAACGACACATAGTGTTGTTTCTCCTAGCCGAGAATCAACTATACTATGAGTTATCTTTGCCATCAAGGACCTCGGTCTCTAGAAGGCAAGTGACTTTCGCCTGTTGGGCACATGCCTTAAGAGAGTCATCACCTTGCCTTCTGGCATCGGTGACGAACGAAATTATTTGTTTAGTCTCTTGGCATAACCCTTTTAAGGCGAAGGTCACGTGACTTGCTCGGGTGCTTGGACAACTTGCCTCCTACCGAACGCAGTCAGTCGGCAGCTGTCAGAGCTCCCAAGTCTGTTACGAACTTCGCTGTGGACTTAGTTCGGTTGTTGTTCCATAACAATCTTTTTCTTCGTCCTAAGCGGCTTGTCACAGTACCCATACCATCGACACCCAACATTGAGTGTCGGTGTCCTATCCACTACCGAGAACAACAACTTCGCTGCAGACGGATAGACCAGTATGGGTACAGGACATCACCGAAGTTGAGAAGAGGGATAGGTCATACGACCATTCCCTTCTTTTCCTCTGAGGTAATTGCATGACTTTTACTGCGAAGTCAAGCATCCAGGGGATGGGGATTCGTGACGCTCGATTTCGTTACCGAATTCGTAGCGAAGACTCTGAACCCTTCGGTTCCTGACGATCGGTTAGAGTCCTTCACAATCCCCTCCCTAAGGACTTCACTTCCCCCGCCTTCGATGCGAAGGAGATGCTGCTTTGTCCTGTGAAAGCGCGACCGCGCTTTCTGAAGAAACTCGACATCCCAGGCTGAGTGTTTGAAGACTCTTCGTCAGCACCAAGATGACCTAGAAGTACACTCCCTCGAGTTACACAAGAACTTCTCCGTGGCGCAGGTACTGAAGGCAGGGGTGGTCTGGTACAACCAGACCACCGGCACCTCCTTCTACCTTTTGGATATTGCCCACAGGTCCTTGGATCGTTTTCCTTAGGACCCGTGGTGGCTGCTCAACACGTTGTCTAGCTAACCCAGACCCTAGCAGGCTGAACAGCATCGAGTCCTGGTGTGACTGTAAGAATAGATAAGTGAATGAGAGAGTGACTGGCTTCTCTTCCTATCTTTTCTCCCCCTCTGACCTGTGGGTAGAGGGATACGGTCATCACCTGCTGGATAAGGGACGAGATGCCAGTGAGCTACTCGACAGAGCCCCGCCCCATCCTATCCCTTTCACTAGGGATGGGAGCGAATATCCACCACTTCCTCCTACAAGGGGGGGAAGTGGGATGCCAACAAGAGACAAACATAACTTTATGTTGCTCTTGCAATAGGAACTTGTTCTTGTTTGCTGGTACGAAGAGATAACGCTTGCCTCTCTCTTAGTACTTGGTCCAGAGGTCTGACCATTGATCCTGCGGTGCACACCCCGATCAATCGGACAGAGGCTTGGATCCCTCCCTCGCTCTTACGACCAGGGAGGCATTCCAAGGTTGGGCGAACACCAGTCTGTTCACAAAAGACTCAGATTCCTCCCACCAAGAAGTGAGTCTTCCTATTGTAAAAGGACCGAAGGTTTGTATGCCGTGTCGGAACAAATGACAATTTGTCCAAAATTGCATTTTTCCTAACTATACAAACCTGAGGTCCTTTTACACATAGCCCCACCTCATGCCACCCCTCACTCTGCAGTTTTTGCTTGGGCCAAAAGCAAAAGTGATTTGTTTACCTACCAGTCGCCGCGGCGCGCCTGTCGGACAAGCAGTTAACTACCGAACCCCGTTGTTCGAAAGCTTACGACCTATCCAGCTGCCGCTAGTACCTTCCTATTGTAAAAGGACCTCAGGTTTGTATAGTTAGGAAAAATGCAATTTTGGACAAATTGTCATATCTGGCCATTTAGAAGTACGTAACAAGCAGGGACACATCCAAGTTCAACATTAGAGCTTTGTTTTTTGACTCCTCAAAGATAAAACCATCATTTAGAGTTGACCTATAGATTCCTCAGCTGATCCTATTTATGGGGAGGAATAGTAGCATCCTATCACAAATGGTAATAAGTAATGATAGTAGCATCCTATCACAAATGGTAATAAGTAATGATACTAGCTGTATCACAAATGGTAATAACCTATATTAAAACAGTGTACTCTTATAAATGTTATTCTATGAAATACTAAGCGTAGCCTAGATTAGCCTGGAACATTTCTTTATGGGAAACTATAAATACAATATGAAAAATTTATTCGATGATTAAGTAAACTAAAGTGAATGTAGAGGTTCACATGGATAGGTGTTAATTGGTAAAATGTTTTAAGTGTTTTAATTTGATATTTGTTCATGAAACTTACCTGTCAGATATATATATAGCTGCATTTTCTGAAGTCCGACAGAATTTCAAAAACTTCCGGCACATGCAGTGGTCGGCCAGGTGGTTAGTACCCATTCCCGCCGCTGGGAGGCGGGTATCAGGAACCATTCCCATTTTCTATTCATAATTTTTCTGTCGCCGGTGCTGGAAACACCTGTTTTCAGTACCTCCGTCTTAGGATTTTGTAAACTTCATTGCCGCTAAGTATCCTAATTATCTTTTAATTTATTTTTTGTTCATGAAACTTACTTGTCAGATATATATATAGCTGTATTTTCTGAAGTCCGACAGAAATTCAAAAACTTCCGGCACACACAGTGGTCGGCCAGGTGGTTAGTACCCATTCCCGCCGCTGGGAGGCGGGTATCAGGAACCATTCCCATTTTCTATTCATAATTTTTCTGTCGCCGGTGCTGGAAACACCTGTTTTCAGTACCTCCGTCTTAGGATTTTGGAAACTTCATGGCCGCTAAATATCCTAATTGTCTTTTGATTTATTGACTTGGATTTGTGGCTAGGCATACGCTATCTTAAATTGTTTTGAATATGATCATTTTTGTATATCTGAATCTAGTTAGGAGCTAGTTTCAGAGGGTGTTGTCTGCTAAGATAGGGTGTGCTACCGAAATTGAAAGTTCGGTAGTTCCGCACTCGATATGCACGAGGGCTATGTGTCTTGCTTCTTTGTTGAGATTTGTCATGTAAGGAGTGTGAGACTTTGTCTAATTCTGTAAGGAAGACGTATGATTCGTATGTACGCAATTAATCAGTAAACAAAGTCAGGGTAGGCTAACCTACCTGTAGACTTTATTTTGCCTAACCCTGTAGTATGGCCTACGGGCTATAAATATGTCTCGTGAGGTAATGCCCTTTACGTTATAGATTCCATCTGTATCTTGGAATCTAAGGTGCTCGCTCTCTATCATTGTGGTGAAGAGTGCTACTTCTGTAGTTGTTACTCCTAACCTGTAATGTTGCCTTCGGGCCCCTAAAACAGTTTCTGTAGAGGGTATTGACCTTTCTCTGATACTCTATCGATTCGTAACTTAGAATCGAAAGTGAAGTGGCTAAGTGCAGTGACAGTGCCCCTTGTGTAGTGGAGGGTGCGTCAGATCGGCCTTATTTCGCCTCTAGGCCGGGGACCTCTGCTTGACTCCCAGGAACAGGGAGAGAGCATGTCGAAAGCCGAAGGAGGGTTACGAGGAACTCCCACCGATCTGACGTGCCTTCGGCAGACCTGAAGTTACTCCCAGGCTGCCAAAGTGCGTGCACGAATCCTGAAGGATTGCTTCTC
>NC_061106.1:29797869-29860369 GCF_015104395.2 Macrobrachium nipponense
CTCACTGTCCAAGTTACCAAAGAAAATTGGGTCATGATTGTAAATTAGTCAACAGTCAATAGTTAACAAGGATGGACACCAGAAAAAACACAGCTACAATATTATTGCTGGAAAAACTATTGAAATTTATTGTAAAGCACCTAACTATATGGGGAAAAACTACTTTAAATAGGTAAATGAAGTCCTAGAACTGAAAATAGAAAATTATTGCATATGGAGGAGGTGGACTTTAACCAGGAGAAATAAACTTATATCAGATCTGCCAAAAAAATAACAAAGACTAGGAAGCCCTATCTTTCTTGGTAAATTACTACTGAAAATTCTGTCGTCATTGAAATATATGCCAGCCAAGTCATTGCTTTCAATGAATCTTGTAGCACTGATGTGAAGGAAATGCTAGATGCAAGTGAAAAAATAAATTAAAATCACAAAAGCAAACTTAGGGGAAGACTGAAAGCAGTTAAACAGCCAAAAGAAACAAAAATTAGACATTCTGTATCTGTAAGACCTGGGGGACCATATACGCACACAGACCTATGAAATGTGGGAGATGTTTTCTTTTCTTCCAAATGAGGAGTGTGTGGAATCATGCACGATTGAATTAAAAAGCTGTATAAAGGAAATTGGTTTGAGATGAAACCAGTACTACGTACATCTTTCACCTTGCCTCCCTAAAAGCATTGGTACCTTCTTTGTGAAGAGGATGTGTTGCTTCTCGGTAAAATAAATTTATTCTTTTTGTTGAAGGTTTAAACATTCTCTTTTCACCTCTTAGTAATTAGTGTGATATTAAATTCATATTTTATCTTATTATTGGTCCTTGAAGCTTTGACTATACCATCCATACAATATAAATCTCAAACTGTATATCTCTAAATTTTTTTGTTTCAGCATGAAATCCGAACCGTAAAACAGCTGCAGCACAGAAATATAATAAATTATTTAACATCGTTCACAACCTCACAACAGCTGTGGATTATAATGCCACTTTTAGGATATACTTCAGCTTCTCGACTTGTTGCATCACATTTTTCTGAGGGATTACCAGAACCAGCTCTTGCTCTTATGATAAGAGAAGTTTTACAGGGTCTACAATACCTCCATTCAAGAGGTATTATTCACAGGTTGGTTTTTTACAGTTATTTTTCAAGCCAGTCTGAGGTTCACTTCATTTTATGAATTGAAAACTTGACCAGTTTCAGCATCACTTCTTTAAATTCTTAAATGACTACCATATTTCCTGGTGTCGACAACACTGACCTTTAATGTGCACCCTAATTTTGACTAGCAAAATTTAAAAAACAGTTAATAAGGTTGTACGATCATGAGTTGAGATTTTGTTTTGGTTGGTGTGTTGCACTCTATCAACTATTGTAATTTATTAAAGTATAGGCAGCCCCCTGTAACCAGCAGGGTTCTGTTTCTGGGGGCTTGACGGTAACCAAAAATGGCCGATAACCGAAATTCAAAAGTCTACGGGCACCGCAATCTACCTTATGGTGCCCTAGACTAATTAACAATGCCTTAGTGTCATGGTCAGATATTTTATCCAAATATGAAATAACTAATAAGAAAGTGGAATTTCATTTGCCTAACCCTTCACTATGATCTGCACGGTAGTTCTACAAATTTTTAATGTCAAGATATGATGAACTTACAGGTAAACCTTGGCCTAGAGTTTTCTGGACGTTTAAGTATGTCAATTTTCATCTTCACTGATATTATCTTCCTCTTTTTAGTGGCACTTCCTGACTTTTTTTTCTTTCTATTTATGATATCTTCTAGCTAAATTACCTGAAAAAGTAAAAGAGAATGATAATAGTATCATTAGTAACTTTATCATTGTTGCTTAAACACTACAGTCATAAATATATGAATGAAAACAGTAGTTTTGCTAAGAACAGCTGAACTGAATCTGAAACAACACTGTTTTGCTTGCATTTCAGCCATCATACAACAGTAAAAAAATTACTGTAGTTATGTTACAAATGACATTAAGTAGAATAGGAGTGATATAGTTTTACATTATACCTTTATTTGCTGTGGAGAAAATATCAGCAAGGAAATCTAGTGCTGCTAAATTAAAGTTGCAGTTGTAGCTGAAGCTGAGAAAACAATGTTCACACTGCTAATGACTATGAAATATTGTGCATCAACAACATGGATGAAACTGGACTGCAAATAATAGTGGAGAAAAAGTATTTTAATAAAATATGGTGGGCATGAAAGAATACAGTTTACTGTTGTTTTCAAGTTGATAAAAGATAAATATGTAGAGTTCGTAACATGATGAAATAGGGTGAACATAGTGAACTGAATCTGTTAATTTTTTTACACAAAAAACATGCTCCTAATGCCATCTGTTGGCAAAAAAATATAAAATCTAATTCACAACAAGACATATTTTAGTGATATTTCTACTTAAAAACATATCATATTACAAAAAATAACCTTGTCCCATATAAATAGTTTCTAGAGATTTATTTACACTAACTAGAAGCAAGAAAATCTCTGAATTCAGTTAAATACGGCAAAATAAACTTACCTTAGCCCTTGGCTGATTTTTCCAAACCATAACATTGATCACTTTGTTTGTATTTTATAATATAATAGTAATATGAGACTATATACAGTTTATCATTGGATGCATTGAAGTAAAGCATACATTTTAAAAGATCCAAGGAAACTATGCATATTTGTTATGTTTGTACTTTTTGAGGGTCTTGCCGTGCTTAAAATACATTATACAAGCGCCATGAAACTAAAACGGCAATAACTGATTCCCCAATAACCAGGGCTGCCTGTACATGTTACCACTTCTCTGCTACAGCACTTTGATTATTTCAGTGTTTCCAGTTCATTGATAATAGAAATACTGAGGTTTATGTTTTTGTTATGTTCATTGATTTTAATATTTAATAAGCTTTTCTGAAGATGACATACCAGCAAACAGATAAACTTGAACAGATTACCAAGTACTGTATGTATCCAGTATAAACTCCCCAGCCATGTTTCACAAGAAATTTTCTTGGCCCACAATGTCTCTGTGCGAAAATGGATGAGGCTTCCTCTGGTGCAGTATTTCAAGATTTTGATATAATTTGATAAAGTTTTGTGCATCATTTTTAAAATCTCAGATAAAGGAAAAATAAAACCCCACAATAGCAAGTGTATTAGAAATACTGTACTACATTGTATTGCAGTTACATATTGCAAAAATACCACATTAACATGGCATCTCAAATATTACAAAATAAGAGTAGAATAAAGATTGAAATTGACACAATACAGGTATTGTAAATGAGAAAAACAATTTTCAAAATCATAATATATTTTGCATATAGTTACTATTTGTAAAAGTAAGACAAGAAAATGACTGATTACAATATCCTTGATATAGTAAGATTTTCTGAATTGGGAATGAAATTTTGTGTCTGTATATTTTGTTTTGATTTGCTGAACTGTAGTAACTATGTTTTTAGTCCTCAGTATTTTATTTATTTGTCTTCCTCTTAAAATTAATTTTTCAGAGCAATACGAGGGAGCCACATCTTAATAGAAGGAAATGGACGTGTAGTTTTAAGTGGATTACGGCACAGTATAAGCACTACAGACAACAGATGGAGAAAAAATATTCATTCTTATCCCCCTCAAGCATGCTACAACCTTAACTGGGCTAGTCCTGAGTTGCTAGAGCAGGTGGGTCTGATTTTGAAGAAGAAAAAAAAGGATGTTTTTGAGAACAGCAAATCAAAATAAATTCTGTTATTATCGCTGCTTGTTTTTGTAATGTAGGCTTTTTTTTTACGTACTAGTTGATTATGTATTTAGAAGAATTTTAATTTTTCACTAATGTGTTTCACATGAAAATTCCATTGCAGGATCTTTATGGATACAGTGAGAAGAGTGATATATATAGTGTAGGTATTGTCGTATGTGAATTGGGTAATGGAGAAGTTCCCTACAGAGGCATACCGCCAACATTGATGCTTTTGGAAAAGTTAGAAGATCGTGTTCCGTACCTGTATGATGCATCAACATGTCCACAAACAGGAGAAAATGGTCAAGGTTTGAATGAAAAATTTGTTTACTTTAAAATGATTAACATTTTTAAGAAAATCTACTAATTAGGGAAAATGTGAAATCTAAAAGATTAGGATTTTTACAAGTCAAGAGACACTTTGTTTTATTTACTCAAACCAGAGTATTAAGAGATGAGAGATTAGGATAAGGAAAAACTAGTGTATGGAGCCAAAATTTTATTAACAATTCAGTGTAAATTTGTTAACGCATTTTCACCCCGAAAGGGGATACTTAAGGTTACCTATTCAGTTTGGTTTGTCTGTTGTTTTGCTGGTGTAGAGGTGTATAAAGAATTGATGATTTGTATCTGAAACAAAATTATAGAAATTTTTAGTTTGTATGATCCTGAGGTTTATAATTTTTTTCACAAGGTATGGCAACTGATTCAGGCGTTGGTGGAAGCGTGGGTGATAATCTTACAAATCTGGCTGCTGCTCAACGTTTGTTTACACCTTCAGCACATGATATAGTTTCAAAAACATTAGCTCGACATCCAGAGCATCGCCCCTCTGCAGAAGATTTACTTCATCACCAGTTTGTTAGACAGATTCGAAGGTTTCATGGGTCACTACCACAGTTTCTCCATCCAGTTGTACCTCTTACTCAGCAAACAGAAATTGGTAAGCTTAGGTCATTGTGTTTTCTTAATGTGATGCAAGCATTGTTCATATCAAAATAAAGTGAAATTCATATCAGTTAGTTGTGCAGTGGTGCCTGTTTGAGAAGGAATTTGTTACCGAAAAGGTTCAAAGCGATGCTTCATTTCCATTCAGTGATTTGCATATTACTAGTGGTGTAATATATAAAGAGCTCTGATGTTGATGAAACATAATTTTAATCCATAAACATTCTTTCAACATTCATGTCACCAAGGTGCTTTGTATTAGTTTCATGGCATAATTATATTATATCCCCTGTAGGTGGGGTAGATCCATCAGTGCACCTCGTACAGTGCACTGTAGGGGTTACTTAAGGTTCATTGCAGCTTCCTTTAGCTGCAAGCACTTTCATTCATTTTACTATTCCTCCATTCATATTATGTCTTTCTTCTTACTCTCCAACCTCTCTTAATACACCTTTAAAACATTTTTACTCTCAATTTCCATTTCAGCACTGAATGACCTCTTAGGTTGTAGTGCTTGGCCTTTGTCCTAAATTTTATATTCCATTTCATTCCTATATTATAATTTTCATTTTGGTATGGTATAATGAATTAGGAATGAAGGTAGTGTGTTTAGGATCCCCTCACCTTTCTCCTTTAATATTTTTCTGTAAAAGAAAACTATTGATGCCGTTTTGTCTGTCCGTCCACTGCCTCGGTAGGCTTTATTTTATCTAAAGTTAAAATTAGCCATGATCGTGTGTCTGGCACCTCTATAGACCATCACCAGACTGTGGCTTAAAGTTTCATGGGCCACAGTTGAGTGTTTCTTACTGCATTATATGCTGTACTGAAAACTATATTGAGCTGCATTTTTTACTTATTTAATTTTACTAATCAAAATCTGTAGTATAATATTGAAAGCTTTTAATATTCTCTCTTAACTCTTTCTTCATTCTGTAATGCACATAGTTAACGTTGATATTTCCCAGTCACCCTTGCACTCTTCCATTCATTAAGCTTTTCAAAATCTGTATGTCAAAAAGACATTGCTGAGAATTGTTAGCATCACCTTTGTGGCACGAAGTGGTTTGCATCCAACAGGGTAAGAGCCTCGATTAAATACTTCACAAAATGACTAACTTTTTAATCCTTGTTAGAAGATTTTTACCAATATTCTTCCTTGTTAGAAGATTTTTTACCAATATTCTTTATCTCCCAGTGCTTGAGCACCAACATACATATATTCAGATTTTGTAAATCTTTCTCTTTCCATTTTTGTCTAGTGCTATTGCCTGCCAGGTGTAGTACTCTTTGGCAACTCAGAATAAACATTTTATCATTGGTTTTAATGATTAAGGTTAGCATTTTTAAAGTGCTTTAGCAGATGCTGAAATCAAGATTTTATGTTACTGAATTGGTCATTTTTGTCTAGTGCTATTGCCTGCCAGGTGTAGTACTCTTTGGCAACTCAGAATAAACATTTTATCATTGGTTTTAATGATTAAGGTTAGCATTTTTAAAGTGCTTTAGCAGATGCAGAAATCAAGATTTTATGTTACTGAATTGGTCACATGTTTTTTGATATGTCAGTATAATTTTATTTTTTATGCATTATAATGGATTTGGCTAAGGCAGAAAAAAAATTATTTTAAGTTTTGGTAAATGTATTAGCAGTGACTTACTAGCTTAAAACATTATTATCGTGGGAATACAGAAACATTATTATTGTGTGAATACAAACACACATGGGATATTCTTCCTGTGCATATGCTGGATTGGCCATGTATTGTTTAAACAAGGGTGGTACCTAGGCGGAGATGGGGTGCCTAGTTTCATGCTTTTATCATATAGTGCATGATTTAAGCCAATATCATCATTAAGCCTTTAGAGTCCTGGCAACTGACCAGGACCTCACAGTACTCCCCACAATAATTGCTTTCTTCAATTCTTGCTTTGACATCTGGAGAAGAGTGCTGATTTAAGGGAGCAGTGCAGCTGCTTCACAGCACTGCTCCAGCATGCCGTTCTCTTCTGGGTTGTATGCTGTTGTGTGAATGAGTTTTGTCCAGAGATTGGTGGCAAGGGAGCTCCATAAGGCAGAGGTGAAATTGACTCCTCTGTTGCTAGTTATTTATTTCTGTACTCCAGCCTATTGGTGCTCTCACACAACTCTGCTACCTTACTGGTATTGCTTCTGGCCATCTGGTATTCCAGTTGATATCTTGAAGAGGTACCTATACCCCTTGGAGGGGGCAGGGGTCCCACAATGGTGACGTAGATGTAGACCAGTCATTATTGTGTTCTCTAGAACTCTGTTATCCCCATTTCTGTGTGCGTCATTACTTCTAATGTTTGGCAAGGGAGGCATTCTCTTGCCCACTTTTTTATGTCGGCCTTCGTTCTCCACCAGATTTACTGCTCCGACTAGGTTTGGTCAGTTGATTGACTTGATAGGTGTGACAGGTTGTGGACAAGGTTGAGGGTTTTCTTTCTCAACCCTAACAGTAGATATGGGTGAGGTTGTCTGGTACTTGACTCGCAGGCAGTGGTTGTCTCTCCATTGTTGATGGATAGGTCACTCCACGTATGAGCAGGGTTCTCGCGTTTTAGTTGCTGTACCACATCATCCTTCTGAGCCTACGCTATTTTGGGATATGATATCCTGATATGGATGGTGTCGGAGTTTCAGGAAAGGGCATCAGACACTTAGTTGGTTGGAAGAGCCCTTTAAGTATCTGAGGGTGCAGGAGTGTTTGCCTATCAACGATAGGTGACTGTAGCCTTGCTGACCACCCTTCTCCACTTGTGAAGCTGTGTACCAACGGTTGGTGGTCAGTGTGCACCTTGCATTGTTGTTCTTCTAGCATGTGTTGTTCTGCTGGTGATCTTGCTGAAGATTGCCAATGAGTGACGATTGTTGTGCGTCGTTTGAGTATCTCACCCATTGTTGTGCTACTAGTGTTTGTCGTAGGGTGTGGGACCTATGGGGTAAAGGAAAAATGATTGTGGCAGCAATGAAGGCTTTATTTTGTTTTTCTTACTGAAGCCTATTTCATTTTTCATAAAAAATTTTTAGGTTTTACTTTCAAGCAATCATATATATTGGAGCCATTATTTCAGTAAGGTTAATGAAGTGGTAATAGTTAGAATCCATGGACTGCTTTGATTGTTGTCGGCTTTGGGAGGTTGTTGATTGCTTGGACCTTTGTCAGGAGGCTTATTTGGTGCCCCAGGAATTCTACAACATATGGTTTTGCTCATTCACATTTGTCCTTTCACACTATTAAGTGTTTTGTAATGGTTTTGCTCATTCACATTTGTCCTTTCACACTATTAAGTGTTGTTTTGAGTATATTTGTAGGACCTTCCTGACATCTCTCATATGTTATTGGATGTTGGGGCTGAATATAAGTATATTATCGACAAAGATAACATAGAAGGGCAAGTAGCCCAGGATTCTTTCATTAGACATTTGAAAGTCACACCCGAGTTCCGAAAGCCAAAGCACTGAAGTATCCCTCCGGCAGGTCACCTTCATAAACAATTTGGTGCCCTCCATCTGGTTTGTTATGTTGGGGGTGTTCGGCAGTGTGTACCTGTTGGGTCTTGTCTAAATGTTGAGTTTTCAGTAGTCGCTGCAGGGTCGCTGTTGTCAGATTTTGGTACCATGTGGTGGGGAGATACCCAGGGGCTGGAGGCTTTTTGGCACATTCCTGCTCATTCCATGTCTTGGAAAGGCTGTTTGACATGGGCAATTTTCATGTCTTGGAAGGGTTATTTGACATGGGCAATTTTTTCTTGGGCCAAACTTCTGAAACTGGTGTGCACTGGGGGACCTTTGGTGACTGTGGTGCTTTGCAGGTTAACCTTAGTCTGGTTGTGCTGCAGGTTGCCTTTAAATACCTTGGGGAACTCCTGTAGGAGGCAACTTATCTCTGGTGCTGGAGTCAGAGTGAATTGGGTATACAGGGGCAGGTTGTGTGATCAGATGCTGTTTTGCTACGTCCACCAGTGTGTTGCGGGGTTTAAGGAAGTCTGCTCCTAAAAGTGTGATCAGCGTTGCCGAGAGCTCTGCATACCAAAATCGGCATCTTATAGAAAATGGAATTCATTTTATGGCCCAGGGGTACTTTAAGAAAATAAACCAATCTTATGCAACCTCCCATCGATTTATATTCATCATCATTAGTACATTTGTTATCTGGCATGATGCATATTATTTTTTTTTATTTTATTGTCCTTTAATCATTTAACAAAAGTATATATTAGCTATGTATATACACAATTACAACCAAAACAACAATGATATACACATATTAAGTTTTATATATAAACTTTATAATACACAGAAATTACACACACAAAATATAGGTAGATACGTAACCTACTCAGTTTTATAAATCAACTTTCTAGAACATATAGGCTATATAAATAAACCAAAACAAATTTATTATTTTTCTTCATATATCAGGGTAAAAATATGTTTGAGAATATATTTTACTAATTCCAGATTTTATATCCTGTTTTATGCTAATTTCTTTGAAGCCCCCCACCCCATAATGAAGCCTAGCTCCTGGATTCACCAGTGATGGAATAGTAATAACGCCACTGGTAACTACATGGTTCATGTCAGTTATAATGTAATCACATGTCTTATCATCAAATTACAATTACAATTCTATGAATGGAATCAATATCAAATAGCTTACAATTACTTTACAACCATATAACTCATTAAATTCAATAACATTATAATTACAAAAGTTACAGCTATTTCAATCTTGCTAGTTTTATCTACAGTTTGATTTTTTTTTAGTTTGAATTACATTCTCTTTGAATTACAATTGCTATAAAGTAGAAATATACTATTACCTTGAATAGGCTACGTGTAATTTCATTTCAATTGCTCCAAACCTGACTCATAACAAACAAAATATTGCTGTTGCACATTCCATCAGAATTAAATTAGATAATTGAATTCATAAGAGGTTGTGGAAGACCCTGTGTTACCCTATGCTCGTTGCAACAGATGTGCGAAACGAGCAGTTGTGCAGTCTACTAATCTTGAGGTGCAAATTTTATAAGATCACAATGGATATGTGATCTCAAAATTATAGTTCTATGCCAAAAGAGAAACTTTCATTAGCACAGATAATTGTTTGTAATCATACATACAATATTAAGATATGATATCATATCATGGGTATTTAACTGCTAATACTATTCGGTTTTGTGTTTTACATTTATAAAGCGTTCCTTACCGTCACTGCCAGGTTGAATGTTTTCAATGCGTATTAAGTGGAATCTCTTATTGTAATAATAATGTAGTAATAATAATTTTCTACCTAATCTTACATAAAAAGACATTAACTAAATAAAAAAAAGTATTTAAATTTATTTGAGACGATTAATCAATCTCCTCGAAGAATGCAGAGTTTTTCTCGACACGAACGAGGACACCGACCTCCTCTCGGCATTGAAGGTCTGGTTCTCCGCCCGTAGAGTTTTTTCTCGGCAAATCGGGGGGAAATTCGGCATTTCAGCAACGCTGAGTGTGACTTGTGTTGGCTGTAGTGAACGTCCAGTTGTACTGCTTCCCACTGAACAACAGATTTGTGGTATGTTAACCATATATTTTCAGTGGGGCTCTGCTGCTGGCAGTGGCCACCCGTAGTCCTGGTGGTGGAATTGAGGGGATTTGTACGGATTGGCTGGTATGAACAACTTGCATGCCCCAGCATCAACCAGGAACGTTGTATCTGATCTTTCATCTTTAATTGAAAAACACATGGAGCCTTATTTCTTTCACTACCTAGAAGAAGACAGCAGGAAGCAGGCGTGGTTTCTCTTACAAGGCAACTGGTCTGCCTACTGCCGACGTTTGGTTTTGGGTCACAATGGAGCCCTTTGGATTGATGTCCATCTCTGCATCTTCCTGCTACTGTGGCTGTGGGGCAGCTGCTGCTACGGGTGATTCTGTAGGCTCAGTTGACTCGTGGGCCAGGTGGACAGCATCGGTCATCTTCAGGAACTCAATGAGGCATGGTTGATACGTTGGGAATGGCCACTACTATTTGGTAGGGTAATTTTGTGATTAAGACCTCTCTTGTAAGATCTAATGTACTAGTCTCTGGGCTGCCATCTGTGGTTGGGATTGCAACCAGCCACTGCAGTTTCTCGTAGATGTGTGATGGTCACTGGTTTCCTATTGTCCCCATGTTGTCTAGGAACTTCTTTGCTTTGAGGACAAGCAGCATGCTGAAGGATGACTTTAGTTGGTCCTTTGGCGTTTCGTAGGTGACCATTGTCTTTTGGTTGGCAAGCCATTCCCCACAATTTGTTCAAAGAGTCATCTGGCAGCAACTCGAGGACAGGATGTGAAGGAGATCTTGAACCTGAAGATTTTCTCTGCTCTAAAGAACCAGACTTCTGGGTTGTGGGTTGTGAAGGGTGGCAGGCAGTTCTTACTGCTGCTGTGGCCTTGTCACTGGACAAGAGTGCTTTTGGTGTCAGCCATCTTAAGGATCACCATGTATGAAAGGCTATGGTTTGTAGACCTAGAAAAAATGCAAATTTCTTTTAAATTTTGGCATTTCAGTACAGAATTTAATACATTTCCTGTTACAGTAAATATTGTGTAAATCTCTAATGGCATCAGTAATTGTGTAAATCTCTCTATTGACATCAGTTGACAAGCATAGCAACAAACCAGATTTTAAACAAATAATTTTTGTTCTTTTACAGAGGATTGTGTGCCTGATTTGCTACAAGGAAGCTTAGAAAAAATAGATCTAAATGACGATGTTGATTGGGACTTCTGATTGTGATTGGCAGCAAAATTAGTTTATCCAAAATGGATAAAGTAAATCAACTGAAAACCAGCTGGCTTATCTTGAAGGTTATGAAGGTTTATAAAATAATATTCAGTTTCAAGTTACACTTTCAATGTGCAGTATTTACGTTTTGTTATGGTGTGTTGATTACGTTTAGCTCATTTGTAAATGTGAAATAATTTTATGCAATACTGAGATCTTGCAGATGCATATCCATCATATTGAATTTTTTAAGTCACAATATTTATGTACTGTGAAAAATACCAGCATTTATATATATATAAAAAAAGTGAGGTCCAAAGGTATTTATATACTAGTCTATTTTATATAATTTTATTTGTGGATACACCAATTGAAAGTTTGTACCCAAAATACTGAATAAAAACTTAACTCTCACTGTTATTGTACTTTAACACAGTGATGTTCTTGTTATTATATTAACACTAAACACAAGTCTTGCTTAAGTTAGAAAAACTTCAATTTTTTCTTAAATATAATGATTTTCTAAAACAAAACTTTTTTACCTTGCGCAATTAAGCTAAAAGTTTATGACAAAGATGATCTTGCGCTTACAGAAGGCTTTGAGTTTCTTTCAAATTGGGTATATCCTTGTACCCACTCTCAGTCTGGAGAACTATCATTTGGTTGTTAGTACTTTTTTGCATACATGGGATGAGGAGGGTTATAATATTTGGCTATCTGTACACAAAGCAATGCTTAGAAGAATTTCATGTACAGTAGTTTTAAAAATTACAAACTACCGCCTTAATGTCAAATATCTGCTTTAGACTAGGCACATTTGAAGTAAAATGTGCTATGATTGCAATGGTATAATTACCTCAGAATTGTACTTTGAAGTTGACCAGTTTATCTAAACATTAAAAGAATTCAGGTGAGGAATCATCACTTGGAGCTATGATATGACTTGTTCTGGAAACTTGTGAATCACTCAAAGCTGTTAGGGCTCTACTGAAGAAGAAAGGGTAAACTGAAGGCATTGGGCAAGTCTGGGTGTAAATGAATGTGGAACAGTGAGGGAGTTAACTGGCTACCATGCCAGAGGCATCCATAGGGCTGAGCTAAAGTATATCTGGAAACATGTGGATGAGGAGAAAATAATAGATTAGCACCACTACTGTACAGCACTATAGAAACAATGTTTTTATACATTCAACTTACCTGTCAGATATATACTTAGCTTTAGACTCCGTCGTCCCGACAGAAATTCAAATTTCGCGCCACACGCTACAGGTAGGTCAGGTGATCTACCGTCCTGCCGCTGGGTGGCAGGAATAGGAACCATTCCCGTTTTCTATCAGATTCTTTCTGTCGCCGGTACTGTCAACATTGTTGTTGGTACCTCCTGGCTGGAATTCTTTTTTCATCGCAATTGATCTTCTTGACCGACGTTTGGTGACGTACCTGGATCGTTGTATTGGCATACGCTATTTGTGGACCGTTTCTTGAACTTGATTTTGGATTTTTCTAAGAATGTCTGACTCGAGTGTTGTTGTGAGGTGTGTGAATGAGGAGCTGCAGGGTGAGAATGCCGAAAACTTCGGTAGATCCTCAACACTGCATGCGCGCGGTTGTAGAAAGTATGAATGTTCTTTTTCTAACACCTGTAAGGAGTGCGAGAACCTGAGTGCAGAAGAATGGAAGAATCTTACTTCTTATATGAAGATGCTAGAAAGGGATAGGCTGAGGAAAGCTTCCAAAAGCCGAAGTAGATCTAGGTCTAGCGAACTAGTTTCTAGCTTTCTAGCTTCTCCCCATGATGCATTAATTAATCCTTCTCCCCCTATTTCTGCCCTTTCACCCATTTTAAATCCTACAGATTCAGCAGCGGAAATTGCGGATCTGAAGGCTTCCCTTCATAGAATGCAGGTCAAAATGGCGGTCATTAGAAGGTAGAGTTGGGTGATTTAACAGTGGACTGATGTGAGTGTCCCCAGTGTTGTGGAGGGGGCGTCTGATCGGCTCTACAACGCTTCCAGGTCTAGACCTCTTCCAAGCTTCCTGGCCCAGAGGAGAAGGAATGTCGAAAGCCGTACGAAGGTTGTAGAGGTTCCCCACCGGTCAGGCGTCCCTTCGGCAGGTTCTGTTACGCCCCAGACTGCCAGGGATCGCTACAGGAAAAGCATCCTTCGTGAGTGTTTTTCGTCGTCAGAGTCGCCTTCACCTAGAAGAGGGTGGAAAGACACGAATCTTTCTCGCCCCTTGAAGAGGAGCTGGAAAGCTACGGCGCTTGACTCGAGTCCAGAACACTTTCCTGAAGAGGCTTCTACAGTAAAAAAGAGAACCTTGTTGACTCCAAGTGCTGTAAGGCAGACACCTTCCAGATCTCCCTCCCCTCGTTCCGACACGGACAGGGATGCGACTACTGCTCAGATCCTACAAAAAGTGCAGGAACAGATCTCCTCATTGGTTGGAGTTCTTTCCAAGAAACCTCGTAGGAAAGATAACTCCCTTCCTATAAAGAGGTCCGCGGCGCTCTCAGAGGTACCTCCCTCGAAAGGAGAGGTTCCTAAGATTGTTCCATCTTCTCCCAAGCAACGAGCTCCTATAGATGAGTGGTTTTCCTCAGACCCGGAAGAACCATCTTGGCCGAGAAGAACCATCTTGAGAATGCCAGTTAGGACAGAAGCCCTTTCCAGGCAAGGAGAACTTTACGGTAGAGAGGAGAGAGTGTCCAGGAACGAAGGAGTAGACGAACTGAAGGACCGTTCCATGGATTTTTCCGAGCAAGAGGCGCCTATTAGGCGCTCGGAAATGATCAAGCGCATGGAATCTTCTACGGTAACAGAACGTACCAAAGAGTTTCCTTCCAAGCGCTCGGAACATCGCGGACGTTCCAATCTCTCCTTACCCGTGGAAGAACTTTCCATAAGACGCGCGGAACTATCCAGGCGCGCGGAATCTTCCAAACGCGCGGAATCTTCCAGGCGAGTGGAACATTCCGAACGTTCCAAACTTTCCAGGCGCGCGGAACCTTCCGCACAAGCGGAACCTTCCAGACGCACGGAACTTTCCAAGCATTCCACTCAAGCGGAAGTTTCCAAGCGCTCGGATCCTTCCGAGCGAGCGGGAACTTCAAAGCGCGGATCGCCTTCAAGACACTTGGGACTTTCCAAACGGGAATCTTTTTCCGTAAGAGTGGAACAGTCCAAACGAGCGAGACTTTCCAGAAGAGAGGAATTTTCCGCACGAGAGGAACTCTCCGAGCGCGAAGAGCTTTCTACAAAAGCGGAACGTTCCAGACATGCGGAACCTTCTAGGCTAGAATCGCCTTCCAAGAGTTCTTCTCCTTGGAAGCGATCTTCCTCTTTGGGACTTCAGAAGGAAAGATCGGTGACATCATGTAAGAGAATAGAAAGGACTTCCAGCTCTCTTACAAAAGAACGTAGAGAGTCTTTTTCCGCCAGTCCTTCCCCGAATAGAGGCTCTCCTAATGCAGAATATGTGCGACCTACGGAGTGTTTGTCCGTTGCAAGGGATCGTTCTCCTTCAGCTGGGCTCGAGCTAGAGGATATCTCGGAAGACGAAGCCCCAGCTAATGAAGGACTGTCTAATTATAAGACTTTATCCGCACTTCTGCTCCAGGAATACGGAGAATCGCTGAGCCCTGCCGCTCCGCCTTCGCCTCGGTCTCTCTATTCGAGCAATAAGCCATATAAGTCCTCTGCCTTCTTGAAAATGAAAACGGCCATTTCAATGAAGAAGGCTCTCCAATCTCTCGGTTCTTGGATGAATTCCAAGAAAGAACTAGGAAAGACTGTCTTCTGTATGCCTCCCTCCCAGACTGACAGGTAAGAAAGAGGCATTTGGTACAAAACAGAGAGAATATGGGCCTATCTCTTCCTGCTTCTGCAGAGTCGGATTTCTCGAGTCTGGTAGATTCTTCTAGGAGACAAGCCTTATCCTCTGCATGATCTACTTGGAGCATGTCTGATTTGGATCATCTCCTCAAGGGTCTCTTCCACGTGCTGGAGGTTTTTAATTTCTTAGATTGGTCCCTTGGGGTAATTTCTAAGAAGTCTCAAGAATCGGAAAGTCTTAGCCCGGAAGTGCTTCATAGCATTTTGGCCTGTATTGATAAGGCGGTCCAGGATGGTTCTGGAGAACTATCTTCCCTCTTTGGAGCAGGGATACTTAAGAAGAGAGCGGTTTTTGGTTCTTTTCTGACCAAGGCTGTTTCTCCTTCTCAGAGAACTGCATTGCTGTTCGCTCCTTTATCTGAACATCTGTTCCCTTCTCAGTTAGTGAAGGAAATATCACACTCGCTTACTGAGAAGGCGACGCAAGACCTTCTTGTCCAATCGGCAAAGAAGAACAGAACAGTTACGACAGCTGCTAAAAAAAGTCTCACTTCCGTATCAACAGCCCTTTCGTGGAGGTCCCAAGACACGACCCTCCTTCAAAAGAAGACTTCCGACAAGCGAGGAAGATCATCCTCCGTCCCTTTAAGAAAGGAAAATAGCATACAGAACCTCCAAGCACTTGTGGGCGCCAGGCTACTGGAATACTCGGAAGCCTGGGCAAAGAGAGGAGCCGACCCTTGGTCGATGTCAGTTCTGAGAAAGGGATATCGAATCCCCTTCAGGGACAGACCTCCCCTGACGTCGACTCCTCTCGAACTGTCAGCTCGTTACAAGGACCCTGTGCTGAGAAACACGCTCCTTCAGATGGTAGAGGAAATGTGGAACAAGGGAGCCATCGAGCCGGTGCTAGATCCACACTCTCCGGGATTTTACAACCGCCTTTTTCTAGTCCCGAAGGCTTCCGGAGGGTGGAGACCGGTTCTAGATGTAAGTGCCCTGAACCAATTTGTAGAAAAAGAGAAGTTCCGTATGGAGACTTCTGCATCGGTGATGTCAGCCCTTCGTCCAGGAGATTGGATGGTCTCCCTGGACTTACAAGACGCCTACTTCCATGTTCCCATTCATCCCTCATCAAAGTAGTACCTTCGTTTCGTAATGAAGGGGAAGATTTTTCAGTTCAGGGCCTTGTGTTTCGGCCTATCCACAGCTCCTCAGGTTTTTATTTGACCTAACCTATGAAGAATGTAGTGAAGTGGCTTCATTTAAAGGGAATAAAAATCTCCCTGTACTTAGATGACTGGCTAATCAGGGCCAGATCGGAAACTCAGTGTTTGGAGGACCTAAAAACGACCTTAGACTTGATTCGATCTCTAGGATTCTCGTGAACCTCGAGAAGTCTCAGATGATCCCCAGCCAGAACCTGGTTTATCTGGGGATTCAGATGGATTCTCGGGGTTTTCGAGTTTTTCCTTTGCAGGAAAGACTCATACGAGGCTTTATGAAGGTCTCAAACTTCTTAGGGAGAGAACAAAGTTCGGCGAGGGAATGGTTGAGCCTTCTAGGAACTCTTTCCTCGCTGGAACAGTTCTTCCCCCTAGGGAGACTTCATACTCGCCCCCTGCAGTTCTTCTTAAAGAAAGTATGGAACTGGAAGACAGGACAACTTTCGGACTCGTTCCAGATACCTCTCGAGGTAAAGAATCACTTGAGATGGTGGTTAGCCCCTCTCAAAAAGAACGAGGGAGTGTCCTTATCCGTGCCGAACCCAAGCCGAGTGTTGTATTCAGACGCTTCGGAAACGGGATGGGGTGCGACGTTAGGAACAAGAGAAGTGTCAGGCACCTGGACGAACGAGCAGATGTCATGGCACATCAACTGCAAAGAATTGATAGCCATACACCTCGCCCTCAAGTACTTCGAATCAAGAGTCAGAGACGGGGTGGTCCAGGTCAACTCGGACAACACCACCGCTCTGGCATACATTCGAAAGCAAGGCGGGACTCATTCGTTCTCCCTCTTCGAACTGGCGAGGGATCTCTTAGTTTGGGCAAAGGAGAGAAACATCATCCTCCTCACGAGATTTGTCCAAGGAGAGAGGAACGTGAGAGCAGACAGACTGAGCAGGAGGAACCAGGTCCTTCCCACAGAGTGGACCCTCCACTCAGAGGTCTGTCGGCATCTTTGGGCTCTATGGGGGAGACCTCACATAGACCTGTTTGCCACGTTCCTCTCCAAAAGGATAGACATCTTCTGCTCTTCAGTAGAAGATCCGAGAGCATTCGCTGTCGACGCCTTCTACTAGATTGGTTTGGGCCTCGATACATACGCCTTTCCCCCATTCAAAATGCTGGGCGAAGTAATCAGAAAATTCGTGGCCTCAAAGGGGATGGCGGAATGACTCTATAGCCCATATTTGGCCATCTTAAAAGCTCAAGATTGGTTCACAGAGGTACTGGAATGGACGGTGGACTTCCCCAGATCTCTTCCAAACAGCGCATAAATCTGCTCAGACAACCCCACTTCGAGAGGTATCATCAAAACCTCCCCGCTCTCGCTCTGACTGCCTTTCGACTATCGAAAGACTCGTCAGAGCGAGAGGCTTTTCTCAAAAAGCTGCAAAGGCTATCGCTAGAGCCCGTAGACCGTCAACTATACGGGTCTATCAATTGAAGTGGGAAGTCTTTAGGAGATATTGTAAATCGAAGAAGCTGTCCTCCTCCAATACCTCTGTGAACAACATTGCAGATTTCCTTCTTTTCTTGAGGGAGGAATCGCATCTTTCCGTATCCACTATAAAGGGGTACAGGAGTATGCTTTCAGCTGTTTTCAGGAACAGAGGCCTAGAAATAGCTGATAATAAGGATCTTCATGATCTGATCCGGTCTTTCGAGACTTCAAAAATCAATACTCCTAGAACCCCGAGCTGGAATCTGGACGTAGTCCTAAAATTTCTAACCTCGAAGCGGTTTGAACCTCCACACCTTGCCTCCTTCAGAGACATTACGAGAAAATGTTTATTCCTGTTGTCTCTCGCTACAGCCAAAAGAACGAGCGAGATACACGCTCTTGATTCTAGGGTTGGTTTTAAAGGAGAGGCTGCCATTTGTTTGTTCCAGACTTTAATTTCTGGCAAAATGAAAATCCTTCAAAGCCCTGGCCCAGGAGCTTTGAAGTAAGGGCCTGTCGAACCTAGTAGGCAAAGAGATTGAGAGGTCCCTTTGCCCGGTAAGGGCCCTTAAATTTTACCTGAGTAAAAAGAAGCAGCTGGGAGGTTGTCAACAGGGTCTATGGTGTTCTGTGAAAGATCCTAAAAGACCCATGTCTAAGAATGCCTTAGCCTTCTTTGTAAGAAGTGTAATTACTGAGGCTCACAATGATTGCCCAGATGACTCCTTCAAACTTCTTAGAGTTAAAGCTCATGAAGTTCGAGCGGTTGCTACGTCTCTAGCCTTTCAAAGGAATATGTCTTTGAAGAATATTCTCGAAGCGACATATTGGAGATGCAATTCAGTTTTTGCATCTCATTACCTGAAGGATGTCAGGGTAACTTATGAGAAGTGCTTCTCTCTCGGTCCGTTTGTGTCAGCGGATACGGTGCTGGGACTTGGAGCAAAAACAGATCCTTAATTATTGTGTATGTACGTAAACCCTATAGTTAGAGATGTTCTTGGTTTTCGACTGTCAAAGGCACTAGGCGTCGCACAGGCGACCGTGGCTTTTTGTCAGAAGGAACTGAAGAATATCAGACAAATAAGGGTGTACAAAAATTTTTTTTTGCTACTGGTGTGTGTGTGTATATAGTGGTGTTGAGTTTTTGGGTTGTTGTCAGGAGTTGGGGATACTCCTTACAATCTTTAGAACTAACACAGGTGTTAGGATCAGGTGGTCGGGATGTATGTTTTTGCTCCTCGTATATGCTTTTAAAGCAGGTGTATTGTCATATTAGTGGATTAGCACCCATTGACAAAGGCCATTTAGGCTCTGCCGAGTAAGTGGATAAGACCCCATTGGCAGACCCACAAGATCTCTTAGCCATAGATCATCTCGCTGAGGCTCTTGAAGCGAAGCAGACTCCTGGGCAGTAGCCATGAAGTCTTCCGCTTAATCAGGTAGGAACCAAGGTTTATTTGTTCCTACAACATATGTTGTTTACCTGTCTATTTCAGTATTTAGCTGTCTCTTACCCACCACCGAGGGTGCCAATCAGCTAAGTATATATCTGACAGGTAAGTTGAATGTATAAAAATGATATTGTTATGATACAATAAAGTTTTATACATACTTACCTGCAGATATGTAGATTAAATGGCCCACCCAGCCTCCCCGCAGGAGACAGGTGGTAGAGAGAAAGAATCTGATAGAAAACGGGAATGGTTCCTATTCCTGCCACCCAGCGGCAGGACGGTAGATCACCTGACCTACCTGTAGCGTGTGGCGCGAAATTTGAATTTCTGTCGGGACGACGGAGTCTAAAGCTAAGTATATATCTGCAGGTAAGTATGTATAAAACTTTACTGTATCATAACAATATCATTATAATTATTAATAGTATAACAGATTACCAAAAATTCATCAGATAATTTTTTTCTTGAACGGCACAGTACGTAGTAACATTAAAATCCTGAACATCAAATTTTTTATTTTGACAGTTCTCATGCTTATGAGACATAAGTATTAGGTACTGTAATATGATTTTTTGGAATTTAGCAAGGAGATGAAGAGAAAAAAAATGACAGGGGTCTTGGGAATAAGTAAAGTCATAAAGTAAAGTGATGGCAAATGATCTGCAGGCATCTACCACATGTTCCAGTTGAGTCTTGCAATGAATTCCCCAAAAAAGATGAAACCTATTGACTGGTAGGTTATGGTAAGCATGGCTTTTCATTGAAAAGCCATGTAGCCATGTAATGTGCTAAAATATCTAACCTGAAAGTGCTGATGAAAGTCTTGCAGTGAGTTTCTCTCTGAGGTAATGCAGAACTCCAGTGAAAGGGAAGAATGTCTTTCGAAACAAGGAGAATCAAGGACATGTTGAGAGTGAAGAGGCATCTCTCTGCATCTGGCATTCTTTTAGTATATAAATTCCTTTTCAAAACATTTGACTGGTTACCCATCAGTGATGGTAATGGAGAATCTACACTAACTGTCAAACATGATATGAGGTTAGCAGGGAAGGTTGAGTAAAGCGAGAGCTTCGTTGCTTAGGAAAAGCTCATGGAAATTTCATAAGTCCACGTAAAGGGAAGTCATAGGGAGGTAGTCTCCTGTAAAATCCTGGGTACTATATGCAGTAAAACATGGGTGTAAAGAAAATGGATATGATTTTAAAAGGTATTTAACTAAAAAATGCTAAGATTCATGGCTACAGTGCATTCGGAAGATCATATTACCAATTAGGAAGTTGTTGATACGTGTGGCATCATGAGGCAAGAATAATCTGATCTTCAAAGACTGAGATGCTATGGACCGTTATGAGAGGGAAAGGGTATTAGTTAGGAAAGTAGTAGCTTTTTAAGTAGCAGGACAAAGACCTGTAGGAAAGCCAAGAAATCTTGTAAAAGGTTATAGATGAAGACCCAGACCAGGTAAGGGTTAAGATAAACACCAAACCTTACTTGCAAACCTGTGACCTAAGTATCTTGCAGGTTCATAATTCTGAACAAGGCATTCCTTGGCAATGAGCCTTTGGGTGGTTTGTTGAGTAACCCGAAGAACAATGAACGCACGAACAGTGCACACATTTCCTGTATACATTTCCCGTATAAATGGAGATTGTGCACACCTATAATTTAAATGTATAAATTGGTTCCTTTGCGACTTTTAATATTCTACATTTATAGAACAAAAAAAATAAAAGCTAACCAGAAATAACTGAATTGAATATTACTGTTTGCTAGTTTTATCTTGGCTACAACTAAAACAAGGAATAGTTTTCCTAGTGCAATTGTGTAATCTTCTGACCTCTAAATGTTTTAGCCAGGAGCAAAATCATTCCTGCTCTCTATTGAAGTCTCCGGAATCAAAGTGTAATGGTTTTATTTTGTTTCCTCATATCTGTTTATCATCTTTTCCCATTACTTTGTCTCTTGCTGTTGGCTGATCTCCCTTAGGAGCCCTTGTGGTTTATAGTTGCTGACTTTGACCAGTAGGATTTTCAGCTGATGATTGAAAGTTAATTATTATTATCCAGAACTCTGAGCCTAACAACAGCTCTTTTCGGGTTGGTTGATGAAAGTTAAAATTTTGTGTAATGCACTATTGAAGAAAATGAAAATGGACATGCCATAAATTTATCTGTAATAACAGAATTATAATTAATCCTTACTCTTTTTGGCGACTCAAAATATTTTTTATAAATTTGCTTAAACAGTGAAGTCACATTTGTCCAAGATTCCAATGACCTACAGGCTGCTCTACGAGAAAGACCCCTTGAAGCTAGTTAAAATCGTGGAAGAAAGAGAAAAGGATTGTCAAACGGAAAATGAATAGAATAGAATAGAATATAGAATTCAGGCCAAAGGCCAAGCGCCGAGACCTATGAGGTCATTCAGCACTGAAAGGAAAATTGACAGCAATAAGGTTTGAACAGAGTAATGGAGGAAAACCTCGCAGTTGCACTATGAAACAACTGTTAAGATATGGTGGAAAGTCTGATGGAAGAAAGAATATGAACGGAGGTCAGTAAAAGGAATGAGAGGTTGCAGCTAGGCCCCGAAGGGACGCTGCAAAGTCCCTCAAGTAATGCCTACAGTGCACGGGCGCCACTACCCCCCTAATGGGGAAGGGAAGATGAATTCAACTTTACGGCATATTTTAAATTTTAATGACTGCGCTTAAACATTTTATAATTTATTATGATTAAGAAACAGTTTCATGTCTTGCATTACAGCGTTTCACGTTGTTTGACCCTGTTAAGGAGACTGCTTCATGATCAATACTCTCGTTGGTTAATTTCTAGCGAGATAAAAATGTCTTTTTTGCGGTTTTCAGCAAGCCACTGATTGAATGGTATTTTCTGAATGAATCAATCAGGTTTATATATGTGTAAAATTTTGAAAAGGTTTAATGAAGTGGGGTTATTGTCAATATTTCTTTTAATGCTAACTCCCCGTTCGGTTCCAAGCCTCTTCGCTCTCTCCTCTCTCCCCTTCCTCTCTCCCCTCTCTCTTCTCTCTCTCTCTCTCTCTCTCTCGTCTCTCTCTTCTCCCTCTCTCATCTCTATCCCTTCGTTCTTGTCCCCCCGCTGAACTGTCGAGTTTCTTAAACAAGCGAGGAAATGAGGGGGAAAGTTACGGCAAGGGAAAAGATCGAGAGGCCTCACGTGTTTTCTCACAACACACAATAATCCAATTGTGACGTCACTGGAAGGTGAAAAGTTGGTGGGCGTGGAAGAAAGTAACGACATATCGACAAACACGAATAACGAAAAGCGAGGCGAATACGTTACCCAGAAACTCAAAAATCAGTCCATTTTTATTCTTTTCAACAACATCGCGTCGTTCTGTTCGAAATTAACTAAATCTTGAAAGGCCCGAAAGAGAAGGGAGGACTGGAGACATTGCCATAGCTTGCTTTTGGCATTTAGTAAAATGAGGACACACCAACTGTTTTTCATCGTAAGAGGGTGTTACAAGGTACAAAATAACGTATTCATACAATCAATGTTATGTCGCATGAACTGACGTCAAATGAATATCATCCAAATGCACACAATACAAAAAAAAAAAAAATGAGAACATCATTGTCGCTTCAGTAGTTGAAAAGCCAAATCAGATAAATAATACACTAGAAACAAAAAGGAGATTTAATAGTGCAAATAACGATGATATTAATTAAAAACAGTAAATTGTGCAACAGATCCGATGCCAATGTCTGAATATTTGAGTGGGCAATTTACCAAGCTTGGCAAACATAACAATAGTTAAAAGTTATACCTACAGTCAGTATCTTTGAGTACTAGTTACTTGCAGTTAAGAAAGTGTCTTTTATAACAGATTTGAAACGTGCAGCTAACTGTCAACACTTAAGTTCATAAATGGCTCTCCCAAATTTATTTGTCATGCCCAAAATTATAGAATTTGTTATTGAGTGAACTACTCATTTGGAAAGGCATAATGCTTCACTGGGTAACTACGGCAACCTCTATTGTAAACGATCGATTAGAAATGGATGAAGGCAACGCGGCATTTTTGGCCTTGCTCGATATCAGCGCCTCTTTTTATACAGTTGTACACTTAGTACTTCTAAATGATTTTCAGTCAACTGATACTATTGAAGGAGTTTTTAATTAAGTACTTAGGGACTGTGTGACAGAAAATACTGTGTACAGATTGGAACTCATGCTCATCTTACGATTCATTACGAGTACAACAAGGAAGTGTTTTAGGTCCAATCCTATTTGGTATTTTTACGATTGGATTGTCAAACACTACAGGGACATAGGGTCAAGTTCTGGCTATTTGTAGTAGACCCCTTAATTTCATTTTTACATAAAGAATGTTGAAGATACAAATGAGAAATTACATAATGCTATTGTCAGGGTTAAGGAGTGGATGTCATTAAACAGCAGAAATTAAAGAAATGCATCTCTGCTAGCTGACAAAAGCGATTTAAGAAACCTTGGTGATTTTCGGTTAAATATAGAATAGTAAGTACATCCGGTTACCTACAGATTACGTGACTTGGATGTACTATAAGATTGTAATTTGGCTCTTTGTGCTCAAATAAAAAAAGTTATAGGAGTTTACTGGTCGTTGTGTAAAAGTATCTATGTTTTTAAACTGTAACAGGATTTGTAAAGACATCGGCGATATTTGAAGAAATTTAAACACATATGTCAATCAGCAGTACCATTTAAAATTTCATCTCAAATATATATATTATATATATTATATATATATATATATATATATATATATATATATATATATATATATATATATATTATAATATCTAGTTAAAAAACTGTATTTTTGGACAGCTTCTTAGCACTTTTGTTATCAATTCCAGCGTTTACATCAATGTTATTCCAATTCAGAATATCGCAGAATAATGGTTTTAAAAATTTAGCCTCTTGAATAGCATGATTCAGTACAATGTATTCAGCCTCACGAGATGATGAAGGTCAAGCTACAATTTACTGTTTCTTACTCTTCCAAGATAACACATTTGTTTGGTTTTTCGAGAGCTCTTGGGAAAAAAAAAAAAAAAAAAAAATCCGTACGACCTTGACTAACGTTCGTATTTGGTAACTGCTAGACACAACAAGGACCCTCCATATTGGCAAACATGTAAAAAATTCACAATTTCCACTCTATCAGTCACCAAATATCTATCTTTAAGCATTTCAAGACTGTCAGAGAGAAAATTGTCTAGTCATACTATAGTAAAACCTTGAGCTTGAGGGCTGTATGGAATTGTATTATATAAAGTGCGATGACAACATCAAAGAAATTTAAAACAAACATACGTTTCACACTGCTGCACTTTTAGTTCCTACGTTCTACCTGTTTACACGAAATGATACCCAAAGGTACAGTTTTACACCAAAACGCCAGAGAGCTCTGATTCAGTTAGTCGGCAACGTCATTCAAACAACGGCTAGACGCAGTTGTGTTTAACCTTACAGTTAAAACTTGCATTGTTCTGCGTATTCTTAGCGTGGGCTCCTTCCTACTGAAAGTCCTCGACAGGAATTACCAAAATGAACAGAATAACTAAGGATGTAGGGAAAATTACCGTAAGAAACTCTCTCTCCAGCTGCCCAAAGCAACTGCTGACAATCCTAATAGTAGATTCGTATGTGAAGTAGTCAGTGGGGCAGGGCGCTCAAGTAAAAACCCACATGGCGTTTTATTTTGCCTGCCTCACTGTTCTGCTTGACTGTTTCGGTTGATGGGGGTGTCCCAGAGGTTCACACTATCCTTCTTTAACCCTTCGAATACTAAACCACACATTGGTGCTACCTTTTAGCCGGAGTCCGTGCTGGCAATGACCAGTTTAATTTAAACCAAGCAACCAACAATCCTATGCGTATTTGCGTATGTCAGTGTTATCTCCGGATCTTAATCTAGCATACAACATACTTGGGATTACTACCGACGAAAAATTCCCAACACAGTTCCACTTCACTGTTTGCCTCTTTTCCACCGGCAAATTCATTTGTGCTATACACAATAGTTCAGAAACATTCTGAGTGTCGCATTACCTATCCCATATTAACTGCCAAACCCAATCTGTCAGCAGGAAACCCCCTTTCAAAAACATTCATTCGCGAACCGCTTGCGTAGGAGGAGAGCTGGTGCAAGGAGTCAACATCATTATGCCGCTGGGATAACCCGCGATCATTGATCAAAGGAAGTTACGCCATTCGTTCACCTCTTGTCACTCTCAGAAAACAGGAAACATGGATGCTAGAATACATTCCTACTGCAAAATTCGGGAATTGCGTCTCGGTAAGAATACGTATTAATAATTAATGAACAAAAGTCTAACACTTTGGGAAACGTCCTTATTTGCACTACTTGCATTGACTGTTCCTTTCGAAAATACACACTTCCCTCTAGAATAGACAACAATTTCTATAAACTGTTTCTGGGAATTACATACGCGGACATTTCTTAGAATAAATAACTTACGATCTGGATTCTTAATTGTTTCTATTGTTTACGTTTCCTCTAGACTAGAGTTACTTAGCAAGACGAAGTATGACAGCGATAAAAAATAAGCAAGCAATGGATTGCTTTAGTTTACCTTCTTATATACCTTCGTATGCGTTCACAACACCACTATTGATATCCATCAACCATAAATGACAGCCGTCAAGGTAAGCCTTTTCCCCCTAGGCCGACTGCTCCTGCGAGCGTAAAGATCAAGTAATTTCCAACTGTTAAAATTAGCACTACCAGCCAAAAGTAACCAGAAACAAACATGGGCGATAACAGACTCGTCACGTAACCAACACGTTACTTAAATGATATGTAAATAAAAAGACAACGTCGATTGCCTACATAGAGAAAGCTGGCCATACACAGTCGCTTTGATGAATGAACATTTGCGCCACTTACGACTTTCATGTCAAATGAAAGCATTTTCTGGACAAAAAAAGCATTAGACTGGTGCAAATCGAAACAAAATTGCTAGGTAAAAATCGACAAATAAAACGAGATAGCAGCACACTAAGAGCAGGGTTTAAACAGCAAGTTTTGTTTGTTTGTTTGTATGGTGTTTTAATGTTGCATCGAACCAGTGGTTACTCAGAAACGGGACAAACGGCTTTACGTGACTTCCGAACCACGTCGCGAGTGAACTTCTATCACCAGGAATACACATCTATAACCCCTCAGTGGAATGCCCGAGAATTTAAACAGCCAGTAAACCTATATAAAATTTAAGGGATAAATAGCTCAACATGGCGGAGCCTATAAATCATGCAAAGGAAGAGAGAATCTCCGGGTTTGACATATTAATCGATCATGGCGGTAATGATGAGCAAAATAATATGAAATAATGATGAGCATAATAATATGAAATAAGTGTCACAAAGAAGAAAACGAGGAAACGACCTAAGCAGAGACGAATGCATCTTCTTATAATCCACCAGGCATCTCCGGCAATCATGTTAAGCCTTTTCAACAAACCTTTAAAAAGTACAATATAGAAGAAAGGAAAGTGAACTTGATTATACAGCCAAACGAGGAGATTCGCACCCAAGACACCTGACTCCTCAGATACAGAGAACACTGTAATATAGCGAGCTACCGGTGCGAGGCAATTAATTATTGCGTCCCTAGTTTGACGAAGGGGCTGTGGGGGTAAGCCATTTTCGACCTCATCCCGAGAAAATGGGCTTAAAAAAAATCTTTGTATTATTCAGGGCTTCTACTTGACTTTGGAAAAAAATGGGATAAGCTATAATCTCCTTTGGTTACACGAAACAAAACTGAATAGAAGGCTCTGAAGACCCCATACAAGACAATGATTCACAGTATGGAATTTTCAGTGAATTCCTCCTGCAGTTGAAGTCATCCCTAGGATTCGAGTTTCCAAACAAAATCACGGCGTGGATGCTACCAATTGCTCAGACTTTCATACAGTGAGCTTTATATTTGAAATATTGATTTAATTTGTAGTTAATCTCTTGAGGTCGTTTGCTGACGTTCAGTGTATATATATATATATATATTATATATAATATATATATATATTATTATATATATAGATATATATATATATATATAATATATATATATTTATGTAGTTATATATATACTGTTAAAAACTGGTCAAAAATGTTCTGTTATAACAGAATTCCATCTAATAAAAGGAGGCCATAAAAACAGCAAAATACAGAGAGAGAAATACTATATTTCAGAGACTGGTCTCGGAAATATAGTATTTCTCTCTCTGTATTTTGGTGTTTTTATAGCTTCCTTTTATTATATATATATATATATATATATATATATATATATATATATATATATATATATATATATAATATATATATTATCATGGAACTGAATTGGTTCGTCAGATGTTCCTTTGGCAGATTATCAAAGACATTTCCAAGTAAGTCTCTTGCATCTGTTTTGGGATCCATTTTCACCTTCCACATTACCGCTGAAGCTGTCAAAATCCATTATTATTATATTGCCTCTATTTTCACATCAGTCTAAGTAAAGGTTTCGTATTTACCACTGAAAGACCATTATCACCGTCTACCCCATCCACCCTGTTCACCTCCCTACTTGACCCACGGCCCCCCGGGGCGGGCATTTTCCTCCCCCATTTCGTCTCCCCTACTTTCGGACCCCCAATGGCCCCCCCCCATCCCTTCACCCCAACCGCCACCTCGCATCTCTTCCCCCCCCCCCCCCCCCCCCCCCCCCCCCCCCCCAACAATCTCTCGTCCCTCTCAAGGCGGAGTCAGTACCAGCCGAGTGTGATAGACCGTCGGCTGTGCAACTCCGGCTGAGGTACACGTGAGGCAGTAGATCTTGGACGTATGACGTCACTCGACCGATGCCAATTATTCACCGCCAACTTAAAAAATATGGCCGATGGCGCGTGTTTCAACCGGAGAAATCTGAGAATTATGTCATACCAGGCACCTGAACAGAGAAATGACGGCGTTTCGAAGTGCCTTCTTCTCGTAAATCTTGTCCTACTTACGCTCCTGTACTACTGTGCAGCCTTACAAGCACATTGACGTAGCAGTGTGACCTCTCTCTCTCTCTCTCTCTCTCTCTCTCTCTCTCTCTCCTTCCGTTCCATATTTGTGCCACTTATCAGGATGATCGTATTCATGTCATAGCAAGTGTTCATGCTTACAATCATCTAGTTGTTTAGAGATATAGGTAGCTAACGTTGTTCGACAGGCTATTACCAGCAACACCAATAAAATACTGTTTAGAGATATAGGTAGCTAACGTTGTTCGACAGCCTATTTACCAGCAACATCAATAAAATACAATTTTTAAAAATGACATTTTTTTTCGAAAATCGCTTCCATAAGTATATTTTGCTTCCACGTGGACTGCACGGCCCGGTTTTCTTTCAAGATCTGACAGCATCAGACCCTACTTATTAAATTTTCATAGATAAGAATGTTCTCGTCTCATTTATTTACTTAGTAAAGTAACAAAGGCAATATATTTACCAGGATAACAAACTAAGTTATGTGATGGAAAAGAGGCAAAGCTGAATTCCCGTATAAGGTGACAGAATGAAATGAAGTAATGAGGTATTTATCATGAAAGAAATTAGCACTAAATAAGGGAGAAAGCAGAAAAATGAACTGATGAATTAGAATTTGTGTTCTCACAGCTAAGATAATGAAATACTTTGTTATCTGAGCATACAACGCTTCAAAGCTATATAATAATAATAATAATGATAATAATAATAATGTGCCTTAGTCAACATACAAAAGGGCAAAGTAACAAGGACTGAAGGGATAAAGCTACCAGATGGGAGCAACATCAAACACACAGACGAGACAGGATACAAATACCTGGGAATAATGGAAGGAGGGGATATAAAACACCAAGAGATGAAGGACACGATCAGGAAAGAATATATGCAGAGACTCAAGGCGATACTCAAGTCAAAACTCAACGCCGGAAATATAACAAAAGCCATAAACACATGGGCAGTGCCAGTAATCAGATACAGTGCAGGAATAGTGGAATGGACGAAGGCAGAACTCCGCAACAGACCAGAAAACTAGGAAACATATGACAATACACAAAGCACTACACCCAAGAGCAAATACGGACAGACTATACATAACATAAAAGGAAGGAGGGAGAATACTACTAAGCATAGAGGACTGCGTCAACATCGAGAATAGAGCACTGGGCAATATCTGAAAACCAGTGAAGACGAGTGGCTCAAGAGTACATGGGAAGAAGGACTGATAAAAGTAGACGAAGGCCCAGAAATATACAGAGACAGGAGAATGACAAACAGAACAGAGGAATGGCACAACAAACCAATGCACGGACAATACATGAGACAGACTAAAGAACATGGCAATGGTTACAGAGGGGAGAGCTCAAGGAAACTGAAGGAATGATAACATCTCTCCCATATGTAGGAAGTGCAATACGAAAAATGAGACCATAAACCACATAGCAAGCGAATGCCCGGCACATGCACAGAACCAGTACAAAAAGAGGCATGATTCAGTGGCAAAAGCCCTCCACTGGAGCCTGTATAAGAAACACCAGCTACCTTGCAGTAATAAGTGGTACGAGCACCAGACTGAGGGAGTGATAGAAAACGATCAGGCAAAGATCCTCTGGGACTATGGTATCATAACAGAAAGGGTGATACGTGCAAATAGACCAGACGTGACGTTGATTGACAAAATCAAGAAGAAAATATCACTCATTGATGTCGCAATGCCATGGGACACCAGAGTTGAAGAGAAAGAAAGGGAAAAATGGATGAATCAAGACCTGAAAATAGAAATAAGAAGGATATGGGATATGCCAGTGGAAATTGTACCCATAATCATAGGAACATTAGGCACGATCCCAAGATCCCTTCTTATGTAAGAAGAGTGATGGACTCCTAAGGAGGCAGGATGCAACCCGGAACCACACTATAAATACCACCCAGTCGAATTGGAGGACTGTGATAAAAAAAAATAATATCTTGTCCATATGCTATTTAACATGAACCTTACTCATAAACAGTCAGTCAGTCAGTCAGTCAGTCAGTCAGTCAGTCTGTCTGTCTGTCCTGAGAGTATACTATTAAAATAATTTTGGAGAATAATTTGATTGAGATGATCGAACTCGAACTCCTTCGGCGGGGGAGATTCTGTCGTCACTACTGAGATGAATTGAATAAAGTTTTCCTGCAACACCTCCAGAGGGAATATGTTCTCGTCTTGCCGAAATCGAACTTGACAGAACAATGACCTTTTTTGTACTTGTGGCTCGAGTGAGTTTGGGAAGAGGGCTTACAACTGGAATTTTGTTGGGAAACTTAAAGAAAAGGCGTTTATTAATTCGCACCTAGTTTGACGAACTGGCGTAAGAATTCTTCCCCCATTCTGAGAAAATGGGCTTCAATGATTTTGATATTATTCAGAGCTTCTAATCAGCTCATCGTGTGAGGAAATTTTGTTGCAAAATGTGACAACGCAGACACCCGAGGTTATTCAGAACACCAGTTATTCAGAACAGGGTCGAACTGTATTATTATTCGATTTTCTTTATTTCATCATTTTTTTCCTGCAGTGAAGACAATTGTTATATACCAGCGTTGCCTTAATGTAGGACCTCAATTAAAGGAGTTCTATGAATATATAATTATATGATCTATATTTATTTGTGGTGGTTACTACCAAAATTACTACCGAAGTATTCGATTTTCACCTCCGATCCTAACTCGCACACAACTGGCCTAAAGAATTTATTCTCAGAAATGAAGCCCGTCCTTCAAAATATTTTGTACATTATTTGTGCTGCTATTCATGATTTCAATAATTTAAAAGCAATTTTCTGGTAATGAATTAAATAAAACTTCCTTCGAGTGATTTTTTTTGTACTGCAGTAAAACAGTCTCTGTGGTATGGCCTGTTTTTATATGCGTGTATAAAACCAAAGTCACACCTGAAATATGTTAACCAATTCATCACATGTCAAGTAGCAACCGGACAAGAGAACCAACGAACGTTCTTATATTTTTTCTGAAAATTGGTCAAAATTATCAATAAGAAACCGTAGATTTACTCGAACTCGACCTCTTTCACCAACAGGTGCTATAGATAATTTGACAGATTATAACTAATTAATTTAAACTTGAGCCTTGTCGTGATTCAATGTCCATATAACTGAAAACTTGAAATATCGAGGTAAGTAATTAATTTTCTCTCTCCTTCTCTCTCTCGGAACTCCATAACCGGCATGGTAAGGCTCCCTGATAAGACTTGTAGAATAATATAATACTGACAAAGGAAATCGAGAAAAATGAGGAAATCTTCAAGCTCCTGAGGAAGACATATTTTGAGTTCAATTATCTTGAACAGGAAGGAAACTAGAGTAACAGGTGGAATCGTAGTCTGTGGAGTCCGAGAAGGTCTTTAAGCTTAAGCTCTTAAGTGCACGGAATTGGTGCAACTGGCAAACGAATAAAGTAAGAAGCAAAAGACGGAAAACACACTTGAGCATAGCCTGAAACCCTTCAATGAATAGGGGAAATGAATCTTATTGTAATGGAAAATGGAAAAAAAATGAATGTCACAATCCGGGGTCGGAAACAACAGCAGGAGTTCTAGAAGAATGGGAAGTCTTCGTAATTCTAAATAAATGACTACGTGATATCGGAAATCATACGACAATAGGAAAACTAGCGAAATGTGAAGATAGGAATGAAATGATGAGATTTATGTCTAAAACCAAGAAAGTTCAAGAGAGAAAGTTAATTCTGTGTATAATATTGAAATCTAGACTAGAAAGTCAAAATTTGCTTAAAAATCGATTATTTTATTACGAACTACATAACTACGAAAACTGCTACATAATTTAAAACAAGATTTTTTTGTAGCAAGAAAATATTAGAACTCTTTACCTAACAAATATTCATGAAAGGGGTCATGGTCATCTTTTTGCCAAATTCAAAACTTTATCTATAAAGTCTAGGACTGTATTTGGGGAAGTAATACGTATACTACGAAGAATTTGGGGAGTCAGTCAAAGGAAAGAAGCAAGGAAAATGTAGGGTCAGAAAAAAAAAGTAATGTCAAAGCAAAAATTGATGTCTACCAAAAAATGTTTTTGAAAAGAAGACAACTAGCAAATCAAGTCAGGAAATCTACAAATATTCCCTAAAAGCAGAAAGTAAATAAGGTAATGGATTTATACCAGGAAAACCTAAGCAGATGTCGACATTACGATCACTGTGGCTCGCGCAGAAGCGAAAATCACGGCTGTCTGAATCTTAAACCATTGAAAATCTTTCGAGTCTCGGCAAAATGATGAAATCTTGAAGTGTTATGAGCAGAAGAGATTCGTCCCCACAGTATGGAATTAAGGTCAATGGAAGGCACCTCTGAAACACAAGTAAAATTAAAAAAAAAAAAAATTAATAAAAAATTCCATTTGGAATGAATCCGGAGCGGGGGGAGGGGGGGAGGGGGGGGTGCAAAATAAAAGAAAATCCTTAGAACTACATAATCCAGAATGAAGATAGTGTACATACATTGTAGTTACTACACGAGAACCAGCCGAGAAAACATTAAACAAAAGTAAAACAAATCCAAGACTAGTGGCGAAGGGCGAAATTCTAAATCTAAACAAGAATACAGAAAGAAAAGGACATATATGTAGACCATTCAAGGTATCGAAGTCAGGTCTGGCGAAGCGAGACGCAGAAGCTACGGAAGTGGAGGGGAACCACAGAAATTCGGGAAGATCGCGCACAAAATCACAATTTTTGGAAGTAAATTGTATTTTTCCTAACTATACAAACCATCGGTCCTTTACATAAGGAATTAGTTCCAGCTGAAAGTAATTCCTTATGTAAAGGACCTCAGGTTTGTATAACGTGTAGGAACAAAGAAGAAGTTACTCGGAGTTTCATGAAATGGAGGTGCTGTTGAGTGGATAAGCAAGGCTGGATAAACAGGGAGTCTGCATGAAAATCCTGAGAATACAAAGATAAATGGAGGAAGCTTTAACTGAAGCACAAAAGAATAAACACTAAGGAGAGTAGGAGAGTCTAAGGCTTCAACAATATATTCTATGGACTGTACGCCAATGGACAAAAGAGGCTCTCCAATCAAAACGGAATAGAAAACAATATCATATATATATATATATATATATATATATATATATATATATATATATATATATACAAGAAGAAGAAAGCGGAAATAATAGAGTATGAGTGGAAACTTGAGATCGAGTGTCTCAATGAAGACCTGTTCCCAAGGCAGAACGGGTCAGACCACTAAATTAACTCAAGTTTCTTCTTGACATTACGATCTTGATAATATCTTGCGTTCACTTCAGTGCTACAACATAGATAAGATACTTTATTATCATACTCCATTATAGTCTTGTGCTTGCATACTTTTCAGTAGCAGTATGGGGTCCCTTTCCAACATGTAATACTGATAATAGCCCAATAGAAATGCTAGAAACATTATCTGGCCTCAAATGTAGGCATAGATAAATATTTCATGTCTATATCTTTTTTAGTTGCAGAGTTATCAAGCAAAATGTTTCATGGCGGCCATTTGGTGCGTCATATTATCACAATGGTGACATTATCTGGACAATGATTGATGTATTTATTTCAACAATGATTTACTCAAAGTGTCAGAAATCGAAACAACTAGCGGCTTTCTTGAAAAGAAGTGACGCCCATATTGCAATTTAGCGTGGGCACCCCCAGATTTTTCAAGAGGGGGGGGGGGGGGGGGGGCTAAAATGAGCACGTGCCAGATTTCATGCTTGTATCACAAACTGGGGTATTTTCCTGCTTATCTGCTGCAGTACTGTCAGGCTCACGAATCCGTGCGCCTCCGGAGGTATATAACGCACAATGCCAGTTTCGAAACGTAGGCGAGGTTCTCGAGGATGTGAAGTTTCAATACCTTATTTTCTCTTTCAGCGTAATGATCAGGAATTCAAGTGTAAAATACTTGAATACCAGTCCATCGAACCATGCTGCTTAGACGGCGATATTCTTTTACTCCGTCAATAGGATCAAAGGCTCAAAAGATCGCATCTGGAATTCATTGTTTCCCCTATTCTACTCCTGGAGGAGGAGGAGGAGGAAGAGGAGGAGGAGGAGAAAAACGAAAGACGACAGAAAAGATGATAAAAAAAAAATCAGTAACATCTTCACACCTGTCAACACGTTGCACGACGACGACAATCTGAAGAGATAACAAAAGATTTTCTGAGAGAATACTAATGAGCCTTAGGAACCGGCGGCATTCAGATGCCGAGCAACAACGCATTTCATGGGCGTGAGCTCTCCTGGTGCCATTCCAAATTTTGCAGCATAAATGAATTCTGTGGAGAAGAGGATCAAATTATTGTTTTTAAAAAAAATCACTTCGGTAAGAAAGCAAATTACGTTTCCTTCCACGCTGACAACACGGCGGGGAGAGAGAGAGAGAGAGAGAGAGAGAGAGAGAGAGAGAGAGAGAGAGAGAGAGAGAGAGAGAGAGAGAGAGAGAGAGAGCAATAAACCCGCTTATTTGTCCAAGCAAGACCTTGGTCTACCTAAGCTATGGCTGCACCGCAGTAGCTTGACAGTATAAAAAAAATAAAATAAAATAAAATAAAATAAGTCTCCAATTGAAACTTGGACTACACATGTATACCGCCTATATAGTTTAATATCGAGTCGAATATAGAATTTAAGCCAAAGGCCAAGCACTAGGACCTATGAGGCCATTCAACACTGAAATGGACGTTGACAGCAAAAGGTTTGAAAGGTGTAACAGGAGGAAAGTAAGATGAAGTAAGGGAATATAAAAGGAGGTACAGTAAAAGAACGAAAATAATTGCAGCTAGGGGCCAAAGGCACGCTGCAAAGAACCTTAGGTAATGCCTATAATGCACCGCATGAGGTCCACTGACGGAACTACACCCCCTCCCCCCCCTACGGGAGTGACTAATTGAGATTTAGACTATACATGTATACTTCCTAAATGCAGACAATGAAATGTTTGAGAATGGGAATGATTGCCTTCAAGAGTGTTTGTCAATGGCTATGACAGTCTTTATAAGAATTTAATTTCAATGAATCCTAAATCCATCATTTCGTAGATAAGCCTGCCAAACAACCAGTTTTCAGGAAGATTAATAATCCACATAAGTGTGGCTGACTAGGACCTTCTTGACCTTATATAAGGTAATTTCCATTTAATCTCTCTTCACGCATAAATGCAGTCTTTGTATACATTTGGAGAGAGAGAGAGAGAGAGAGAGAGAGAGAGAGAGAGATGTAGAGAGACGAGAGAGGAGAGAGACAGATGCAGAGAGCGAGAGAGAGAGGAGAGAAGAGAGAGGAGAGGAGGATAGAGAGAGAGAGAGAACCATATTATCAGCATTGGTTTAATGCATTATTGGCTTCTTAATTACTCATTTTTTATGGCTGCCCCCAACACCCACCAAGGCTACTCTCTGTTTACACACAAACACACACCTCTTTGGTAAATTAAAAAAAGAAGATAAAATAAAATCTGGCACCGCCTCTGATAGAGCGACATCTCTCATCTTGTAAGGTGGCATCTTGCAGTACAACCACGTAGCCTACGTGAAGTCAAAATAGACAGAAAGATAAAAGAGAATCTCGTGCAGTGTCACTACGGAAGTATGCCAAGGCTCACCAGCCGTTAAGCCTACAAGAATAAATGCGTAGTGTACTTCATAACCTGACGATCATCAATCCACCATAGAGATCTATGGAGAATACCTTGGTGTAGGCTTCAAAGAATCGAGGCCTAAACTGTCCTATGGTTCTGCGTATGAAAGAGTCAGTTGCACAACACACAAATTGAACGGCAATAGATTCAGTGGAATCAAGAAACAAACGAAGCTACGGTTCGTCAGGGAGGGGACAAGGCCTTACAATAAAGAATCCTTATAGGGTTGCAGGTAACGTGAGTTCTAAGTGTTATCAGACATCCACGGAGGTCACTGAAGTGTTACCAAAATCTTAGGTACAGGCGATAAAAAAAAAAAAAAAAAAAAAAAAACTTAAAAAGGCTTTTAAATTCTAAAACTTATCGGTAATGACGAGTTAATGAAAATAGTTTTGCAGAGTAATGATCGTTCAAGTTAATGATGGCAGACAAAGGATATTTTGTATATACTGTATTACAATGACTGACTGATGCAGTTCAAGAATGACCTACATAATCACTAAACAAAATCTGAGTGTAGTTGTATATATGAAAATAAACAAAATACAAAGATTACGGAAAGGGCTCTAGCTTTATTACTGCCATTTTTTTTATCCACAAAGTATTTCCCTATTCATTCCTATAATAATACTAATAAATGTAAGTAAATATAATCGGAACTCAGTTTTCGGTAAATGCAACATCGAATCCTCGGTATTTCTAAGCGTACGAGAAGTGACTACATAACCTCTAGGCCCGCACATACATACACACACACACACGTGTATATATATATGTAAGCATATATATATATATATATAATTGTGTCAGGAAACAACAACCTTTAAACCAAAGAGCACGTATTATAAGCATTATTTACCATTACGTACAATTTGTCTCTTTATAGTGTTAATAGTGTGAATAGGGTAATGTACCAACATTGGTTTTCCTTACCTGACAACAAGACCAGGTGCGTCTCATAAGGCGGTCAAACTCTTCCATCTTCGACTTCGTCCTCAATAATCACGATTCCAGGCGAACTCGCTGCGTCTTGCCTCTCTCAATTCTGTAAATGAAGGTGGGATTCTCGTCTCTCTTCAGTCGCCATATTTAAGACTTGTCTGTCATCAGCTACAAGAACCCATAAGGACGCAGACGTGACTCGAGAGAAAGCCTGGAAAAGGAGTAATCACCATTAGTCTAGTCCTAACTGTCAGCAGTTTGCTCGAGGTTGTATGATGCTACTACCGTTAACTGAGCCTAGGCCTAGGTCATGTCTCTCGGTCATAGTGGTTGATGGGAAGAAGAGCTGTAGTGACTAAGAAAGCGATATGTCTGGTGTTCCCCAAGGTTGTAGTTATCTAGGTCCATTACCTTTTATCTTTTATATCTTATGAATACTCTACTGTGTGGCTTTGAAAAGATTGATTCCATCTCCCGAGTGTAGACCTTTGGTTGCAGAATCTTTAAACTGAGATATGGCAAAATTATTGCATGATACAAAAGTTGGGGGGTGAAGGTAATAAAAAAAAAAATCAAAGAATAATTGTTAACATGTATAAACCAGCCCATTAGATCCCCCACCCTCCTCTGCCCAGAAGTTGATTAAACCCTAACAAACTGTAAGTATGATCGCTGCATGTCTAGGACACTGGATCACTCCCTCCCAGATCTTTTCATTAACAAATTCCCTTCAACTATAAACTGCTCATGTAAAATTCTGAGTCATTCTTGATAGAAAGTTCACTTCCAAGAGACTAATGGACTGCTATCCCTAATGGGACCCCTGACTTGTAGTATTCTTCTTTTCAAAACAGAGTTGCAGCTTGGCGTATAATAATAATAATAATAATAAACGACCTCTGACCTTGGCTATCCAATCACCTGTCACATGCTTACAAGTAACAGCTTTTTTTTCTGCCTGCCTACACTGATGAGTTCCAAAATGACGACCCCATGTTGGATTATAAGCACATAGCAGACCAAAACGTAACCTATCCAGCTGCATGAGAGTGAGGCATTAATTTGGAATGCTAAGAACCAAGGTTTGTTCAATTGAAAGTCAAGTGGATTACAATAGCCTTGATGGTTATCACTAACATTTTTAGCGCTTTTTACTTTATAAACTTACTGTGTGACACCGAATTAATGTCTAGGTATGACTTTGTTAACAAGCAGAAAGTAATGATTAAATTATGATCTTGTCATTTTTCAAACTTCTTTGTTTTAAAGATCAGTGACAGCTCTAAAATACCCACTAACATTTTCTGAGACTAGACTTTTCCACTTCATTCCCTCTTGTGACAGGTTCCTGAAAATCATCTGTTAACAGCAAAGGCATCATGGCTACCCGGTGTGTGGAGTCTCTTAAAAAGGCCATGATCAGGGCCGTTTCTAGTTCATTAGGCGCCCCAGGCAAGAACTAGTTATGGCGCCCCCCTTCCCTCCAGGCTGTAAATAATAACATAAACAATTTCGAACACAACTAGGATCTCAAGCTCCACAACAAAACAACATACTTTATTAATAAATCATCTTCACGTATATGTATACACAACAAGGAAAAGTATAGACTCAAAAGTATACAAACTATTTTTGTAAATTTTAATAGACTAACATCATTATACATTTTTATTGCAAATCCTACCTAAGATAAATTGAAAAAGCTAATCTTGCCAATCTAAAACCATAGAACTCAATGCATATATGTTGAGGGCTATGCTAAAACTATTATATAAAAGTTTTCTTCACTGATTTTTCATATTTAAAACCTGACTCTTCTTGACTTTCTTGCAGCAAAATCATCTATAGTGTCATCATACGAAATCTGTTTGGATATTTCTCTATTAATACTAATTATTGCCAGCCCATTTAGGCGCTCCTGTGACATAGTAGACCTTAAATATGTTTTAATGAGCTTAAGTTTAGAGAAGCTTCTCTCTGCAGATGCCACAGTCACAGGTGTAGTGACAGCAATTCTTAATGCCACCCACATGTTTGGATAGATCTCTTTCAGGCCTTTCTCCTCCAGAAAAACAAGAAGGTCTAATGTTGTCATATTTTGTTTTGGCCATTGTTTTGGAAATGACTGCATCTCTACAATCAGTTCATCATAATTTAAATCAGAATGATCCCCAGATGTGTGTATTACACAAATCTTTTGCTTGCTTTTCTAGCTCAGTAGATGTCAGGTCACAGAAGTTTATGAGAACACTGAATTTCTTTGCAACATCACTCATCATTCCAGTTCTCTCTCTCAGAGATTCAATGGCCATATCCACAACTACATTGAAAAATGAAAACTCCATTTTTTTCAAGCCATCGGTAATAGGTTCTTTTCTGCTTTAGAGCAGCTTCCACATTCATCTCCTCACATATCTCTTTGGCAGATGTCTGGGCATTAGCAAACCCAGTGTCTCTGTAGCTAACAAGGGAGGTTTCAGTCTTCTTGAGAATGTCAACAGCTACATCCAGATGCATGCATTGTGATTGCAGTAGTTTATTCACAGTTTGAACTTTTCTAAGGATATCATACCACACCACCGTACAAATAGAGAACCGGTATGATCCCACCTCTTCTGCTAAGGCTTGTGCTTCAATTTTAATAGCTGGATCTGCAGTGCTTGCTCTCACCTCTAAAAGAGCATCTCTCACTTTTGCAGCCTGGAATCTTACAACCTCAACACTGTTGATTCGACTCTCCCACCGTGTGTCTGCCCAGGATTTCAAAGTTGTGTCCACATGTTTTTTTAGGGTCGACCACCTTTGAGTGGAGGCAGAAAAGAGATTAAATAATTTTTGCAGGTAGCCAAAGTAGCTAGTTGCATCTGAAGAGCTCTTTGCTGCATCACACACAACCAGATTAACAGTGTGTGCTCCACATGGCACAAATAAAGCCCTGGGGTTCAACTGAAGAAGTCTAGCCTGGACTCCCTTGTTTTTTCCTCTCATATTTGCCCCATTGTCATATGACTGTCCTCTGCAGTCTTCAAAGGGGATATTAAGCTCTTCAAGTTTTTTGAGTATGAGTCTTGAGAGCTCTCCTCCTGTTGTCTGCTCGGCCTCAAGGAACCCAATAAAATATTCCTTAATTTGTGCAGTGCCTTCAGCTGTAACTATTCGAATTATCACAGATAATTGCTCCTTGTGACTTAAATCTGGAGTGCAATCTAAAATAATTGAAAAGTATTTGGATTGTCTAATTTCGGTCACCATGCACTCCACAAGCCTCTTACTGATGCAGTCAATAAACTCATTTTGAATAATATTGCCTAGGTAGGATGTATGACTGGCACCTCCTTGCACCTTCGCAATATGTTCTTTGAGAACAGGGTCAAACTGAGCCATGAGTTCAACTTCTTTCAGAAAGTTCCCATTATTGGGCTGGTAAAGTGTGTATGTGGACCCTCTGGAAGGAAGATTTCGTTCTGCCAGACTATGAATTATAGCCACGAACCTGGTAAGTACCTCTCGCCACCTACGTCGTTCATTGTTTATTAGTGCCAGCTCAACTTTGTCAATTGTTTGCCCCTTTTCAATACGACTCTCCAGTTCTTTCCATGACCCCATATTCTTTGTATGTTCTGGACTGTTCTCATGCATTTTGAGTGAGTCACTGCAGTTTTTCCAGTCATTAAAGCCATCTCTGCTTAGTTTAAATGTTTTCTGGGAAAAGTTTGCAACAAAAACAGTATAAACTATCTTTTTTCTTGGAATATGTCAGCCATGTTCTTTTGATTTTCTCCCCGTTCACTAGCTGTCTGTAGAAGTATTGGTGATGACAACTTCTTCCATCCTGTTTCTTTGGGAATGGGAACTCTGATTTGATTACATATGGCCCTCGACTTACCAACTCAATCCTCTCTCCATGAGACAACTCGGGTGACCAGTCAGCAGGATCAATGGGTGCTGCTGTAACAGACTCACTGTACTCGCTTACATCTGTTGCTGTGCCTATTGGGGTTGATTGTGAAGTATCTTTAGGCTGGGGGAATGGGACATCGTCATTGAGTGTGCTGCAGCTGCTGGTGCTGGGTCCTCCTTCTGTAAGAAATCAAACACACATGAAATAGCTTCTGAATGAAATGGTCAATCACAAGACTCATTTTTATGTTTCTGACTATGCATCGAGTTCTGATGCTGCCTTATTACCTTATTACATATCTAATTAGAAAAAGGATTCTATAAAAAAAATAGATTCCTCGATCAGGTCAACTTACAGTACGTACCTAGAGCGGAAAACGTACTTCTTCTTTCTCTCTAAAAATTGAATACAGAGCGTTTTAGGTGAATATTTTTACTTGCAGGTTTTTTTTCGAATTTTATATATTAATAACTGTATTTTACACTTTTCTTTCATTCCGACTCAATCTTAAAACTTTCATTAATCACTTAATCAGTAATCATCAATAAGTGTGTGAAAAATGCAAAAATGCTACTAATTCTAATTGAAAAAAAGACATTCATTAATCATTTTAAGTAGTACACTTAAATTTACAAATATAAAGTCTTATTCCACATAAACTGGCAAACAGACACGATCAAACGGACTGCACATTTAAATCTATTTACATTTTAGCTATAAATGTAGTTAAATACATTGTATTTAAATACTTAGAATAGTTAAATACAGTATTTAAATACGCAGAACAAAATGTATTTGTAAATAAAATTCTAAATACTCAAAAGTATTTTAAATACGTATTTAAATACAAAGTATTTAAATACTGCCCATCTCTGAGTACATTCATAATATGATCTGTTAAACTCACCTGGTTCTTCTACTTGGGAAGAAGGCAGTGACACCGAGGCCTCCTCACACTCCTTTGTTTCAGCATTTACAGGATGCTGTCGTGGCTTCAGATATTTTTTCAATGCATCTGGACGAAAAGAAATTATAGAATATATGTTAATTATTATGCATTTAATATAATTTAATTTATAAACATATAATTTATAAACATCTAAATTTTTATAGTACAAATATCACTGCATTGCAGCATGTAGGCTATGCTTAGGGTCTACAAGTTACAAGTAACCTCCTGAGAATCCTTGAGAATGAGCAAATGTCAATATTAACTAGGGTAAAAAACCGCATGGTACAGGGGTGGACCATGTACGATCAATGTGTACAACCCCGAAAAAAGTACATTATAACGCGTCCTGACATCGGAGATGGGCATCAGACGCGACTTGTTGGTGAGAAACGGAGCTAAAGACCTCTACTCCGGTGTCAGGACGCGTTATAATGTACTTTTCTTGGGGTTGTACACATTGATCGTACATGGTCCACCCCTGTACCATGCGGTTTTTAACCCTAATATAGCACAAAACTCGATTTAGAGTAATCCAGGAAAACGTAACATTTAAAATAATAATAAAAATTAATAATAATCATCTTCTCAGCTTTATCCCTATTTATTCGGGGTCGCCGTTTGTAATGAGTCAGAGGTACCAAAACGTGGAAATGACGTCATAATTATGGATTATTTTAACCTCATTTATGACAGGAATCAACGCAAAATAACGCCTCCGGTTTTGACCGCGAAAAAGTGATGGATGTCCTATCCATTACTACAGATCATTGGTTTATAAGGTATATAACTCCTGGATTTCATTCGAATTTTCAACTCAGAAATATCTCCAAAAAGTGAACTTTGTTTCTTATAAAAACTATAGGCTAGGCTTATGCACACACAACACAGCTGCACACTTACCTCTACTTTGGGCTCGATTTTCCTCTTCCTTCCTTTTTCTTTTCTTGTTTGCTGCACCTGACAGCTTGGACTGCCTCTTCATGATTGATAAAAGCTTGAATGCTTGACAGCTACGTTGACAACTTAAGAAGACTTAAAAAATAGAAGTAAAGATTGGAGTAAACACGATGCTTAGAACTTAACTAAGGTGGCGTCGTGGTGGCATCGTGAGCAGGCGGCTGTCTTAGTTTTAAAGCTCCTTGATACTGACGACATCTACCTATACAGTGTTGCCAACTTTTCCGAAACATTAAACACCGTTGCATCAAGTATTAACACTTCCATTATTCATTTATTTTCGCGTTTACACTTGTATTTATTTATTTTAATTATTCACGTAAAAATAATACTTCTCTCATTTATTTATATATTAATTTTGGATGTCAATTTGGCGCCCCCCAAGCAAATGGCGCCCCAGGCGACCGCCTGTGTCGCCTGTGCCTAGAAACGGCCCTGGCTATGATAATGGCCACACATTTCATTTTCCAATGCCCAAGAGTACTGATGTAACGTGACCAAACTATCTATCAACCCTCAGGTCCATCTTCCCGCCTACCCTAACGGATATAGTACTAAGTATTAATACTCTTTCAAGAGACAAGATCTATAAATCCACCTTGCAATCAAAGGGTATAAGGTCACTGTGGTACTCAACACGTCACTAACAGTGAATGAATATATAGCAAAATGACTAAGTGTACTATTGTTGGATGAGGAAGCATTTATAATCCTTCTGATCTGGGAACTTTTCAGATCAAATTCCATGGAGTCATTCGACGTTAATGAGTAGGAAGAACGAAATGAAACCTTCATTTAAAGCTCCAAGCCAGGCCGGACTTGCAAAAGTTATTTGCTGATAAATGTCTAAGTGGGTAAATCGAGCATTGGGTACTACTTATAGTTTGCATGCAACTGCGTTGCGTTGGCCGGATCGAACACTTTTTATTGTCCCTTTTTCAAAATTAACAACCATCGCCTCTTGGAATAAAAAAAATTAAATTAAAAATATATGGTCTTCTTAAAGGTACTTCCCAAATTCCCAAGGAGTAAAACTTTTATGTAACCTAACACCTACTTATTACTTTAAAAATTATAATACATTCATTTACTCGCAGAGCATGAAGAACCTTATGAAATTCCATTTTCACATCATTCAGCTGTACGAGTGCAAAGTCACGAACGAGATATCAATTCAAATTCAGCATTCAAATATATTTAATAAAAAAACATTACCTCCTCTTCAACTGAAATACCTAGATCCGAAGACATGATCTGGCCCATTTGCTTGGCTGGCGACAAGGAAGGGGGTTCCATCAAAAACCATTAGTCATGAAGTTGCACTGAGGCCGCCGTTGGTTTTGGTTACAGCTTTAATCAAAATCCATCGAAGACATCTTAAACTTCTTTTACCATTTATGCAGTTGCAGACCTTACACTATCGTGATCACCGCACTTATCTCCGCTGGCCATTATAATTTATACTTCTTAAAATGTATCGCTATCTGCTGTTACGCAACTATGTTATTGTCCATTTAATTGCATTAATTTTATTGGGTAGACTTTTTATAATATTAATTTACAGGAAAAAAGACTCCGCAGTTTTAGTGAATGCGTTACTAAACTGTCGAGAAAGATTAGGTGAATTAATAAAAAAAAAAAAAAAGATAAAATAAACTGCCCGACTAAGCCTAATATCTGGCCAGCCATAAAGACATAAAAACCTAATTTAATTCAGTGTGATAACGAAGCACCCCGTGAAGAGATTCATGATAACAGTATCACCGAGATAATCACTTGTAGAGTTGTGACGGTTTGCCATTGCCTTAGCCACGGCCTAGAGTGAGGACTTAAACCTATGTTACCAGGTACCGCCAAATTGAAGACTTCTGTAGACACGGCATATATGATTACAATGCACACATTATCTTAACTATTATGATTATGAATATGAATATTATTGATACGACCGTCAGAAAATGAACTTTTGCCAATAAATTTTGATTAATTTGACAATTTTAACAAATATTGACGAGTATGGCAACTCAGCAATGGCTCCACCCACGACTAACAGTACAAGGGGCCGAGCATGACACCAAACACGTGACTCGATCCCCTTCCACCCACCTAAGCAGATCCACCAAACCCCCAAACACCAAATCCCACCTAACCCCCCCACTCTCCCTGTTGCTCCCCATCGGCTGCGTCGAAGGTCTTCACTCTTCAACACCCTGGGAGGTTTTATGGCTACAGCTTGATGCTCTTCTTGCGTTCATTATGCAAAATCTTATGTTGCTGAATAGAACGTCTTGCGTTTCCCCTTCCACAAACAATGAATAGTCATGGGGAATTTTTTTTTTTTTTATATAATACATTACTATTAATAGTGGGCATCGTTGCCAATTTAGTGAAACTTGGCACATACGCCGATACCTTTACAAACTGTTTCCATGAATTCTAGATGTCACAGTAATGCAATAATGATAAAATTGCTCTAATATCTATGTATATATATTACAAATAGTTATGCTAAATTCACTTATTTCCACGGCTTTGTGTAAGTCTTATCCCCAAGTTAGGAGGATTAACACATATGGCAACAGTGAATTATTGGGTGCCATGTTCCTTAACTGGAAAAACTATTGGTTGAGTATTGACTATTTGATTATAGAGCTGATGGATTTAGTTGTAAAGCTGATTTAATCATTTTCAACGGCGAACGAATGAGGTGATTATCATCTCCAGGTCCTGTTGAATTTCTTCCTTACTATTGATCGTACATAATCATATATGTCCTACGAATACGAATCTTACTCAAGCGCATGTATCCGTATTTTGTAAACATTAGATATGTTTTGCTTTATCAGAACTGAGAAACGAGCAATACAGTTATTAATGGCAACCCCGTTCCCTGTATATAGTTATGTAATGAATTCAGTAATATACTTGGTGCTGTTGGGAATAGCAGGATGCTAAATACTGTTGATAAAGTTTCGCGTTTCTTCCTTCTGCTGCCGAGCTGATGAAGGGAAGACAGAAATAGCTACGTCACTAGTCAGTCATCTGTTGCTCTAGTTGGCGATGAATCAATAGCCGTGATCATTCATACGTCACTAGCGCCTTGGCTCCTCCTTAGAAACTGGTCGTCTCTCGCTTGTCTGCGGTGAACAGGATTAATGGCTCTAAGTCGGGTTCCTTTTTTTTTATCGACTTTTGCTTATCAGAGACAACGTGCCGGGGGCAAGGTCGTTAACAAATGGGGTTCAATGCAATATCCCGCTAAATGTCATAATTTTTCGTTCTTTCGTTTGGTTATCAATGAGGTGAAAGTATTTAGTAGCAAATTCACAAAAACTTCTCTCATGACGGTTCAAACATCAGTGTATCAGATACTGTGGCCAACGATGGCTGAAATGCCCAATTACCGATATTCGGTGTGTGGTTGTGTGTGGTGGTGGTTGGTGAGGAGGAGTAGATAGAAAGAGAGAGATTTAATCCACTGGAAGCGATGCAAGAGACTTAACTATTCTATTCTGCGTTGAGGATTGTTACCGAATTTAAGATGGCTTTGCTCTCCTCACCGCTATTCGGTCTGAATTCACTACTGCGTCTTCTCATATTTTTAGTTTATGCTGTCGTAAACTGCTACATAGACCACATGGCATGCGTCGTGCTCTACACTGACGTGTGTGTGAAGCCTTGGGACAGTCGTTTGTCCTCTTCCATGTGTCCCTAATCCCTGAGAAAAAAATAAATGTTAAGGGATATTTCACGATACTTACTTCATCTCTCTTAGTGGCTCAATAAAGTAATGCAAATAAAAAAATCACGTGCTTGGTAAATACGTAATTATGAACCACGTTTTCATAATATTCTCGATGATACGTCGATAATGAAATTCGTGAACCACGGAAATGTGGAATTATTTTTTTTCTTCGCTTTTTGATGATTTTCAAGATAACGGTGTGGATAATATCAGGCAATGGTATTAAGCAACCTATGATCCTGGGAATTGATATTCTGTATAAAGAGTAATGTTAATTTGTAAACTGATTTGCTTATACTGGAATCTTTTTATTCGTAAGCTTTCACCAAATACTTTTACTTCAATTCTCATCGTTTAATCAAAAGGAGAAGTTGTCTTGTTTTCCTCATTTTCTTTTAACAAATGTTTACTGCTATATTTGGCTCCTGTGCATTACACTTGCTCGCATTGCCCCTATAACTTAACTCTAAAACCATTACCATGACGTGCATCTTTCCATTGCTATTGCGCGCATGCATTTTTCAGGGTATTCCAGTAATCTCTGTTGTCAAACTCATTCCGAGGAGTACGTTAAGTTCTATTTTTTCCACAGCTCTTAACCTTTAGAAGTGTATGAATTTCAATGGTTGTTAAGGTAGTTTCATTCTATTTAACTTTTTTTATTTATTTACTTACAAGGTTTTTTCACTTCAGTGCTGTGATCTGTCATGGTGTTCGTTATCTTATCATAACCATATGCAGTAGGGCAGTTTGATAAGAAATGACTGAAAGAATAAAGGGGGAAAAGAGGCGCGAAAATGTAATAAATTTAGCGCGCAATCGTAACACTTCTTAATTCCCAAATGCGCGCAAACGTAATACTCCCATTTGGCTCTACGTGCCAATATTTCATCTTTTATCTCATTTTTATGACAAGCTCTGCAATTTTTCTTCCCAACATAATCCATCGTGTCCCCCTATAACGTGACTATACTTTATGAGAAAAAAAAATCAAATAAAAATCTCTTACCTGCAACGACTACGCGATGATTAAAAGAAAAGAAAAAAAAAAAAACGCTAACAATCAATGTGGCTGTTCATTGTACTTCGGTATTGTTTCTCTTGTAAATGTCCGCGTTGCCATCTGATTAACTGATTGAGTTGTTCTGCTAGTCACTCGTTATGACTAGCGTCTACTGTGCTGCTTTCCCTACCTTATCAACAAGGGTCGACTGTTCAACGTCTTCCCACAGAGATTGCACTGAACATTCCCCACCGAAATGCTCACTTTCTTTAATCCTCTTCCATGAACAGTCCCCACACCCATTCTCAAATTCCCACTCCTACTCTCTCTCTACACTTCAAAATCTCATCTCTACTTCTATCTCTCGTCTCTCTCTCTCTATCTCTTTCTCCTCAAAAAGCTTTCCAACCTCGTCCCTCCCCCTCTCTCTAACTGCAAAAACTCTCTCCTCTCGCTCTCTCTCTCTCTCTCTCTCTCTCTCTCTCTCTTTCTCCTCAGTCTTTCCAACTTCCTCCCTCCTCCCTCTCTCTAACTTTCAAACTCTCTCTCTCGATCACTTTCATATCGGCCCCCACTCTCTCTCTCAAACTCTCTCCCCATCCTCAATCTTTCTTTCTCAAACTCACATCTCTCAAACTACCCGCAGCAACCCACCCCCCCCCCCCCTCTCTCTCTCTCTCTCGGAAAAATCAAAACGAATAAAGAACAATTCAGAATATTAGGGAAATACAACAAAGACTTGCATAGCGAGCAATTTGTTAGAACGAATACGACTATATTTTAAATTAAGTTTTTAATAGGGAAACAAACCAAGCAAACAAAACTTGTGAAAAATCAAGACAAAGTAACAAACCTTGGTAATTGTAGGTATAACTCAATAACTCCGCACGGACTGTAAGGAGTACGACCGCAACTGGGGAAGCTACTGGCTGCTCTATGAGGAAGAGCCCGTGCTGGCATAAAGCCAGCTTCATCAACAACACCAGGGATTAGGGCGTAAAATGCATTTCGCCGTGTTTAGTACGAGTCCCTGGGGGTTAATTACAGTCGACCCCCCCAAAAAATAACGGTAGATTCTTATTAAGCAACCCGGATACTATGATTTACCCTGGATTTACCGAAACCTTTTTAGGTTAGAAACGCGTTTATGTTCCGAAGTGGTCCCATAAAAGAGTTCGGTGCTGTGGAAAGCTAAGCATGTGGTCAAATAGCTCCTCAGCGGCGTGGTTGGTATGGTATTAGCGTCCCCCCTCGGTGGTCGCGGGTTCGATTCTCGGCCATTCCATTGAGGAGTGAGAGATGTGTATTTCTGGTGATAGAAGTTCACTCTCGACGTGGTTCGGAAGTCACGTAAAGCAGTTGGTCCCGCTGCTGAATAACCACTGGTTCCATGCAACATAAAAGCACTATACAAACAAACAAATAGCTCGACAGCAGTTTGATGACATGCTAAGTCCCCACTGTGCCGAATAAAGTATCGTTATCTACTGTGACTATTCAAACGTGTCATAACTGATTGTGCACAATAAAAGGTAAATCTTAATAATAACTCCGCGTCGGGTATTTCTTTGGAAATTGCCGTTTCCTATAGCATTCGGGTTGCTTATTAAGGAGCCCCAATCCCTAGTTGATGCTGTATTCGCGGTTACGTTCCTTGCGGTCCGTGCAGGGTTACTCTTTAGAATTACCCAATAAAATATGATGAAATCCAAATCCTCAGTAAAACATTTGCCTGTGATCAAATCCTATAGCCCTCATTAATCCAAGAAGGATAGAATTTAACCTTTAAAACATGCGAATTGACGACAAAATCTAACACTTAAGACAAATACAAATTGAAGACAAAATTTAACACTTAAGACAAATGAAAATTGAAGACAAAATCCTGCAATGGCAACAAGATATTCTACAAAACTCACAAATCTGCAACACCACTACGCCAATCGAAGACTGTATATCCTAAAATAGTATCCGATTCAATCTAAATGCGTAAGCTTAAGTTCCCTAGAAAATTACATTATTTGAAAACTGGGTTTCTAGATTCACAGCGACAATAGGGCGCTTACCCAAATTATGTCGACTGGACTGACGTTACTCTCGAGTCCCGACGAAAATCCTGGCTGGCTATACGTCCCAGGACGCCATCCATTGACTTGCAGGCAAACTTCAAAAAATCTTGTGGACCTTGAGTGGAGATGAAGCCGGTTTAAAACAACTGGCGTACTCCTGACGTACGAAAAATAATGTCTGTAGGTTTCATTAAAGTTTAATATTAGAATCTGAAGATTATATCCCAAATGGAGAGTGCAAAGTTTTAGTTTCCGTTTTTCCAGCTTGTAAGTTTGTTACTTGTAAGAAGATAAGAGCCCAGCACGAGTGTAAGACTGAAACTGTCCGGTATTTCTAAAGCTGGTGCGAAAAACTCTTTCCAAATGGGTAAATAGCGCGAGAACTATTCCCGACAATGGTGGTGCTGTTTACCCACTAAATATTTTCCAATCATGAAATTATCAGCTCAAAACTAAAAATATCTGAAAATTCTGTTTCTGGAATATAACAGAGACAGCAATGAAAATAAGCAATTAGTTGGATTCCTTCATTAAAAAGCTTCATATCGATGGTGATGTCAGATTTTAAAACGATTGGCATTAACTAACTAGGCAGCATCCATTACGTTTACGCCAATCAAAATTATTCCGAGCATTTCAGTATCTGGCAGAGTGCCTTTGAAATATCGTCTTTATTCTACGGCAATGGCCCTTAGGGCGTTGGCTAATCTAAAAACTGCCCAGAGGCGAAGTCATCCTTAGAAAAGTGCATCAAACTTTCAATACGACTTCATGCGTAACGCTAACGTTAAAAGTTCACACTTCACTACTTTGTTTCTTACGTCATCTAGTGACGTCACTGCTGCTTCTTTAATCCTATTTTTCAGCATCCTGTTTATTTCTTATTCATTTATTTTTTCAAAACTCCAGCGACGCTAAAACAAGTTACCTTGTTCTTCGTGTGTTAATTGAACTATATGACAGTTGCTGTCTCAAATATCGACCTAGATTCTGTGTGTATTGCGTAAATCATTTAAGAACGTTTATTCTCATTTTACACGTAGTTAGCTGAAATTTAATATATACAGATATATATGTAAGTATAATGGGTATGTATATACAGTATGTAGATATGTGTATATGTATGTATATACATAGTAAAAAAATATTGTGACTATATATTTGCTGATTTTGTACATAAATTACATGTGTTTTATATGTATTGGATTATAAAATGAACGTTAAAATGTATCTTATGAAATGAGAGAGAGAGAGAGAGAGAGAGAGAGAGAGAGAGAGAGAGAGAGAGAGAGAGAGATTCTGCACCTAACATTACGGCAACACATTCACAGCTCTACTGGATTGATTAACTGAACACTGAATTTAAGGGATGCCATTAATCGAAAACAACGACGTGAGGATAATTTCAAAATTAATTTTGGGAAAAATGAGTCGTCTAAATCTTAATCTGAATTCCTGAATAAACGACTAAAAACAATGGAATGTCTTGAGGAAACTGCTTCCTTATTGTTAGGAAGGAAAATATATTCTGTCTGAAATTATTATGTTGCCAACTTTTCTTCAATGATTATGTTGCCAACTTTTGATTTTTGGCATTGGTTTATCGGTAGGATAATCTAGATTGACTGATTATAGCTACTGAAATTGGAGTCACTGAAACAATGCACATAGAATTGTAAGTAATTGCAGAATGTAGGATGTTTGTTTGTATGGCGTTTTTACGTTGCATAGAACCAGTGGTTATTCAGCAACGGGACCAACGGCTTTACGTGACTTCCGAACCACGTCGAGAGTGAACTTCTATTACTAGAAATACACATCTCTAACCCTTAAGTGGAGTGCCCGAGAATCGAACTCGCGGCCACTGAGGTGCTAGAATGTAGGATGACCATTATCAATAGCACCAACGTATGTAAAAAAAATTTCTCTTCATAGTCCTTTCTCGTACAAGTCATCTCTATTCTTGTTACATCACTTATTTACACCGATTGTCGTTCCTTTATTCGCACTGACACATTGTCCTTTAATTGTGTAATTTAGTAGACATTTGATTTTATTGATATCACGATTTTATGATGACTGAATGTGCTGTGTGAATGATCTACAAAGGTTTGATTTTCTCAGTGGCTAGAAACTGAACGCCTTTAATGAAGCAGACATTTATATAAGTGAAGAAAGTCTGATGCTTTTAGCTGCAGGGGGCGTTTATGTTTTGATTAGACTGTTGGCTACGTCTTACGCTCCGTAAGTCACATGTTGAACCAAGGGAAGGAACACGAGAAATATACTGATGCCAAACGATGGCCCCCTCCCCCCAACCCCCACCCTCTCTCTCTCTCTCTCTCTGTCTGCTGTTTTCCTCACACGACCCAAAAATAATGTTAAGATTCCTGTTAAGTAATTAAGTAATTGGTAATTTAATTCAATAGAGTAATTTGTGTGCTTGAATTTTCGCACATTTCTTTTTGGTTGATTCTCTGAGGAAATTGTCAGGTCAAATCTCATTAATTCAAGTTTTTCCTCTGTGTCAACTAGAACATTTTTTTTTTTTTTTTTTTTTTTGGCCGGTCCCTGGTGCATTGGCGCCTGATAAGATAGAGAACTGTACCACCGACAAGCACTAAAGGCTGGGAGCTGATCGCGACACACACATACACACACACATCAGAGTGCCCCCATTCACCTGCTACTAACCTTTGGAGTGGAGGCACAGCACGTGACCCTCCAAATCACGTGCCCCTGACCCGAACTGATAATCTTATTTCAACTTCGCCCTGGTTCCCATACCAGCGTCCTTTCCTTTTCTCTCTCTCTTCTCCCTTACTCTTCCGGACAGGGACCGTCGTGAGGGTCATTGTTTTCGTCCACGCGAGTCAGTCGCTCCCAAACCGGGCGCCATCTTTCACAAGAGAAAGCCCCAACAGCAAAAACAACTGTGAAATACCAACGTTGCAACCTTGCGCGTTGATGACCATTGCGAGGTCGTCAACCATTGTCAGCCCCAAAGAAGGCCTTTAGAAGGACGACAACAGCAACAATGCATCTCGAAATTCAAGGTACATCCGGGTTTTGGTGCAAGGCGTTCCCCGTTTTGATAATCCAAATTTGCAATGCAAAGTCAAAAATACTTACCAGCAGGTCCGACACTCCTTTCACAAGGCGATTCGAAAAGGTCACAAGAGTTAAAAGATAAATATATATTTGAAAACCATTACAATGGAAATAAAACCGTTTTCATTTTTACTCAATTCTGTGTTCGCATTTAATATGAATGAATGACCTATACGTTATTTACACAGTGGCATCACTATTCATAGTGTTCACGTTGAGCGAGTGTCTCTGATACAGTAGCATTAACAACCTGAATGCTGTAAATGCAGAGAAAAATAATTCTGGCTATCTTTCGCTACTTTTCATCTTGTGAAGCGTCGAACATTTTGCTAATCTATCCACATAAAGAGTCGTAGAACTGGTAATCCTCTTAGGAACGAAGATATCTAAATTCAATTGTATTCCGCATCGGAAAATGAAAAGTTTTTTTTTTCTTGGAAAATGCTCAATAGTTTCGTCCTCCAATGGACCTCTTTTTGGAGCGTTTATTAATAAACGCTCCAGAAGAGGTCCATTGGAGGACGAAACTGTTGGGCATTTTCCAAGAAAACAACTGTTCATTTTTCTATGTGGAATACAATTTAATTAAGTCTTCAATCATGACCTAGATATCCTCAAAAACGACGCAAACACGAGAATGAAAACAGGCAGTTGTGAAAAAATCACTGAGACGAAGAATACCATCTTTCATGACAAGTTTACTTTTGGTCAAACTTATGCTTTTAGTTTTCTGTATAAAAAAAAAAAAACTATTGAGGTGGATTTATTTGTCCGTCCGCACTTTTTCTGTCCGCCCTCAGATCTTAAAAACTACTGAGGCTAGAGGGCTGCAATTTGGTATGTTGATCATCCACCACCCCGTCATCTAACATACCAAACTGCAGACCTTTAGCCTCAGTAGTTGTTATTTTACTTCAGGTTAAGTTAGCCATAACTGCGTCTGGCAACGATATAGTAATTGCCGTGGTTAAAGTTTCATGGCTCGCGGCTCATAAAACATTATTTCTAGACCACAAAAAGGTAGATCTATTTCCGGTGGCCTGATTATAAGCTATACAAAAAACTCGATTGCGCCGAAGAAACTTTGGCGCATTTTTTTTTTTTACTATATTCCCGCCAAATAGGCGAAACCACCCCTTAACAGTTTGTTTACATCTATTAGCAATATATAGTGTATCCTAAGCCTGCAACGGACTTCTTGGTGTTATGGTGCGATGTGACGCTGAATATATGAAGCATCATTGTTTTAAAATTAGAATATACACGTCGTATTTGCCATAAAAAACAATATTCTCTCCAGGTTAAGTGGTGAGGAGGTCTCCATCTTCCTTAACGAAGCATGCCAGAAGCAGTTCTCCCCTTGTGGGAAGCCGTCATCCACCCCAGTCTCATTATTTCTTGCAGAAAATTGATGAACGAGTAGAAATGCGATGACTCATAACCCCCGATCACGGCTGATCCTCTTTAAAGGCGTCGGTTTCCGTTTTGCGGATGATGAATCTTTTCATCGGACAGAAAACGCGCACCTGTGACCTCTTTCCTGACGTCGGCTTTATTGTTCCTCCTATTTTTCTCCCTTTTTCTTTGTGGACTGTGAATACAGCATTCAAAACCTATAGGCTGATTAGATCAGAGGCACATCGCCCATAAACAACATGCATCATGAAGCACGTTTGACTGAATATCTTTCCAAGGCTTTTGATGTCGTTGGTTATTCAGGCAATGTTGTGGCCCGGACTTTTACAAGCCGATGGATCAAAGTTTACGCGCCATTTTCGGAAAGTAAGCGAAGTCATCAAAGCTACCGATACCCAGTCAAATTAAAACGTTTCACGAACAGACAGCACACAGAACATAGTAAACTCATTTGGAAAATGACATTCACTGTCAAATTCTTCGATTTTCTTCTACGTCACAGCGACGAATACCACCACTTCTACTAGACATGCACCGCTCAGTTGTGATAAAGGATTGTTTATTCTGTACCAGAACAAGGCGGTCTATGTCCTTGACTCAGAATTGAATGGTAGGAGTGTTTAATACGAGAGAATTTATCTGAACAATCGGGATTTTCGAGAGAGAATAGATATTCTCCTGGATGAAAAATAGTATAAGCTTTGCGGAGCTGTGTATCAAAATGGATGATACAAACGGCGAGTCTCTCACTCTCTCAGTTTCTTGCCGATTGCACAGACGCTGAAGAACTGGAGACTCTACAACAAGATTCAAATCATAGCAATTAAAAAAAGCCTCAGTAATAAAAAAAAAAAAAATGTTCCAGCACCTTTTTAGTCAAAACCACTTCAGAAAAACAAATTGACGTGTCTTGGAGAAGGTTGCCAGTGCCTCAGACAATTCTGACCAAAATAAGTCTTTATAGACGTCAACAGGCTGTCGTTACAAGCGTCATGACGTTCAGCAAGCTGCAACCCCCTTTCATTCCTTTTTCTGTACCTTCGTTCTTATCCTCTTTCTTCCATCCTACTTTCCACGCCCTGCCAACAATTGTTTCATAGTACAATTGCTTTGAGGTTTTCCTCCTGTTACCCCTTTCAAACCTGTCTACTTTAAATTTTCCTTGCAGCGCTGAGTGACCTCGTAGGTCCCAGCGCTTGGCCTTAGGCTAAATTTTATATTCCGTTTCCACCAAGGTTTATATAGATCTTGGTTTCTACTTTCTTGTGGGAAAATATCGCGCCGTTTTTTTTTTTTTTTTTTGTAGACACAGAATACCAGCCTCTCAAAACCTCTTGCAGAAGGTAAATACCACTTTTTTTTTTTTTTTTTTTTTTTTTGCACAATGACTCCCTCAAATAAGAAGCCTCTTCTCCACAACCCACTTTCTGTTTTCACTGAATTGCCGCCTTTCAGCTCTCCTTTAATCTTTGGCCATGAATCATTCTTCGATAAAGTTAGATCACATTTTTCCTTACCATAACTAACTTACCAAACATGGCCTTGGCTGTTCAGAATCGATGTAACGGAGGAGGGGGGAATCTCGCGGCTACATTTGCAGTATTCAAAGATACCCAGTCAATTAATGAGTTCCATTTATGTTCGGAACCTTACAACGCTATCTGTTCCCATAAATTCCTGTAGTTGATTGTAGATGTGATGAATGTCATATTTTCCTAATAAAACGTAAAAAAAAAAATATGAATGATATTAATAGGAATCTCGACCTTACCTGTTAACGAAGGTAAACTGAGGTCAATTTAATCTTCAACACAGATCAGGTGGAGATGTCGAGTGTGAATATGACTTTGCTCAGTTATTGTATCGAAAGAAGCTTGATTCAATTCTTATGCATGTCCTTAAATAGTTTATAGTTACCTAAAAGATTTAATAAATATTTATTATCACTCTCTTCATTTCATTCTGTCTCGTAGCTGGGACACTCGTTCAAGTATTTTTTTTTTATCTTTTATTAGAAAAAATATATTAATGCAGATTTACAAATATGTCATAGTGTTTACATAATTTTACAATGGTAATTTTCCTTCTTACCAGGACCACTTACTTTTATAAACAGCAACATTGCATATTTAAGTAGTTATCAGGAAAGTTAACTTTTACAGGACCAAAGTAGCTGCTTACTGATGACGTCAAACTCATCAATATATTACTGTTATCATCAACTGCTAAAAGAAAGGCAGTTTGTTTAAGAGAAAATGTCCGTCGCAAAATCAACGCTACTGAAGCAACTTTGAAAATATAACCTCGAGGTATTACTAGAGTAGATTCACATCAACCGTGCATCTGATGTCTAGGCCAGTCCCTTACGACAAACCTGATTGGCTGTTGATAAGCCAATCACAGGACTGGAAACTCTCAGTCTCTCTCGAGAGGTCACATTGGCAGGATGTATGTACCACCTCTCCTGAGGGATACGTCTTTCAAAAGTACCTACATCCTGCCTATGTGAACTCGTTCGAGACACTGAGGGTTTCCAGCCCTGTGATTGGCTTATCAACAGCAATCAGGAGCGTCGTAAGGGACTGGTCTAGACATCAGATGCACGGCTGATGTGAATCTACTGTAGTTTTGGTTGGCGGCATATGACCTTTTCGGGAAAAATCAGTCAGGAAATGAACAACAGGAAGATATCAAGAATAACTGACAGAACAATAAAGTCTGAATACTACTGCAGAAAGAGCAACTAAATTGCTCCACATCATTTTGCAGTCAAAATCAAAACTTATAAAACGAAAAAAAAAAAAATAAGTATACTATGAAACTTCTCATCCCCAACGGATTACGCAACACCGACGGATTCTTGAGTTTACTCCGAAATAGCAAAACTCTTCGAAGTCCCTTGCTTTCAGATGCCACTCAATGACCGACCTGGAGACTTGCTTGTTTTCTTTGTTTGTATGGTGCTTTTACGTTGCAAGGAACCAGTGGTTATTCAGCAACGGGACCAACGGCTTTATATACGTGACTTCCGAACCACGTCGAGAGTGAACTTCTATTACCAGAAATACACATCTCTCACTCCTCAATGGAATGCCCGAGAATCGAACTCGCGGCCACCGAGGTGGCAGTTCAAGACCATACCAATCATGCCACTGAGGCGCTGACATGGAGACACTGCCCAGCTTTCCAAGGTGAGATGAAGCCTCACCTGATGCCCACCTTGGTGGAGGATGAAGGAGATTTCAGGACGTTCACCAATCTGTTGCCCTTTAAAGGGGCTTGTCCTGGGGCATAACTAAGAGACACTGGCTGCCCTCTTAGCCCCTTAAAATGTCGAACAAAAGATGGACATCGTGTGCAGAAAACCGTCTCATAAGCTGATTCATATAGAAATTCATGTGTGTGTGTGTGTGTGTGTGTGTGCCAGCAATGGAACAAATACTTCGATGAAAGTATATTATTGCTCATAATTTATTCAGCGTTTAACACAAATTCTGCAAATGGATCTCAAGAGACTCTACTCACATAAATAACACAAAAGTTTAAAAAAGCATTATAGTGTCTTCAAAATAATAGAGTTCAATATAATAGGATTAAGGTTCCTGTAATCAGCCTGAGGAAATTACAAAATACGAGTATATCTGCATGAGAATGAATGTCTAAATATATACGGACCATCTCTGTGTGTATATATATATATATATATATATATATATATATATATTATTGGGGATATAATACCATTATACTATTGTTATATATAATATATATATATACTACTGGTCACTTTTTACCAGATGCATATGCAACTGTAATGGCCACAATGCCCTCTTAACTTCTTGAATTTTTGCTCCTTTTTTGGATAGTGACAACAGCATATCAAATATATATATATATATATATAATATATATATATATATATATATATATAATAATATATATATATATATATACACACACATAGTACATACAAACGTTTTACGCGTTCTCTTTGGTCGACGGATTTGGGGTTAATCCGAAGCCGATCAAGGGAGCGTGATGCAACATATCAACTGTCCCTGGGTGGGATTTAGTGGAAGACGCACTCCATGAATGATGTAATACGTAGACTTCGTACTAAATATTTCATTCTTGTTATTTGCGGATCTCTAGCGCAATGATGATATGTTTTTAATGTTTAGACAAGAAAAAGAGTTTTATAGAGAGAATATATATATATATATATATATAATATATATATATATATATGTGTGTGTGTGTGTGTGTGTGTGTGTGTGTCCGCACGCATGTCGGTTGTGCTTAGGCATGCCTATGCGTCTAAACATTCCTGCAACGTGAGGAATTGTTGAATATCTTTATCTAAATGTGTGATTATTCATATCTGAACGTTATCAGTCAACAATCACGATGACTGATAAGCAACAACGATTTGCTGAAGTGGGTTTCGTGAAAATCATTCTATACACAATGAACCCTTATGTCACCTTCATGCAGTTCGCATGTTACATATTTTACCGAATGAATGAATACACGTTTATCCTATTTTCTATCCATTACTTGCATATAAAAGAAAGTTACATATTTTACCGTATGAATGAATGCACATTTATCCTATTTTCTAACTATTACTTGCATATAAAAGAAAGGAAAAAATAGTTTTTTATGTACGGTTGCAAGACAAAAAAGTCATTATTTTGGAAGGGAGTTTTCAATACAATTACGTCTTCCAATCCTCGGCTGTGGGCTACAAAGGTCTCTCTCATGGACGCCTGAGTTTTGTCTTTGGCCTTGGTCTTAAGATGGTGGTTTGGACCTCGTCTACGGTCGTCGGTCTATGGCTAACGTCACTCCGGCAAGCTTGATTTTAGGTTGAATTCTTTTTCTTCTAATTGTCAGTTTACCTTCCTTTAACAGGCTTACCTAAAAACTGTTGGATCAAATGACATTCCTATTGTAAACTTTTGGTGGCAGACAATTAGGGTGCTACTTTGGCTAGTTATCCACGCGTCACCTACTCCGAGGTGCTATAGGTAGTAGATTCACATCAACCGCGCATTTGATGTCGAGGCCAGTCCCTTACGACGCTCCTGATTGGCTGTTGATAAGCCAATCACAGGGCTGGAAATTCAGTCTCTCTCGAGAGTTCACTTAGGCAGGATGTATGTTCCACCTCTCCTGAAAGATGTATACCTCAGGAGAGGCGGAACATAGATCCTACACATGTGAACTCTCGAGAGAGACTGAGAGTTTCCAGCCCCGTCATTGGTTTATCAACAGCCAATCAGGAGCGTCGTAAGGGACTGGGCTCGACATCAAATGCGCGGTTGATGTGAATCTTCTATAGTACTAAACATGACGGAAGTTCCTCGGGACGCCATTGCGAGGGATCAAAGTATTTCACATACCCATTGCTATGCTGTGGTCGAAAAAATGTATTAATAAATAAACGATCCTTCGTGTGGCCTTCTCTACTTTCCATTTACCACACGGTATTTAGTATACTAGCACCTCCGAAAGTGACGCTTGGATAACAAGCCAAATTAGCAACCAATGAAGATGTGATGAATTTTACCACAGAAACAGCATCAAATCTATATTCTTCAGTATCTACCAACAGGATGTAGCTACCTTAGAGCGAGTCTCTCAGTGAATGTAATGCCATATTTCCTTTTGATCAAATCCGTTCTTTCATTGTCGAAAAAAAAAAAGAAAAAAAAAGACACGAATGCAAGGTGACATGCGCTCATTGAGCTTACTACTGCTATCATCAGTTATAAATGTCACCGATTTCGCCTAGTATTACCAGGATCTCGACCAAATGAAATCTCATGCGTATTATGTGCTTCATGGCTGTGACGAAGTTGGCTAAACGTTAGTAGTTGAAGTTGCTTTGATGGAAGTTTGTCATGTCCGAATACCTTTTCATGTATTTATGCGCAGGATAATCTTCATGAAAGGAGATAATAGGAGCACTTAGCTAGTAATTCGATTCCTGCCTAAATAGCAGTTGCTTATAACGGAGCTAACTCCTCAAAGTTGATAATGATAGAAATGCACACTCATATCCGCGTGCAGGTATCCAGTATGACGAAATATATACTACTAGTACGATGCGTAATTTCACGATCTTATTTTACCTTTTATGATACTACAGAAATGCTAAGCACTTGAGGCTATTTAACGCATGCCATTTCAGGTACACCTGGCCCAAGGTCCTTCGGGACACCATGCCCATGGTCCTTTAAATATACTCTGAGAGTGTATTTAAAGAAGCTTGATCGGGCCAAGTTAAACTAAGACCACCGAGAGAGGTGGTCTTGGCACCTTGCTTGAAGGAAAGTTAAACCGTGGGAAGACGAAACGTTTCCCTTAGTCTTGTGAAAGTGAAGAAGTGTGGGTGTTAGGCGGGAGGGGGAGGGCGGCGGGGGGCAGGGGCAGTTGAAACCGGGAAGACATTCCATGAGTGTAGGAGTGCAAGACTCGTTACTTCACAGCATACGTCAATAGCTAGCATGCGACGGAAACTTGCCTGGTTTAAATATGGCCACATTTTCACCAACAGTGCACGTCAGCTAAACGGAGTTAGTATGGGTATTTTATTTTTAACTGCTATTAAATAATCCTGAGAGAGAGAGAGAGTGTTCGGGGGAGTGAGGGGTGTCATCCAAGTAGTACTAGCCGTCACGTGTTGTGCAGCGCGACTGAAGGAGGAGGAGCACGGAATAAAAGAGAATAAAGTACACAGAAGGAAGCCGTTCGCATAAGATCTGAGGTTAACTTACCTCAATTGACCGTTAGGTCCTGGCGAGAGGAGAGAATCCACCCAAACCTGACCCTCACACAATCATCTGACTCATGCGGGTGACTGACGGAGAGCGTCCATGGCACAGACACTGTGGCAGCATATGAATTCTTTGAGCACCGGCGAGAGAGAGAGAGAGAGAGAAGAGATTCCTATATTCCTTATTTCAGTTTACAGTGAGTATTAAGTTTCTTACATTGAATACACAAGAATACAAAACTTCTTTAAGTGGTAAGTACTTTACAAAAATTCATCAAACCGCTGCTCTCAGGGGAGAGACAGTTTTTATAGAAACTCGTTCTAAAACTACACACAAATCGGTTTAGAGAGAGAGAGATTCCTTTATTCCTTATTTCATTTTACAGTGGGTATTGTTTCTTGCATAGAATACACAAGAATATAAAACTTCTTTGAATGGTACTTTACAAAAATTCATTTTAAACCGCTTTTCTCTGGGGAGATATATTTTTTATAGAAACTCGTTCTAAAACTACACACAAATCGTTTAAGAGAGAGAGAGAGAGAGAGAGAGAGAGAGAGAGAGAGAGAGAGAGAGAGAACCGGCAAGGCGTGAAACGTGGTTCAACGTGACTCGGAGAGTGAGAGTGAGGGAGAGTGTGTGAGTGTGTGCGTGTGTACGTGCCGGGACAAGTGGAGGAGGCGTGTCCTCTTTTTGTGCAACCGTTGAGGCACGTGGGCAAATGAGCTTACATGACTTTGAGAAAACAGCAGTTTACAATCTTCCTCGCAAAGTTTGGTTTCTTTAATCATTTTGCTGACTTTATTAACTGACTAAGATATTGAACTGTCGAAGAAAAACTCTAAGATCACTAATAATTATGCTCTTCGAACCACACACTACCTACATCCAAAAATAGCGAAGAACTGAGGCGATGTAATAGACACTTCAGGCCACGACTAGGTACGCGTGTCACATCATCAGGGCTGTGAAGCTGTAGAGTTCACCGTGCGATGACGTCATCGCATTTCCGTCTACCCCAGGGAATCTACCAGCTCCTACTTACGTTAGGACTATGTAGCGGTTACATCGATTTAAAGGCTGAAAGAGCCAGTAATTCCCTCTCATCCCCCTGACCTTCACGCGGAATGCAAGCAAAGAACATAATAAGATATAAGGAGGGACATTTCTCTCTGAATACGAGCGCAAATGCAGAATCGGAAAAAATAAGCCAGAAGTGGAGATGTTAATTTATTGCCCCCATACACTATCGAGCATCGAATCGCGCTTCGTGCAACGCGTCGAGTTTTCATAGTGTATGGGGGCTTGCGCATCGTGCAACGAGCCACTCGCAGCTGGCTCGACGCTATCAAGACATTCCTGATATTTTGTGGGCGGAG